>NW_028145672.1:1200000-1231424 GCF_977016875.1 Pavona decussata | reverse complement strand
CAAGGAGAACTTGCACTATTCAACTGTCCTAAGTTAAGGTTCTTGAGGTGTGTAAACGTAGCTAATGAGTTTTCCGAAGTGTCAGTAAACGGCTCGTGCCGCGTATACGTAATTACCGTCATTAAAGTTCACAAAGAAGCACACTTAGTATTCATAACTAAAAGGTTATCCCATTGAGTACTCCTGAAACGCAATTACAGAACGGAGCTCATTTCAAGAGTATTCATTACTTCAAGTAACACTTTTAGAACTTCCAAGTTGATTAACCTTATTCAGGTCAACGAAGATAATTTGAAAATATTTCCTAGCATAGCTACTGTTAGCTTTTCTAATTGTTTTCCCTTTATAAGTCACAAGCATGATAAGGTTTTCGAGAACATTTGTACAGCTCGGCAAATTACTGAATAGCTAAAACGGAAACTAAGGTTACCATTGCCCTTACAAATTGAACGATATATGATATAGAACCAATAATAACACTAACTTACACCACCAAAATATACTTGGATAAATATGAGATATTCCCTATAAATTCGAATATGAGTACAATAAATATCGACCAAAGTTTCCCTAACATTTCGTTTCGTTTTGTTTCGGGTTTTAATACATGCCGATTTGCCCTGAATTTGGCCGGAATTACAGTCAAATGTGACTCCTCTGAGTTATGTGTAACAATTAGTTTTTGGCACCTTAGAGCTGTGTATTAATTTATACACAACGAAAGCTCGTCTTATTTTATTCCACAATGACATAGAAGTGAAAGAGACCAATAATGTAAAGACAGATCCGTATCAGTGTCCGATATCGACTTTTGACCTTTCTCCCGCAAAAATATTTCGTTTTGAATATACGATAAACATTTAATAAAAATTATACTTTGTTAAATTGAATGGACACGCAATCTTTTACTGCGTATATCCTGTAGACACCCGTAATGTTGCTAACTTTGTCAGAAAGGAAGAAAGAAAGAGTGAGTGAGTGAGTGAGTGACGATAGAGAATGGCAGTTTATTGGCATTAAGTATGTGGTTGAGCCAGACTAATTGATCCGCACCCTTATGTACATGGTAGTCGTGCTTTTATAATGTATTGTACAATCCTAAAGTCTAAGCATGTAGAAACAATTCTAAAATGGGACATTCAAATGAAATGAAAGCTTTTGAAAAGCTGAAAAATTCAGTGTAAAACGAGAAATGAAACCGCCAACTAATGCAGCTACAAAGGCTGGCAGAGCATACTTATGATAACGAAAGGTCACATATTTTAGTCTCATTAAAGTCGTATTATAATTGACAAGGAGGAATTTAACTAAGTCGTAGCAGGCAGAACAACTAATCTCCGCTATCTGTACAACAACACCACTTTCAGATCAATTTGATTTCAATGTTTTACTCTTGGGTTGTTGTAATTCAAATATCCGTCTGGCCTTTGTGCGTAATTTGTTCCTTTATTTGCATATAAACTGTGTGTCTGAGTGTAACGAACCTAATAAAGCAGCTCACCATAGACTAAATGAAAAAATAGGACTTCGAAGCCTTAGCTTTCGATATCTCACAACGAATACAATCGTACAATTCCACAAATACCGTGATCGTGCAATTTCTTTCTGTTGCATGTTTCATGATAAAGAAAAACCCAATGTCTTGACTGCAAGTCTATCATCAACATACCTGCATAAAGGTCTTCGATCTCGTCCACGAGATTCTCCGGCCTTGCTAGACAATCACCCAAGAGCAGTAAAGTGACCACAAGGCTTCTAACATGCATTTTAACGCAACCGGACTTTCTGTTGTAAATGAGATTTATCGACCCTTGCTCAAAGGAACAGTCCGTTACAGATCGTTACACGTATTAACTGAAGCTTCTGGAATCCGTTTGTTATTTACGTGTTTATAAATCCTCGGCACAGGGGGTGGTTGCTTTTCAGTTGGCGATTTTTACTGGCTGCTCATTAGGCCGTGAAACTAACGGTATTTTTGACCCCGTCTGACTTTCAATAAAATGTTGCTTGCTACTCACCACCAAATAAATGCAAGAATTTGTCAGAATTATGTCCACGTTGAAACGTAAACATGCCAATTTTCATTAACTATGCCGGCGTTTATTTATTGTGTTATGCGTGAAGTAGATGTACACCCAGGTGTACAGAATCGAATTTACAAGACATAAAAAAATTCAAATGTTTAACCAGAATTTGTAAACAGAAAGAAAATCACCGACGCGGAAAAATATCCAACCGCCACCTATTGTCAGTAAGCACGAGTACCTGATAAATTATGCTCGGTAGAGGTTATTAAGGTTACAATATCAAGAAACATGTACAATACAAAGAAGTCGGTGTTGACCTAAAAATAAACTGGATAAGTACAATTATTTTCATTTTTAAATAACAGACCTCCCGCTTAATACCGTGATACGGACATTTTTCTTGCTCCATAGAATATATAAAGCCGCTTTAATTTTTAAACCGAGCCATACTGTTAAAGATCCCAAAGATACCTGTATAATATTTTTTAATTGTGCATGCATGCTCTTGGAGGACCAACGATATCACTTCTGTTAATAAAATATGCTGAACCTGAACACCCAAGTTAATGCTTTATCCAAGCATAATTTTTCCATTGACGGAAACTTCATCTCGGCCTAGAGTAATAATTGAACATGAACTAACGAGAACAATGATCTCATTGATCTAAATGTACCAAGAGTTCATGAGGGCTGAAACGCCGGAAAAAGGAAATTCAAAATTCAAAAACTAATGGAGATTTTATCAGAATGTGTGCTCAGAAGCAAGACCTTTTCTAACCGTTTATGTATCAGTGTATGGAAAGGATGACTCAGAAGGGTTGGGTGGTGGAGGCTACGGGGCGGGGGGGGGGGGGGGGGAGGAGGGGAGAATAGATGGGCGTAAGGACAACTTAGTTTGGTGAGATAAGTAGAACTTTTTCTTACCTACGGGATTAACAGCTGCAATGAAACTTATTTGTTTGTAACTCTATTCTTATAATGGCTTCTGTATAGTTTCTGCTTTCTATGCTTGTCATCCAATCATATCTCAACTTTTCATTAGTATCATTTTAAATATTGTAACCATTTATTTCCATTTTTACTTAGCTTTATGCAGTCCCTGAATAATGTTAGTTTCGTCTAAGCGAAATATTGGGCAATAAAATTGCCCTTTTTAGCTGTCTGATCCGCCTTACATTTGGTTTTAAGTAGACGACCCGCTTATGCTGTTACGTAATGACACATCTTTTAATTTCAGAGCCAACTGATATCTGTATCCCGAATCCATGCAAGAATCAAGGGATTTGCGTTAGACACGACAGCGATAAATTCCATTGTATCTGTCCAGCAGATTTCCTACCACCAGACTGTGCAAACAGTAAGTAGTGCAACAGGTCAAAACCTCTTGAGTGGGAGGGATGTGTACGCGCTAAAATAAAGGGGCGATTTCATACCAGGTGACTATGAGAGGAGAAGGTTCAGTACGAAAAGATAAACCTTGCATAGAGAATTAAATAGGGAGGAAGAATTACATTCAAGGGAACCTCCGCTCTCATACAAATTGGCGTTAAATATAGTCAGTGCTTAAAAAACGCCCATTTTCGCGTTTAAATTTCCCACAAGCGCCGCCATTTTGGACTTTATGACGTCATACGGTTGCCATTTTTGTAAAACGATAGCAAAGTCGAATTTTTAGAACACTTAAAATGCTATCTCCGCGTTTTAAACTACGTTTTGAAGTTTAGACACTGTTGCCAACAATTTAACGTCAATTTGTTTTTAGGATGGAGGTCCCTTCAAGGGTATGTATCCTAAGTGTTGTTTGTAAGCAATAGTCTGTTGTTGGGATAACAATAGACTTAACATTGCATAGACTAAGAAACGGCGTGCATTTCTATCGAAAAAAAGCAAATTATAGAAAAAAAATCGTAAAATGAGGTAACTGTTTCAAGTTTCGAACTTTTCGAAAAACGTTCACAATCTTAGCCGTGGCCCAATAGAAACTTCGTTCGATTTTAATTATTAAAGCTTACACTGGGGACGTTGTTGATCAAAAATTGACTTGAGAAAAAATAATCTAAGGGAAAGAACATACAAGGATACACTCAACATATCATCTTGATATCTTCTTTTTGGGAGAGTATCACTCATACTTTTCTATCACATTTTGTTTTATCTTACAAATAGAGACTGTGGACCCCTGCGTTCCTAATCCATGTCAGAACAAAGCCACGTGCCAGCCGACTACAGATAATAACAGCTTCAAATGCAACTGCAAAGGAAGATTTAAGCCTCCTCTTTGTAGTGAGTTAAGGCTTGCTTGATGTTAAAATTCTTGTCACTAAACGCCACCCTTTAAACTCACTGTTGATCACTTGTAAAGAATATGGTTTCCGTTTCAAATTGTAACTGAACCCAATCGGTTTTGGACTGAAGATGATGATTCACAATGCGTACACCTCATAGCGAACTTCATAGTGAATCCAAATCCTTCACCATCTCCACCTGCCCGAAAGGGATACTCTCTCCTTTCAGAATAAAAAAGTATTAATGTTTGCTCATTCATTAGAAAACCATAGCGGTTGTTCAAACAGCTTTGTATAATAGGAAAACAAACCCCATACCGAGTGGCTGCATCTTACTACCTAAGTTTTAGTTACAATAAAAGCAAAAAGAATGCTTGATTTAAGGCTCATTTTTCGTAGGTCTCAGTGCATCATCGCCCTCAGAGGAAAATAATCGATGACACTTCACAAGCGGCGTTGTACCCATAAACCACAGCTTATAGTGTGTTCTTATTTTGTAGATCTCAGTACATAAATAATTGGGTGACCATGTTGTAGAAGGTAACTGTGTAAGCGAAAACAAATTGAAAAGTTTTAGACGTCGTGAAAAAGGGTAGATCATGTATAATTAAGTTGACGTACTCTTAAAAGCTATTCTAGTGGCAAACGTACTCGATTTTGATCGCATCTATGTTATGGCATAATGTTCCATAAGGCAATCCCTGGCCCCGAAAGAAGAGTGGACATCTCATTTGGAATGCTTTTTTTCAGAGCTGTTAAGGTTTTTGTTGGATTTGAAGTAATGGTACTCATGGAAAAAAATTGAAGGCAATGTGAATTCGTCACTATTTTCACAAGGAACTCTAAGCCAGCAGGCTCGGCTCTTGTTAAATACAGCGGATTTTTACTTTCATAGTCGCATTTCATAATCAGATTGTTGTCTTTACAAATAGCGTGTGACTGTCCTAAAGGCAATCCGCACTGGAATCCTCCCATACTTCCGCAGCACTGCACAGAAAATGGAGACTGTTATTGCCCTGGATCGATAGATGGAAGAGAATATGGTATGACACCAAGAGGCTGCGAGGAAGCAAGTAAGAAAATTATGACATAATCATAAAAGCTTTTAGTTTACTTGATATTGCAGACGGGAGAAAACGATACCAGATGGAGATGTTTCACGGGGTCCCCAAACGTTTTTAAAAATGGTTTTTCTTAAATGTGAGAACTAACTATAAACATCAAGAGCCATATTTGAACGGAGGTCTGCTTTGGTAAATTCAACGGAAAATCTGTGGTTTAATCCCCTGCCTTCTCATGTCCCGTTCGGGCTCCGCACACACACCGCCAAGTGTCGTTTAGCACTGAAGATCAATGATTAAAAGATCGCTTTGAAATTTAATGTTTGTTTCGTTGTTTGTAATATTAGGAGGGAATCCGTGCGACAGTAATCCATGCCAAAATGGTGGCAAGTGTTTTCCCAGTCAAGACAAGATGTCTTTTACTTGTCAGTGTCCTGAGGAATGTACAGGGGACATCTGTCAAAATTGCGATCGTAAGTATTGGTTTGTACGTTTATTTATTTATTTTTTTGGCGGGGGGAAGGAAAGGGGGGAGGGTGGGAGGGGAGGGCGGAAGAAGACGAGATAAAAAATTTGAATGTAAAACATCCCGCTGGGCCAGAAATCTGCATACGTGTATCAGTAAAGGTTTTCAGAAGTTACACCTTCTGCGGCCTGAGTCTAGAAGTATTATTGGCCAAAAAAGTTTTTTTGAGTCCCTGCCTGGAATGCTGGAGGGAACAGGAAGTGCCCTCTCTAGATAAACAGTACGTCCACAAAATGGCACATTGACGTCATATTGCATTGGAATAACGGTATTTATTCTTTACAGCCTTTTACACCCCCTTCCACCCCTCCCATGCTGAATAAGGTTAACGTATGAACGAGGTTACCAAGCTGATGGAAAGGCTGACACAACATCAGAAAAGCAGATTAGAAGGGCGATATTTTAACTAGTACAACTGGTCTTATACGCCTTGTCACCTTATTTGCCTTATTTGTCTGTATAGCGAACCAGCCGTGAACTGCTACTAAATAAAGTTCGAGGGAAAAAATACAGGGAGATGTATGGAAAGTTCAAAACACGACTGGACGCTTTCTGGCACAGCTACATCCCTCCAATTTTTTTCTTAAAATCCTTTCCTAGTGCCAAAAGTTTCCAATTCATGATTTTTCAGAAGCAATGTTTTATGAAAATTATTTGACATCGGATTTCCATACAAACACTGTTATTTCAAGCCTGTTTGCCTACTCGTCAAAATGGCGTCGAAAACCGTGATAAGGCCTATTCACGTCTTTAAGCCAAGGGTGGTTAGAATATTTGATTTATTTTTCTATTTATTTACCCAGCTGGCAAGATATGCACTCCAGGATATTGCAAAAATGGCGGCACCTGTGTGGTTGTTGGAACAAAGCCATTCTGTCAGTGTCCCCCGGGATATTTACCACCAGACTGCACAAAAAAAATACCAGGTACACGATCAGTCTACTGTTACTTGCATGTGATCCTTGCCTTACTTAATGTGCTAATCCTCAAAGACTGAACAACAATTTCTTTGGGTCATTACCTTAGAGGGAGAAGATGTTCACGGTTGCGATTGTGCTCAGTGAGGTTCTGTTTGTTGGGCAGGAGTACCGGAACGGCAAAACAACTATGTTGACTGCGCTTGATCAAAATAGCACTGAATTCGGCAAAAATGCAACATAATTTGAAGGGATATGTTTTAGAGGCTGTTTACATGGAGGGAGGAAGATTCTAGCACTAGGAAGATCCTAGGCTTATCATCCTAGCGCCATATGTTTTCTGTATTCAGTTTACATGCAAAAAGTTGTACTTGGCCCTAGTTCTAGGATCTTCCTAGAGATAGGATCTTCTTGGCTGAGAGATAGGAAGATCCTAGTACTAGGAAGATCCTAGCACCATGTAAACTACCTTCGCTCGGAAGATCCTAGTACTAGGGACAAAAAAGAACAAATATGGCGGCAGCTGAGCGTTCAGCTGCTAAAGGCCGGCAATTTTTCTTCTTTTCCTTCTCCTCTTGGTAACCACTCCGACCGAAATTTCTACATGTAAACCAAACGAAAAGTTGATCCGCCTTCTAGGATCTTCCTAGTGCTAGGATCTTCCTCCCTCCATGTAAACAGCCCCTCAGTTGGCAGTGCAATTTGGTGACAAACAAGTTGCTATACTACACATGCTGTGACTGGTTTATCTTGTTATGTCTATCGGAACATATTGCCATTTATTCTGAGTTATTAGTGCATAAAAACCATGGAAAACGTGGGACAGTAATTTGCGTACGTATAGGGTCAAGACAGTTTTGTATTCTGGTCGTGGCCCTAGGCTTTTTCTCTTCGGTCTCAAGCTTTCGGTTGCATCTCATATGACTTTAATAAAACACCGAAAGCGCGTATGTTCTGTTTTGAACTAATTAAATAATAATAATAAAAATCAGAAAAAATAAACCCACAAAGACATTTCATGCATGACTTCATTTTCAAGTTTTACAATAATCGGTTGAACTGGAGTTCATTAATACTAGGAGTAATCAAGGATTATTGAGTGCGTTTGAATGTTTGTTATGGATATCCTGGTTGGCCATACTTGACCTTGAGGAGGCAGCCTGCCTAGCATTGTTTTTTTCGTTTCGCTTTTAGCCAAGGACACAAGGGAAATCTTTTTGCGATGTCAGTTGAATTTGAATTGTCTGTGTGAATTAGTTTTGTCTATTGTCTAATCTAATTCTTGACAGATTAGGCAATTACGATTGTTATGTGGCTCTGATGATAACTGTGTTTGCGACTTGTAACAGTCTCTTCAGTTTGTATTTGTGACCGTAATAGGTCAGAGTACAATGACTCAAATGATCAACTATAGTTTGTTTTCTAGCGAACTCTCTCTCATCGACCGGGAATTTCACAGGACGATAACACGCGCTACGCGCCATATTCGCTTCTTTGTAGCTGGAATAAAGGACTTTCCAGTAAACAAGTTCCTGATCAAGCTTCGTTGTATTAGAGCTATGAAATTTCCAAACAACATTGCAGTTAACTTGCAAAAATAATTGAGATTAAACTTACCGAATAGAGCAGAGGTTAGAACACACAGCACGAATACGGTGGCTTCAAAGGGACACTTCTTTCCACGGAACACTTCTTTGCACGTGGGGAAAAAAACGTGCGCGCAAACCCGTGCTGCACGAGTCTATACCGAGCTTAAGATTCGACGACGGCGGGTGTCTATGACGGCGGGCGGAAGTAAAAAAAGTTGCCAAATAACTTCCGGACAGCCGTCGTGAAAAGTTTCCCGCCGTAGCGGGGTTGTTTACGACGTCAAAATGCCGAGTCTAAAACGTGAGTAAAATAATCCCATTTTAGGTCTTATTCGGCGAATATTCTTTGATACTTTCGATAGCTAAAGCTTTTTCAATCTTAGTGGATCGTTTTATTTGAGTATTTCATGAAGAGAAAAAGATTTTAAAGGATTAATCTCCGTTTCATTTTGTCGATGTTGGTGGGCTGTCGATGACCACATGGAAAGCCTCTGTTGCTCTGTCACGAAGCCGCCAATTGCAAACCACAACCAGTAAGTTTTCTTTTTTTTCTTGATGTACTGTTAGGAATATGTATTAAAGTCAATCATTAAATACCCTGTTTGAATTCTGTTGTGTGGTAGCTAAATTAGACGAGTCGTCCTTCATCGAAATAACGAGTCAACATTCAACATTAATCTCGGCTCAGTTCAGCTGACAACACAAAATCGAGCTTCTTTTGATCCAGATCCATCCGACAGTTTTGAATTAACAAGGAAAAAGGCGAAGGAATCATCGCAGAACCAGGTTTTGGTCTATGCAACATTTAATGAAGAAGATACAATATTTCAACTATATTCCAAAGTCATAATCATGTCGTGGCACGACGTGATTATGGCTCTTGAATGGTGCGATGATTTAATGAATTGTTATATTTACAAGTTTGTTTTAAATCTGGTTTGGGATTGTCTGTACGCATACTTACATGTTGTCTTGTTACCTGCATTGAAAATATGTAATTTTAAATGGCAGAATCTTAATGGAATCGGTAAAAGAAAAAGAAAAATCTGTATTTTTTGACTAATTTTAATCGTACAAGAGAAGAAATCCGCCCTCTGAAACTTCTCCGTCGTCGAAGCTTTCAAGGAGAGGGCCACGAGCCGATCTAATCGAAGCTTTAACTACAATAAAAATTATTGAACACTTTCTTCAACTCGTAGCTGTCCTCCGGTCGGTTTCCTAAGGTTACTTTTCACGCCTTACGACGGCGGCCTCTCCCCAGTTTTCCACGGTCATAGCTGCCGTCGCAGACACCCGCCGTCGTCGGATCTTAAGTTCCCTTATGACGTAGGGGAAAAAACGTGCGCGCTCACCTTGCTGGACGAGTCTATGACGTATTTCCGTATCCGGTACTTAGATAGATAGATAGGTAGGTTTGTTTGACCAATTTACATTGCAGTTAAGTTGCTGAATTGCGTAACTTTTACAATTGGCTGATATTATTACAAACTACGCTAAAATTTACAAATTATCAAGGTAATTTACATAATAATAGTAATGAAATCCAAAAGTATCGAAAATAATATGAAATATATAAAATATCTTACGTTGCTAAAAAAAATAAAGAAGAAAACCATTATCTACAAGTAATTTATTTCTTTTCCAGAGCGTTGTTAGCACGGATGCACATCGCAGGAATGAATGTGCGCTTGTAATGATCTGTGCCCATGCGTGATAGGTTATAAATACGCTTCCTTCTCGTGTTGTATTTGGCTTCATGCTTAAGGCTGGTTTCCATATGATCGCGGATCGCAGATCGCAGATCGCAATAAGGCTTGCGATCGTCTGCGATCATATGGAAACTACTTCTGCGATCGTCTGCGATCCTGCGATCGCGATCGCAGACGATCGCAGAAGATATAACCATGTTCTATCTAAAGGCTGGTTTCCATATGATCGCAGACGATCGCAGACCTTATTGCGATCTGCGATCCGCGATCATATGGAAACCAGCCTTTAGGAGGTAACAGGCTGTGTAAACTATTTAGCGGGCCAGAGATACTATTAAAAAGCTTGTCGCCTATCATGTAGAGTAGACAGACTAAATCTATCTAGGCAGTCACGGTATGGCAGGCCAGGACAGATTATGGACATAGCTCTCTTTTGTACCCTCTCGATATCCTCGCTAAGGTATCTTGGTAATGAATTGTGGAAAAACTTGCGCACAGTATTCAAGAACTGGTCTTATAGTTACACAATAAAAGTTAATAAAATCCTTAGATGATACACCGGCCCTCCTTAAAAGGACAAGGAAGTATAGGCGCTTATTTACTTTCTTTATTGACCAAGTAATGTGTTTATTCCACTTAAGGTCACTAGAGAGAGTGAGGCCTAAAAACGTAGCACGTTCTTTTCCGTCCACTTTAAGAGAGTTAGTCGAGTTTCTCTCTCCTAAATGTTCGTGCCCAGGCCTCTAGAGGTTGAGTTTAGGCTGCGTTCTCCTAACGTCGAACGCAATTATGCACGTTTCTAAACCGCATTAGTGTAAATTAACCTCACTTCAACCGTTCTGTTTAACTTGAAAATAAAGTCAGGATGTCTTCGAAACGTCGATGTGTTTTATTTTCTCTAGTTTTTTATTTATTGTATCTTTAAAAGCACCCCTTTCTTTGAAATGAATAACGAGTCTTGCTACTTTATCAAACGTTGTTAAAATGGTATCAGTTTCCTAAAATGTTTTATTCAAATATTCAGAACATCACAACCTTTGCCATCCCAACCCATGTCAGAATGGTGGAACATGCAGAAAAGTTGGGTTCAACAGGCGTGAATGCAGCTGTTTGCCTCAATACAGTGGAAAAAACTGTGAAAGTAAGTATTGGATATGTTACTCTAGTATTGCAAAGACCTTGTGTCTTCGTGTGGGGATTGCAAGGCTAGAAAATGATAATGATGATGACGGTGGGGTGATAAGTTTATGGGTTGTTATAAAGCGACAGGCTGTAACAGTTATCACTGTAGAGAACGAGTCTGGGTGCTAAGCAGTCCAAGCTGATGATAATGATGATGATGATGATGGTGATGATAGTAGCCGTGATGATCTTTTCCCTAATGGCATCGCTCCCTTTACTAAAACAGAGAAATATGAAAGAACTTGAAACTAATCTCTCTATAGGAAGTTTTAAGTGTCAGAGTGCGGTTACTGCATCTGAGAAATCCTTTGTTTTCGTTAGAGAAACGCAAATCGATGGGAAAAAAGGTAAAACTATCCAGAACCGTTCCTTTTTATAGCGAACAAGTGCCAAACGTCACAGTTGTTCCTGTGTATGCTGATATCAGAACAAGAGGATGCTGTTACTGAAGCACCTGTTCCTGGGGTTTACCGTGAAATCCGCTATGCTAAGGAAATATATGCAATTCCAGTCAACTCCCGTTGTTAAAAGATCTCAAGTCCAACGGAACACTGGAGATGATGGGGACACAACTTGCAGTTTATAAGAACAGCAACATATAAATTTTGATATTAAAATGACATCATCGTTATTCCTCAAGACACATCTGTATATGATGATAGTTGAGATAAGCAGAGGCTGTCAGGACGACTTCGGAGCAAGCGTTTCAGCAACAAGATAACACTACTGTAAAACAGTTGCTGAATGAAGGCGCTTCCTCTCTTAGATACGCCTCTCTCTTTGTTTGCTTTCTAGGAGACAAATGCATGGATTGTGATGTCCACGCAAATTGCTACGGAGGACGCTGTAAATGTCGACCAGGTTACAGAGGAAGTGGGTATAAAGGGGACTGTAAAGAAGGTAGGCGGCCTGGAAACCAGTTTAACAGGTTTTAAGCTCTTCCAAAAGTTGCTAATTATAATAGCTTGGAGCTTGGAGCCTTATTTCAACCTGTCTTTTTGCTTTTTGCAGATTCAGTGTGTCACACCTGTCCCTTGAATGCTGTATGTGTTGACGGTGGATGCTCTTGTATCAAGGGCTTCTACTTTATCAATAACACTTGCAAGATAATAGGTAGGTCCATGTATCTTTTGTTGTAAACACAGTCATGCTAATCTGCCTGGAGAGCAGTATTCCACTTTCCTACCCCTCCCCCCTCTGCCAATATTTTGTGATCACAAACAATTAGAAAATGTGACTTTTATATAAATTACAATCAATTTAGTTTAATAAATATCTCAAAAATGTAATAGCCATTTTTTATACAATGGAACCTTGGACTGCTAAAAACATTGGCCAGTTTACTGTTTCATTTCGTCTCATTCGTTTGTTTAAAATAAAATTGTTGTTGTCGCTTTTATTCAGTTTGTTTTGAATTTCTGGTCGAAAAACCCTTGCACTCCAGAGTGGTAAAAACGTTTTATGTATCATAAATTTATTTATTTGTTCCTTTTGTTTCTTTTTAGTTGGAGACTAAGCAAAGAAAAGTGTAAAGTGAGTAGAATCCAAAGAAAGGAAAGTTGGTGGAGTACAAAGAGAGTATAAATGAATGAACGCATTATAATTTGTACAGTTACAGATAAGAAGAAAATAAAGACAACAAAACTTCAATCTTCAGTTGTTGTTGGATATGTTATTTTTACTTTCCTTGTAAAAGCAATAACATTGATATTTTACTTTAAAATTTCAATATATTAGGATATAATTTCATAAAATCATTCACCTACAGCACAAATTTCAATTACATTTTTTTTTCTGTACATCTGCTTGATTGTGCATACACTGCGTCGTTTAATTTCATAGAACTGTCCCAGTGCATATTGGCTGATATTTAACCAGTGTCGGCAGGTCAGCAATCCAAGCCTGGCAGACAGACGCAGTCACCTCGGACACAGTGATAGTGGATGGGACAAACTACCAACTTGCAACCTTTCCCTTTGTCTTCTGCAATTAAAACAAACATTTTTCCCCATTTATCTAACGTACCAGATACCAGGGGAGTCTGAGTACGAATTAGACTAGGTGGTGCATTGTGTGATCATTTGGGAGGCAATTTCCCAAACGGCCTCAGGGATCGTGCTGAGAGTCGAACCTTGTTTTTGACGAGAATGAACTGCCTTTGATGATCGAAATAGCGAGCGCAAACATCTTTGAAATGGTAAGCACATACGTGCGTATTGTCATCGTCGACGAGAACTGCAGACACTTTACTAATTTAATAATCTCCCCGCTCTGTGAAATTTGGCAGGATTTCATCCCATATTAATTTATAATTTACTCTTATTATTCTTAGATCTATTTTAGGGTATGGAAAGCATACACCATAAACCATTTATTAAATATGGCTGGTATAAGAACGCTAGAAAAAAGAAGAAAATTCCAGGCCCTAGTTTTGGTATATAAATGTATTAATAAAGAAGCCCCAAGGTACATAGAATAATTTTTTTGAGATTAAAATCTGTAAAAACCTCGAGGGTCGGGGACACTTTTAACGCTACCCAATTTTAATCTAGAATGGCGCCATAAGTCATTCTCATTTCTAGCGGCAAAACTTTGGAATTCGTTACCTACGTATGTTAGAAATGCCAAGGATATTTCTACTTTTAAATGCCTTTTGAAGAAGCAGGTTTTAAGATAGATTTAAGTTTTAAGTAATTTAAGTAATTTTTAAAGTATTTCTTTTCTTTTTGATGCTTTTCGTTTCACGCACATGTTTTAACGAGTTTTTATCACTCCTAGATGTAGCGCGGGTAAATAAAGTATTGTTGTTGTTGTTGTTATAATGAGAACAAATTGAAGTAACTCAGAATAACTTGTCTTCAGTGGTCGTATTTTCGTTTCTTCCGCTCCGCAACGATCTAAGAAATCGTCACCATAGCTTTTTTAGTAGGCAATTCAAAATATTACAAAGACCTGGCACAAGAAATCCATTTAATTTGTTTGGTAACTAACAGCACATTTCCCCCCAATTTTGTTTTTGGATACCAAGGGCACTTGCCAGGTTCTGCTTTCTTCGCATAGTTTTAAACCAGGCAAAATATCCCTGTATTAGTAGGCACCACCTATAGGAAACCCGAGTATCTCGAGATGTGCAAAACATATGCGCAGTAACAAAAGTAGGCACCTTCCTTAATGTAAGCCGATATTTCGACAAGGAAAGTATTTCCCTAAATTTAATTTAGGATCAGCGCTTATAGGTAGTTCACCCGAAATCATGTTTATAAGCACTTTATTTGTTTACCTTTAACGCAAACGTATCCCGTTCCTATGTAACCTTTCCTACACCGACAGCTTCCAAGAACACAGTCCGCATTTACATCGCAGTTTGCACACTTATCCACTGACGAAAAAATAAACAGATGTTTGCACAGTTAGTGTATAGCTGAAAATGTCACATATAGAGAAAAAAAATAACCTCGATTTTCATTCGTTAGTTGCTGATGTTGTTGCTTTTGACACTATTTACAGGAGATCTTGGAGAGAAATTAAATGAATAGCGAAGATGAAGGGGGCAGTGATAGTGATAATGATGATGAATGATGATGATGATGATGATGGTGATGATGATTATGGTGACAAAGATGATTAATGATGATAAAAATTAATAAAGATGAAAATAGAATACATAAATGATGACGATGATGATGATGATGATGATGATAATGAAGATGATGATGACGATGATGATGACAAAGGTGACTAATGAGAATAAAACCTACTGTATGGTAAAAATGAAATTTGAAAATAGAGGATGATAATGATGATGATTGTTGGTGATGGTAATGTTGGTGATATGGTCATATTTATGATAAAAAAGATTGCATGACTATCACTGGCAATATATGACAAGTTCACCAATCTTTACCTTCACAATGAGGTCCAGTGTACTGTGGGGTACAGATGCAGTCATATGAGCCAAACGCTCTGTCGGCACATGTACCTCCATGCAAACAAGGGTTTGAACGACACGCGCCTGGACGAACTGTTGGGATGATATCTGCAGACATATAGATAGAACATCTTTAATGTATTGCAAACAATAAATATGGTAGCTAAGTTGTTTTATGTTATCATATTAGATTTTTAAACCTAGTTCGCTTGTTCAATCTTAAATTGATTAAAGAGCATTAACCGATTACACCAATTAAGTGTTGTTTAACCTAGCATTCAGTTTTTATCACCACCTTTTTATAAGTATTGACGCTCTGGGCCCAGTTGTTCAAAGCCCGCTTAAGCAAATCCTGGGTTAACGTGAACTTTGATTCGAGTATATTTACTGATCCGTAAGAATTCGTCCAAAAGATTTTTGTCCCTTAGTTTTGCCTTAGACTTTTCTTTTCCATTAGTTAAAAATGAGCCTTTAAAATCATTTTTAACGGGCGAGATGAAAACCTCGGTTAAGTTTTAATCGTGGATTAGCGTTCATCGGCTTTTGAACAACCCGGCCCTGGATGGTGTGTTTACTTAATTCCAGAAATCAATAAAATCCTGGTCCAGACTCAATTCCTAGGCAAACAGCCGTGATGTTTGTATTCTTATAGTAACGTGTACATTCAAACAAATTGTACTAACCTTGACATATTAATCCGGAGTACCCCGGGGGACAATTGCATTTGAACACATGCGTCCCAATATCTACACAGACGCCATTGTTAATGCACGGCTTATTGCACGTACATTCAGTACCTAGAGAACAAAGAGTTAATTAAAGTATCTTGTTAAAGAAAATATCACACTAATATAAGCAAAATAGTAATTGCTCGCTACTCACTTTAAATATCAAACGCTATCGAAAAAATTAAATATCAATAAATCAAATTATGGAAATTTCTTTTCAGGTTAAGAGGGGCCGTAGTACTTGGTCTCGGTTTGCTATCGGTTGATAGACGAACTAAATGACTAGGTTGACGGATGGGTGGATTCACTGATCGACTAAATCATGATTTAACCCACAAACTGACGGACGGAATGATTAATTGCACGACGTTCGGAGGGATCAACAATTTTTGTAACGTTCCTATTCCTCAGGGGGAGACCGTGTGGCCGAGAGCTTAAGGCGCGGATACAAAGCCCGTCAGAGCCGCGTTTGTAAATAGCTAAATGCTCTGCCGCCTGACAGTTGAGATTTTGAAAAATGTTATCTGCAGTTTAAAATATTTGTTTGTGAAAATTAATCTTCGGCCTTCCCGGATAAACAAGAGAGTAAATAATTATTGTTATTGTTATTCATCCTCCCTGATCCCAGTGCTGCCAAATGTTATCTAGAATCAAGTAGTCATCATTGTTATCATTATGACTATCATAATCATTATCATTATCAATATCACCATCATAACCAGTAGAAGTAATTAGCGCAGACTTCGCTAGCTAATAAATAATAACAATCTTTCTTGATGAAGAGTACTCACATTCGCATTGCTGACCATAATATTTTTCTTGACAGAGGCAGGTGTATTTGATGGCAGCTCCAGGCTCGTTGGCCCTGCATGAGCCATTGTTTTTGCACGGATTGGGAAAACAAGGATTCTCCTCTTCGAAAAAATAAAAATGATTTCATGATTATTACAACTGCTATCATTACCACCATTTTCAGCAATCATTACCTCAAACAACTTCGTCATCATCATCATCATCGTCATCATCATCATCATCATCATCATCATCATCATCATCATCATCACCATTTCACCATTTTTCATCATGATCATTCCCATTATCATATTTAAAACTATTACTATCATGCGTGATCCTTTTAATACCGTAACCATTAAAGTACAAGCCTTTGAGGAGTGTTTTCCTGTGGTAATTGGTTATTATTCCTGTACGCAATGTTGATTTTATGGATGAGAACCTTAAGAGTAACTATTCCAACGATAGCTATCGAGAAGTACATTCCTCTATGAGAATGATGTATTATACAGGCAAACTCGAAAAAAGAAATTCCGAGTACGACTATCAGGAGATAATATTACTAGTTCGGATGCTTTACCACTGAGCTACTGGAGACTCGTGGGAGCTAAGGCCATTAAACTAGGTTCATGGGACAAACATCCTGCATAATGCTAGGACTGGAATGTCAATGAGTGGCATATGCGCAGTGAAAGGAAATGTGACGTAATATTTTAAGCCTCTAGTACGTTTAAATCGTGTTGTCCACGTCGTTGTTCCTATTTTCGGCTGAATGCGCTTGTGTATCGGCCAGTGAAGTGTTGTTCTCCTTTTATATGAAAAAACCTACCCACTAGCCTGCATCCGTATTCAGCTAAATAGGTGGGGTAACGTCCTTTGAAGGGTGGACAATAACAACCACCCTCCAAATCACACAATGCCCGCAACACTTCCCCAGAAGGAGTTCGACCATCCTTACAGCCACAATCTAAAACAAAAAAAGTTAGTTAACACCAATCCCCTTCGATCTTCTCTGTTTGAGGGTTTGTAAACACTTTCAATTGTTAATTTAGGAGTGTAGACAGCAGCTTTAGGGCTCCAGTTTAAGGACGGTGCCTACTAATACCGAAATATTTTTGCGCGGTTTATGACTATGCGGGAAAAGCAGATCTTAGCAAGGCCTATTGGAATCCAAAAAGAAAAGTGGGGGTAACCACGCATTTTGCAGAGATAATTAAGCAGTAATATCTCTAGAAAACGCCAAAATACAAAGCAATGTATGGGATTTTTTCCTTAATTGAAGCTTAATTATCTCTAAAAAATGCATGGTTACCCCCCATTTTCTTTTGAGATACCAAAAGCATTTGGTAAGTAATTCTTTCTCCGTATAGTTTTAAACCGCGCAAAATTATCCCTGTATTAGTGAGCATCACCCATAGGAAACCTGAGTATCTCTAGATGCGCAGAATGTATGCGCAGTAACAATAGTAGGCACCGTCCTTAAAAAGTTCATTTTTTCACATTGGTGAGATCGTAATTCGTACCCCTACATTTGGTGCAGTTTAAATTTTTGCGCTTTTAATTTATTCATTCATTTATTTCATTTATTCGTTCATTTTATTTATTCATTCGCTTCATTTATTTCTTTTTTTAATTTATACATGCGCTCATTCATTTTGTGTTTTCTACATTTAACTTACGTGGAAGTACCTTACACGTGCCAAAACAAAAAGAGATCCTTAGTGCAAATGCAATTAATTAATTATTAAGGCTTTGTCTTTTTTTAAGTAATTATATTGTTATTTTAGGTTACTAGTTATATGTTAATCCTTGTTTTGCTATTTTATTCAGATCAACACCTCTCTGGAAGGTAAAGCTAAATAAAGCCATTCTGTTATTGTTATTGTTATCTTTATGACTATCATTATGATTATGACTATGACTAATTCTATAGCTTTGGCTATGACTATGACTATGACTATGAGTAAGACTATGACTATGACTGTGGCTACTAAAATGGTTATTAATATGACTTAATCACTATAACTATGACCCTGGTTATGAAATATGAATTATTGAATTTGACCATGACTGTTACTGATAGGCCTTATCACGGTTTTTGCCGCCATTTTGACGGGTAGGCAAACAGGCTTGAAACAACAGTGTTTGTATGGAAATCCGATGTCAAAAATTTTCTTAAAACATCGCTTCTGAAAAATTCATGAATTAGAAACCATTGGAACTAGGAAAAAGATTTTAAGAACAAAATTGGAGGGATGTAGCTGTGACAGAAAGCGTCCAGTCGTGTTTTGAACTTTCCATACATTTGTCTGTATAGCGAACCAGCCGTGAACTGCTACTAAAAATAGTTCGCGGGAAAAAATACAGGGAAATGTAAGGAAAGTTCAAAACACGACTGGACGCTTTCTGTCACAGCTACATCCCTCCAATTTTTTCCTTAAAATCCTTTTCCTGGTGCCAAAAGTTTCCCATTCATGAATTTTTCAGAAGCGATGTTTTATGAAAATTATTTGACATCGGATTTCCACACAAACATTGTTATTTCAAGCCTGTTTGCCTACCCGTCAAAATGGCGTCGAAAACCGTGATAAGGCCTATTATGACCATTGCTTTGACTACGGTTATGAATATGACTCACTATGACTATTTACTATGACTATGACTATGACTATGACTATGACTATGACTATAGCAATGACTGTAATCATGGTCATTTCCGTGGTCATTCTCTCATACTCATTCGCTCATTCATTCATTCATTCATTCATTCATTCATTCGTTCGTTCGTTCGTTCGTTCGTTCGTTCATTCATTTTTTTGCATTTTAGAAATCTTAAATCGGGCAAGGGTAAATACCATTTCAACTGAATACCTTGACAGTTTTTTCCAGTAAACATTCCTTTGCAAATACAGCGATATTCATTTTTAACAGGATCATATTCGCATGTCCCACCATTAGCACAAGGTTGAGAATTACATGGATTGATAATGGTAACTGTAAAGTAAAAAATATTTATTAAGAAAAGAGAAAAGACAAAACAAAGATGGAGGTAACGATAAGTAATAATAATTTGAAGGGCTTTCTTTAGTCCCTGAACCCGAGGGGTCGGGGGTGGGGCAGGCAGATTCTGTCCCCTGCGGTAATTTCAAAGGCATTTAAGCTATGACAAGATTACTAGGATGGTATGCTGTGCTCTACATCAAAACTGTTTCCTTCGAACTTTGCAAAATGAGACGTTTGCATCATAATTATGTCAAAATTACGTCACGATTTCTGAACAGTCGCCGTCTTAGATCCACTAGCTTGGATTCCTCGATTTCTCCAAAACTCAGGATGCGATCGACAAGGACTAAAAACAAAATAGAAACTAAAGAAGATCGTTCAACTGGTACAGTAGAGCACAAATTAGGAAGATAAATTAAAGTCTTCATTTAAAATGCCACAACATAAAGCATGCTTGTCAAAATATTGTTGTCATAAAAAATCACGTGATATGAAAAGTGACATGTCAAACCAGATTTGCTATCAGGAAAAGTCAAGAGTTTTGGTTGCTATTTCTTTACATCTCATGTAACGAATGTTTAAAGTAGGCTCTGGTACTTTATGCCCCTCCTACCTCGCGTCCTAGGGAGTACTGAAGGTGATCCCATAACGTCCATAACGCTTGTTCCGAAGTTCCGAAGACTAACAAAATGAACGAAGATCTCACGAACAATGGCAAAAAGTGACGGAAGGTTTCCCTCAACTTTCTCAAGACTGAAGAATTTCAAACGTTATTAAATAAAAATCGGTTTGCCACCTTCTGCATTTAAATTTACTGGAAGCCTTTATGCGTAAAGACACCTCAATATTCAGTAATATTATCGAGAATATCAAACATCATTCAGTATAAATATTCGCAAATATTAATTTTACTTACGCTCGCAGTTCACTCCAGTGAAGCCCGGAGGACAGGTGCAAGTATACTTGTAGCCATGCGCCGTGCACGTTCCATTGTTTTTACAAGGATTGCTGGCGCAAGGGTCGCACAAAGCTGTCGTTTGAAAGATAAGAAAAGAAAACAAATCCCTCATAAGTTGCATTGCCAACTAGCAGCTACTTTGTTTGCTTGTTTGTATTTTTTTGCACGATCTTGTTTACATTTATCTCTCTGTATATTTCTATCTTTTCATACAAATTGTGTTGAGTTTCCTGGTTTTGCGTTGCTGTCAGCGTCAGAGAAAATTTCTTAGTTTTTACGACAGGGATGCATTTTTATGAACCGTAAGAAGCATGAAGATTCATGCTTCTGTTATTTGTTTATTTCCTATTTAACCAGGACTCTGTTTAAACTAGCTATGCTAAACCAGATTTCCTGTATAAATAAAACAATAATAATAATAATAATAAAGAATACAAGTGGAATCAAATTTGCGGTCTCTGTTTGCGTTGACTGTTTTCCTGTAGCTGTAGGCTATAATATTAAAGGTCTTTTTATGCCAACTTCTGCACAAGCCACAGTAAATGGCTAATAAATTGGCACTAACCCAATGTTTCAGTAGTATGAAGCGAACGAAAACTTTTGTGGAGAAATTGTTAACAAGAATTACGCACGGGACTCTGCCCTGTTAGAAGTTATTTTAAATCCAGTTTATTGAATGTGGCAAAATATCGAATCGTTATTATTTATTGTCAGTTGTCTCGTAACATAGTTTGAAATACTGTTAAGCTCATAGTGTAATGCTCTACAATTCTCAGTACTGTGTGCAAGTCAAAGTTTTGAACGAAGTGTTAAGTAAATATGTTAGGGATTTGAATTTCGAATTAAACCATGAGCTGTGAGAAAATGCATTTCGACTACATTAAGTTTAATTTCCCATCAATAAAGTCAAATTAAATTCACAGTGAAGCGGTGTTGTGTTTTTTTCTCGTCGTTTCCGCCCCGGCACTTCGTAGACAAAGCTCCTTTCGCGAATCTTTATGCGAACATTTCCAATGTCTTGGTAACCAAGCGTATTCTTCAAAGCCGAGGCGCGGCAGCTAATCGCTGTGGGATTACAGCAAGCGCTAAGCCAATGCGTCTCGGCTTCAAAAAAGGGCTGGTTGCCAATAGATAGGAAATGATCACTTGAAGACTTTCGTGAAAGCATTCTTTTTTAAGCTTTGTGCACGGGTAGCAACTACGAGAAGAGATAGTACTACATCACTGTGATTGTAATTTGACTTTATTTGAGAGAAATTAAACTCAATTTAGTTGAACTGCATTTTTTTATAGCCCATGATGAAGCAAGCTAGGCTATTATTAACTTACTTTGAGGAACGTATAAGAGGCCTTGAAATTTGGTTAAACAATGGTATTTAGTTTAGCTGTTATTTCTAGCGGTGATCGTGCAAAACTAGTATCTTACATTCACAGTGTGGCCCACAGTACCCTTTGATACATTCACAAGTGTAAGATCTGTCTGGTCCAAGGATGCAGACTCCTTCGTTTTTGCAAGGGTTTGGCTTACAAGGATCATCAATTTCTGTAGGAAAGTTGAGAAAATGTATGAATATAATGAAAGTTAGGTTTTTCATGGTGGCAATTAAATGACAACACAAACATCGAGTCTGTTTTCGTGTCCAGAAATGAGAAGCCCTTAATCTCATTCAGTGATCCCTTCGTAAGTCCAAGATCATTAAGGCTACAGCAGCGAGATTTCGAGGGTGAATAGCATGCCCCAAATTGTTTCCTTTAAGGTCCGTGAATTGGAACGGTGACTTCATACCGCGTGGGAACACGTCATGTGTTTCTCACAGCCGACATATTGGATCCACCACATTGGATTTCTCGATATCTCGGAAAGCGCAGAAAACCTTCCAAAGTTATGATTCAAAATTTGTGAAAACCAATAAGTAATGATTAAAATGTATGAAAATCTAAAAAGTACGAGAATAAACTCAGAATTTCTTATCATTTGGAAAAAAGACGGGCTATCATTTTGTTCCCCCCTTCCCCCCTGAAAACAACAACAACAACAACAACAACAACAACAAACAAAACAAAACAAGAAAACAGAGGCTGATTATCTCAGTCTGTATATGACACGCTAAAAACCCGTTGATGGGAGGCTGGCGGTCTCACCAGCGCATGAACCCTGATACAGTGTGAGTAAGGAACAATCGTTCCTCGTGTAAACGGGTGAATGCAAACCCTCCGGTTTAGCTTCGTTCACCAACTAACTAACTTATTTCGAAAGGAATTGAAGGTATTTATTGATTAAGATAAATTAAAAGCATGCAGGTGAAACAATAAGACCAAACCAATTTTTAAACAGACATATTTTGGATCAAAATCATATTTTTTGGAGAAAAAGGTCAAAAATACACAAAATATTAACGGCAGACTGATCCCAACGGCGGAGGTGACAAGCTTGAGAGAGCAAACAACAAAAGCTAGAATAACTGAAATATATTTGCACCCTCTTGGTATAAATAGACGTGACGAAACACGCCAATGACATGTCTCACACTTGTAACTTAGTCCTAAACAACCAATCATTGTCACGCATTTTATATTTTAAATCTTCTTTGTAACGATCCTTTTATGTTTCTCACTTTTCTTTTTCGTTCAGCCCCCGAGGAAGGTTTGTATTGCAAACCGAAATATCGGGCAAAAAAATTTGTTTTTTTAAAAAACAAATATATTTCAGTTATTCTAGCTTTTGTTGTTTGCTCTCTCAAGCTTGTCACCTCCGCCGTTGGGATCAGTCTGCCGTTAATATTTTGTATTTGAGATAATTTGCTGATCCAGGTCTACAAGTGATCCGGCACCACTCATTGGTTTGTCGCTGTGGAATTGCAGATTTTATTGTATTCAAAAATACACATAACGTCGATTGAACTCGAAGCTCACCTTTACAATAATATCCATTGCCCACAAAATTTTTTTTACATACACAGCGTTTATTGATGCAGACAGCGTTTTTGTCGCACAAGTCGCAAATGTTATCTAAAAGGCAAACAATCAAACAAAATTAAACTAAAAATATTGACTACCAGAAATGATTACATAATAGTTCGATTTCTTACTATAGACCTTTATCACCGTAATCGCTGTAGGCCAGTTAAAAAAAAAGCAATTGACACTGTAATAAGGACAAGCGTTAAAGCCTTGTCTTTAAAATAGCGATTGTATGACCTGCACTCATGAATATAGAACTAGGTCGACAACTAATGAAAATTTCTATGAGAAGTGAAAAAACGAGAACATCTGGGTGACTGACTGACTTTAAAAGTACTAAGCAAAACCCAATTTCAATCAGAATTAAAGAAAGTACTTCCTACAATCCTTAAGCTTGAAAATGAAGATGATTATATTGTTTCCCAAGTTATATAATTAAACAATACATCCTGAAGTTAACATATTAACAACATATCAGGGTGGCTTGCTGAATAAAGCAGTTTAAGGAACTACCTGACGATAAGCCACAGCAACGGCATATATTATACCAAAGAGCTAAAGACATCACATCTCAATAAAATGCAAATTTTACACTTTCCCTCATAAACAAAACCACAAAATCAAAATAAAAGAGATCACAGACAGTAGCATTAATATAACCCTGACCCCCCCCCCCCCCCCCGGGGCGCCAAGAAAGGTAACGGGAAAGAAAAAATATCAGCAATGACAACTTCTCTCATTGATATGGGAGGGATGGGAAAGAAAGCAAGTCTATAGCGAATAGTGAATGCACAGTACTTGAAACAGGATGAGACGTGCCCTGGCAAAAGGCTAAACTAAGTCACCAAAAATAATATATCAAACTTTGGATAATTGACAAATTTGAGTACCCCAAAAATATGTAGATTTGACGTCTTATTTTATTATTTTCAGCCTAATGGTAGCCAGTAAGAGATAAAATGAATATTTTGTTTACTTTCACATCTTTTCCCAGTAAAACCAGGTAAGCACTTGCAGAACGCATTCATCACGCGTGGATAAATTATTTCCGAGTCATCAACTGAATCCTGTGTTGCCATTCCATCGACGCATGTTCCTCCATTGAAACAAACAAAATCCACACATGGATTTGGAACTGACAAGGAATCGAACGAATAAGAAATCAGCATTGTAGCATTAGTGTGATAGAATTTCTGTCAGTTCTAAGGAATTTTAACACAAAAAGAAAAGGCCCTATGTTAGTTTAAATTCCCCGAAGAAAAGAATTAAAACTTCCCCATTAATTGTACATGCATGTAATGTAACAATTATGGATTTTACACAAATGTACTCCCCCAATACAGTTATTATGAATTGTCCACATATGTACTAAAATATGTACCCATATTTCCTTCACAGGGCAGCAGGGAATTTTAAGAACAGTAACCATCATCATCATCATCATCATCATCATCATCATCATCATCACCATCATCATCATCATCATCACCATCATCATCATCACCATCACCATCATCATCATCACCATCACCATCATCATCATCATCATCATCATCATCATCATCATCATCACCATCATCATCATCACCATCACCATCATCATCATCATCATCATCATCATCATCATCATCATCATCTTCATCATCATCATCATCATCATCATCATCATCATCATCATCATCTTCATCATCATCATCATCATCATCATCATCATCATCATCATCATCATCATCATATCTTTACTTCCCCTCAGATTTACAGAGTAGCTTAATACAGCTAAAATCTCCGAGCATTAACCAATCCAGCCGAAAGATTATACACACAAAGACCAGACCACAACCGTACTAACCCCCAAACGTAAGAATACTAACCCCCAAACGTAAGAATTACTAGCCCCCAAACGTAAGAAAACTAACCCCCAAACATAAGAATCCCTAACCCCAAAACGTAAGAAAACTAAACCCAGAAGTTAAGAATTACTAACCCACAAACGTAAAAATACTAACCCCAAACGTAAGAATTAATAACCCCCGAAAGAAAGAATACTAACCCTTAAACGTAAGAATTACTAGCCCCCAAACATAAGAAAACTAACCCCCAAACGTAAGAAAACTAACTCCCAAACGTAAGAATTACTAACCCCAAAACGTAACAATACTCACCCCCAAACGTAAGAATTACAAAAAGCCAAACTTAAGAATACTAACCCCCAAACGTAAGAATACTGAACCCCAAACATAAAAATTACTGACCCCCGAAAATAAGAAAATTAACCCCCAAACGTAAGAATCCCTAACCCCAAAACGTAAGAAAACTAACCCCCAAACGTAAGAATTACTAACCCCCAAAAGTAAAAAAGCTAACCCACAAACGTAAGAAAACTAACCCCCAAACGTAAGAAATACTAACCCCCAAACGTAGAAATACTAACCCCCAAAAGTAAGAAATACTAACACCCAAACATAAGAATACTAACCCCCAAACGTGGAAATTACTAGACCCCAAACTTAAGAAAACTAACCCCCAGGGAAAAGAATTACTAACCCCCAAACGTAAGAAAACTAACCCCCAAACGTAAGAATTACTAACCCCCAAACATAAAAATACTAACCCCCCAACGTAAGAATTAGCAACCTCCAAACGTAAAAATACTAACCCCAAAACGTAAGAATTACTAGCCACGAACGTAAGAGAACTAACCGCAAACGTAAGAATTAATAATCCCCAAACGTAAGAATACTAACCCCCAAACGTAAGAAGTACTAACCCCAAAACGTAAGAGTACTAACCCCCAAACGTAAGAATTACTAGCCCCGAAACATAAAAATACTAACCCCTAAACGCAAGAATTACTAGCCCCCAAACATAAGAAAACTAACCCCGAAACGTAAGAAAACTAAATCCCAAACGTAAGAATTACTAACCCCCATACGTAAAAATACTAACCCCCAAACGTAAGAATTAATAACCCCAAAACGTAAAAATACTAACCCACAAACGTAAGAATTACTAGCCACCGAACGTAAGAAAACTAACACAAAACGTAAGAATTACTAACCCCCGAACGTAGGAATACTAACCTCCAAACGTTAAAATTACTTACCCCAAAAACGTAAGAATACTAACCCCCAAACGTAAGAATTACTAACCCCCAAAAGTAAGAAAACTAACCCCCAAGCGTAAGAAGACTAAACCCCAAACGCAAGAACACTAACCCCCAAATGAAAAATTACTAGCCCCCAAACAAAAATAAGTAACCCCCAAACGTAAGAATCCCTAACCCCAAAACGTAAGAATAACTAACCCCGAAACGTAAGAATACTAACCCCCAAGCGTAAGAATACTAACCCCCAAACGTAAAAATTACTAGCCCACAAAAATAAAAATTACTGACCCCCGAACAGAAGAAAACTAACCCCCAAACGTAAGCATCCCTAACCCCCGAACGTAAGAATACTAACCCCCAAACGTAAGAATAACTAACCCCGAAACGTAAGAATACTAACCCCCAAGCGAAAGAATACAAACCCCAAACGTAAAAATTACTAGCCCACAAAAATAAAAATTACTGACCCCCGAACATAAGAAAACTAACCCCCAAACGTAAAAATCGCTAACCCCCGAACGTAAGAATACTAACCCCCAAACGTAAGAATAACTAACCCCCAAGCGTAAGAAAACTAACCCCCAAACGTAAGAATACTAACCCCCGAACGTAAGAATACTAACCCCGAAACGTAAGAATAACTAACCCCCAAGCGTAAGAATACTAACCCCCAAACGTAAAAATTACTAGCCCCGAAACATAAGAAAACTAACCCCCAAACGTAAAAATACTAACCCCCAAACGTAAGAATTACTAAAACCCAAACTTAAGAATACTAACCCCAAACGTAAGAATACTAACCCCCAAACATAAAAATTACTGACCCCCGAACATAAGAAAACTAACCCCCAAACGCAAGAATCCCTAACCCCAAAACGTAAGAAAACTAACCCCCAAACTTAAGAATTACTAACCCCCAAAAATAAGAAAGCTAACCCACAAACGTAAAACAAACTAACCCCCAAACGTAAGAATTACTAACCCCCAAACGTAGAAATACTAACCCCCAAAGGTAAGAAATACTAACACCCAAACATAAGAATACTAACCCCCAAACGTAAGAAAACTAACCTCCCGGGGAAAAGAATTACTAACCCCAAAACGTAAGAAAACTAACCCCCAAACTTAAGAATTACTAACCCCCAAAAATAAGAAAGCTAACCCACAAACGTAAAACAAACTAACCCCCAAACGTAAGAATTACTAACCCTCAAACGTAGAAATACTAACCCCCAAAGGTAAGAAATACTAACACCCAAACATAAGAATACTAACCCCCAAACGTAAGAAAACTAACCTCCCGGGGAAAAGAATTACTAACCCCAAAACGTAAGAAAACTAACCCCCAAACATAAAAATACTAACCCCCAACGTAAGAATTACTAGCCACCGAACGTAAGAGAACTAACCCAAAACGTAAGAATTAATAATCCCCAAACGTAAGAATACAAACCCCCAAACGTAAGAAGTACTAACCCCCAAACGTAAGAGTACTAACCCCCAAACGTTAGAATTACTAGCCCCCAAACGTAAAAATACTAACCCCTAAACGTAAGAATTACTAGCCCCCAAACATAAGAAAACTAACCCCGAAACGTAAGAATACTAACCCCCAAGCGAAAGAATACTAACCCCCAAACGTAAAAATTACTAACCCACAAAAATAAAAATTACTGACCCCCGAACATAAGAAAACTAACCCCCAAACGTAAAAATCCCTAACCCCCGAACGTAAGAATACTAACCCCCAAACGTAAGAATAACTAACCCCGAAACGTAAGAATACTAACCCCCAAGCGTAAGAAAACTAACCCCCAAACGTAAGAATACTAACCCCCGAACGTAAGAATACTAACCCCGAAACGTAAGAATAACTAACCCCCAAGCGTAAGAATACTAACCCCCAAACGTAAAAATTACTAGCCCCCAAACATAAGAAAACTAACCCCCAAACGTAAAAATACTAACCCCCAAACGTAAGAATTACTAAAACCCAAACTTAAGAATACTAACCCCAAACGTAAGAATACTAACCCCCAAACATAAAAATTACTGACCCCCGAACATAAGAAAACTAACCCCCAAACGCAAGAATCCCTAACCCCAAAACGTAAGAAAACTAACCCCCAAACTTAAGACTTACTAACCCCCAAAAATAAGAAAGCTAACCCACAAACGTAAAACAAACTAACCCTCAAACGTAAGAATTACTAACCCCCAAACGTAGAAATACTAACCCCCAAAGGTAAGAAATACTAACACCCAAACATAAGAATACTAACCCCCAAACGTAAGAAAACTAACCTCCCGGGGAAAAGAATTACTAACCCCAAAACGTAAGAAAACTAACCCCCAAACATAAAAATACTAACCCCCAACGTAAGAATTACTAGCCACCGAACGTAAGAGAACTAACCCCAAACGTAAGAATTAATAATCCCCAAACGTAAGAATACTAACCCCCAAACGTAAGAAGTACTAACCCCCAAACGTAAGAGTACTAACCCCCAAACGTTAGAATTACTAGCCCCCAAACGTAAAAATACTAACCCCTAAACGTAAGAATTACTAGCCCCCAAACATAAGAAAACTAACCCCGAAACGTAAGAAAACTAACTCCCAAACGTAAGAATTACTAACCCCCATCCGTAAAAATACTAACCCCCCAACGTAAGAATTAATAACCCCAAAACGTAAAAATACTAACCCACAAACGTAAGAATTACTAGCCACCAAACGTAAGAAAAATAACCCAAAACGTAAGAATTAGTAACCCCCGAACGTAGGAATACTAACCTCCAAACGTTAGAATTACTTACCCTAAAACGTAAGAATACTAACCCCCAAACGTAAGAATTACTAACCTCCAAAAGTAAGAAAACAATCCCCCAAGCGTAAGAAGACTTATTCCCAAACGCAAGAACACTAACCCCCAAATGAAAAATTACTAGCCCCCCCCAAAAAAATAAGTAACCCCCAAACGTAAGAATCCCTAACCCCCAAACGTAAGAAAACTAACCCCCAAACGTAAGAATACTAACCCCCGAACGTAAGAATACTAACCCCCAAACGTAAGAATAACTAACCCCGAAACGTAAGAATACTAACCCACAAGCGTAAGAATACTAACCCCCAAACGTAAAAATTACTAGCCCCCAAACATAAGCAAACTAACCCCCAGACATAACAATCCTCAACCCCCAAACCTAAGAAAACTAACCCCCGAACGTAGGAAAACTAACCCCCAAACGTAAGAATTACTAACCCCCAAACGTACGAATACTAACCTCCAAGAGTAAGAATTACTAACCCCCAAACGTGAGAATACTAACCCCCAAACGTAAGATTTACTAGCCCCCAAAAGTTGAAAAACTAACCCTCAAATGCAAAAATCCCTAACCCCCAAACTTAAGAAAACTTACCCCCAAAGGTAAGAATTACTAACTCTCAAATGTAAGATTACTAACCCCCAAAAGTAACAATTACTAGCCCCTAAACGTAACAATCCCTAACCCCCAAACGTAAGAAAACTAACCCCCAAATGAAAGAATCTCTAACCCCCAAAACGTAAGAAAACAAACCCAGAAACGTAAAAATTACTAACCCCCAAACGTAAGAATATTAACCCCAAAGCGTAAGAATTACTACGTAAGATTTACTAGCCCCCAAACGTAAGAGAAAAACCCCCAAACGTAAGAATCCTTAATCCCCAAAGGTAAAAAAACTAACCCCCAAACGTAACAATTGCTAACCCCCAATCTAACAATACTAACCCTTAAATGTAAAAATTACTAACCCCCAAACGTAAAAATACTAACCCTCAAACGTAAGAATTACTAGCCCCCAAACGTAAGAAATTTAACCCCCAGGGGTAAGAAATACTAACTCCCAAACGTAAAAAAACTAACCCCCAAACGTAACAATTACTAACCCCTTAACGTAAAAATACTAACCCCCCAACGTAAGAATTAGTAACCCCTAAAAGAAAAAAAAAACCACCAAACCTAAGAATTACTAGCCACCAAACGTAAGAAAACTAACCCCAAACGTAAGAATTACTAACCTCCAAAAGTAAGAATTACTAACCCCCAAACGTGAGAATACTAACCCCCAAACGTAAGATTTAATAGCCCCCAAATGATAAAAAACTAACCCCCAAACGTAAGAATCACTAAGCTCCAAACTTAAGAAAACTTACCCCCAAACGTAAGAATTACTAACCCACAAACGTAAGAATACTATCGCCCAAACGTAAAAATTACTAACCCCTAAACGTAAGAATCCTTAACCCCCAAACGTAAGAAAACTAACCCAGAAACGTAAAAATTACTAACCCCCAAACGTAAGAATACTAACCCCCAAGCGTAAGAATTACTAACCATCAAACGTAAGAATACTAACCTCCAAACGTAAGAAAACTAACCCCCAAACGTAAGAAAACTAAATCCCAAACGTAACAATTGCTAACCCTCAAACGTAACAATACTAACCCTTAAACGTAAAAATTACTAACCCCCAAACGTGAGAATACTAACCCTCAAACGTAAGAATTACTAACCCCCAAACGTAAGAATACTAACCCTCAAACGTAAGAATTACTAGCCCCCAAACGTAAGAAAACTAACCCCCAGGGGTAAGTATTACTAACCCCC
>NW_028145672.1:735000-1195000 GCF_977016875.1 Pavona decussata | reverse complement strand
CTCCAAACGTAAGATTTACTAGCTCCCAAACCTAAGAAAACTAACCCCCAAACGTAAGAAAACTAACACCCAAACGTAACAATTGCTAACCCCCAAAGGTAACAATACTAACCCTTAAACGTAAAAATTATTAACCCCGAAACGTAAGAATACTAACCCTCAAACGTAAGAATTACTAACCCCCAAACGTAAGAATACTAACCCTCAAACATAAGAATTACTAGCCCCCAAACCTAAGAAAACTAACCCCTAGGGGTAAGTATTACTAACCCCCAAACGTAAGAAGACTAACCGCAAAACGTAAGAATTACTAACCCCCTAACGTAAAAATACTAACACCCCAACGTAAGATTTAGTAACTCCCAAACGTAAAAATACTAACCCCCAAACGTAAGAATTACTAGCCACCAAACGTAGGAATACTAATCTCCAAACGTAAGAATTACTTACCCCCAAACGTAAGAATTACTAACCCCCAAACATAAGAATACTAACCCCCAAAGGTAAGAATTACTAACCCTCAAACGTAAATATACTAACCTCCAAACGTAAGATTTGCTAGCCCCTAAATGTAAGAAAACTAACGCAAAACGTAAGAATCCTTAACCCCCAAACGTAAGAAAACTAAGCCACAAACGTAAGAATACTAACCCTTAAACGTAAGAATTACTAGCCCACAAACGTAAGAAACTCTAACTTCCAAATATAAGAAAAACTAGCCATCAAATCAAGAAAACAAACCCCCAAACGTAAGAATCCCTAACCCCCAAACGTAAGAAAACTAACCCCGAAACGTAAGAATTACTAACCCCCAAACGTAAGATTACCAACCCCCAAACGTAAGAATACTAACCCTTGAACGTAAGAATTACTAGCCCCCAAACGTGAGAATACTAACCCCCAAACGTAAGAATTACTAACCACCAAACGTAAGAATACTAACCCCCAAACGTAAGAATTACTAGCCCCCCCAAAAAAGAAAACTAACCCCCAGACATAACAATCCTCAACCCCCAAACCTAAGAAAACTAACCCCCGAACGTACGAAAACTAACCCCATAACGTAAGAATTACTAACCCCCAAACGTACGAACACTAACCTCCAAAAGTAAGAATTACTAACCCCCAAACGTAAAAAAACTAACCCCCAGGGGTAAGAATTACTAACCCCCAAACATAAGAATACTAACCCTCGAACGTAACAATTACTATCCCCCAAACATTAGAATACTAACCCCCAAAGGTAAGAATTAAAAACCCCCAAACGTAAGAATACTAACCCCCAAACGTAACAATTACTAACCCCCAAACGTAAGAATAATAACCCCTAAACGTAAAAATTACTAGCCCCCAAATGATAAAAAACTAACCCCCAAACGTAAGAATCCCTAACCCCCAAACTTAAGAAAACTTACCCCCAAACGTAAGAATTACAAACCCACAAACGTAAGAATACTAACGCCCAAACGTAAGAATTACTAGCCCCCAAACGTAAGAATCCCTAACCCCCAAACGTAAGAATCTCTTAGCCCCAAACGTAAGAAAACTAACCAAGAAACGTAAGAATTACTAAACCCCAAACATAAGAATACTAACCCCCAAGCGTAAGAACTACTAACCCTCAAACATAAAAATACTGACCTCCAAACGTAAGATTTACTAGCCCCAAACGTAAGAAAACTAACCCCAAAACGAAAGAATCCTTAACTCCCAAACGTAAGAAAATTAACACCCAAACGTAACAATTACTAACCTCAAAACGTAACAATACTAACCCCCAAACGTAAAATTTACTAATCCCCAAACGTAAGAAAACTAACCGGCAACGTAAAAATTACTAGCCCTAAAATATAAGAAAACTAACCGCCAAACGTCAGAATATCTAACCCTTAAACGTAAGAAAACTAACCTCCAAACTTAAGAAATATTAACCCCAAAACGTAAGAATACTAACCCCCAAACGTAAGAATTACTAACCCCCAAACGTAAGAACACTAACCCCCAAACGTAAAAAATACTAATCCCCAAACGTAAGAATACTAACCCCTAAACGTAAAAATTACTAGCCCCCAAACATAAGAAAACTAACCCCGAAACGTAAGAATCCCTAATCCCCAAACAAAAGAAAACTAACCCCCAAACGTAACAATAACTAACCCTCAAACGTAAGAATCCCTAACCCCCAGACGTAGAAAAACTAACCTCCAAACGTAAGAAAACTAACCCCCAAACGTAAGAATTATTAACCCGCAAACGTAAGAATTACTAACCCCAAGCGTAAGAATAATAACCTCCAAACGAAAGAATTACAAGCTCCTAAACGTAAAAAACTTTAACCCCCAAACTTAAGAATTCCTAACCCCCAGACGTAAGAAAACTAACCCCCAAACGTAAGAATACTAACCCCCAAACTCAGAACTTACTAGCCCCCAAACGTAAGAAAACTAGCCCCCAAAGGTAAGAATTACTAACCCCCAAACGTAAAAAAACTAACCCCCAAACGTAAGAATTACTAACCCCCAACGTAAAAATACTAACCCCCCAACATAAGAATTAGTAACCCCCAAACTTAAAAATACTAACCCCCAAACTTATGAATTACTAGCCACCGAACCTAAGAAAACTAGCCCCAAACGTAAGAATTACTAACCCCCAAACGTAGGAATACTAACCTACAAACGTGAAAATTACTTACCCCCAAACGTAAGAACACTAACCCCCAAACGTAAAAATTAGTAGCTCCCAAACAAAAAAAACTAACCCCCAAACGTAAGAAAACTAACACCAAAGCGTAAAAATTACTAACCCCCAAACGTAAGAATAATAACCCCCAAATGTAAGAATTACTAACCCCCAAACGTAAGAATACTAACCCCTAAACGTAAGAAATACTAGCCTCCAAACGTAAGAATTACTAACCCACAAACGTAAGATTACCAACCCCCAAACGTAAGAATTACTAACCCCGAAGTGTAAAAATACTAACCCTCAAACGTAAGAATTACTAGCCTCCAAACATGAGGATACTAAACCCCTAACGTAAGAATCCCTAACCCCCAAACGTAAGAAAACTAACCCCCAAACGAAAGAATACTAACCCCCAAACTTAAGAATTACTAACCCCCAAACGTAAGAATTACTAGCCCTCAAACGTGAGAAAACTAACCAACAAACGTAACAATCCCTAACCCCCAAAGGTAAAAAAAATAAACCCCAAAAGAAAGAGATACTAACCCTTAAACGTAAGAATACTAACCCCCAAAACGTAAGAAAACCAACCCCCAAACATAAGAATTACTAGCCCCCAATCGTAAAAATACTAACCTCAAAACGTAAGAATTAGTAGCCCCCAAACGTAAGAAAACTAACCCCAAAACGTAAGAATCCCCAACTGCCAAACGTAAGAATTACTAACCCCCAAACGTAAGAATACTAATTCCCAAACGTAAGAATTACTAACCCCCAAACGTACGAAAACTAACTTAGAAATGAAGAATTACTAACCCCCAAACATAAGAATACTAACCCCCAGGCGTAAGAATTACTATCCGTCAAACGTAAGAATACTAACCTTCAAACGTAAGATTTACTAGCCCCCAAACATAAGAAAATTAACCCCAAAACGTAAGAATCCTTAACCCCCAAACGTACAAAAACTAACACCCAAACGTAACATTTACTAACCCCAAAACGTAACAATACTAACCCCCAAACGTAAGAATTACTAACCCCCAAACGTAAGAATACTAACCCTCAAACGTAAGAATTACTAATCCCCAAACGTAAGAAAACTAACCCGCAACGTAAGAATTACTAGCCCCCAAAATATAAGAAAACTAACCGCCAAACGTAATAATATCTAACCCTTAAACGTAAGAATTACTAACCCCCAAACGTAAGAACACTAACCCCCAAACGTAAAAAAACTAACCCCCAAACGTAAGAATACTAACCCCCAAACGTAAAAAAAAAATGGCCCCCAAACATAAGAAAACTAACCCCGAAACGTAAGAATCCCTAACCCCCAAACTTAAGAAAACTTACCCACCAACCATAAAAATTAATAACCCCCAATTGTAAGAATACTAACCTTTAAACGTAAGAATTACTAGCCCCCAAACGTAAGAATCCCTAACCCACAAACGTAAGAATACCAACCTCCAAACGTAAAAATTACTAGTCCCCAGACATAGGAAAACTAACCCCCAAACGTAAGAATACTAACCTCAAAAAGTAAGAATTACTAACCCCAAAACGTAAGAATGCTAACCCCCAAACGTAAGAATTACTGGCACCCAAATGAAGACAACTAACCCCCAAACGTAAGAATCCCTAACCCCCAAACTTAAGAAAAACTTACCCCCAAACATAAAAATTATTAACCCTCAATTGTAAAATCACTAAACCCAAACGTAAGAATTACTAGCCCCCAAAGGTAAGAATCCCTAACCTCCAAACGTAAGAAAACTAACCCCCAAACGTAAGAATCCCTAACCCCCAAACGTGAGAATACTAACCCCCAAACGTAAGAATTATTAACCCCCATACGTAAGAATTACTAGCCCACAAACGTAAGAAAACTAACCTCTAAACGTAAGAATCCCTAACCCCCAAACGTAAGAATACTAACCTCCAAACGTTAGAATTACTAACTTCCAAACGTAAAAATACTTACCCCACACGTAAGAATTACTAGTCCCAAAACGTAAGAAAACTAACCCCAAAACGTAAGAATCCTTAACTCCCAAACGTAAGAAAACTAACCCCCAAACATAAGAATTACTAGCCCACAAACGTTAGAAAACTTACCCCCAAACGTGCGAATCTCTAACTTCTAAACGTAAGAAAACTAACCCCCAAACGTAAAAATTATTAGTCCCCAAACGTAAGAATCCCTAACCTCCAAACGTAAAAAAACTAACGCCAAAACGTAAGAATTACTAACACTTCCAAACTTAAGAATACTAACCCCCAAACGTAAGAAACCCTAACCCCCAAACGTAAGAATCCATAACCCTTAAACGTAAAAATACTAACCCCCAAACGTAAGAATACAAGCCCCCAAACGTAAGAATTACTAGCCCCCAAACGTAAGAAAACTAACCCCCAAAGTTAACAATCCCTAACCCCCAAACGTAAAAAAACTAACCCCTAAACGTAAGAATTACTAACCCCCAAACGTAAGAATACTAACTTCCAAACGTAAGAATTACTAACCTCCAAATGTAAGAATACTAACCCAAAACGTAAGAATTTCTAGTCGCCAATCATAAAAAAAAACAAACCCCAAAACGTAAGAATCCCAAACCTCTAAACGTAAGAAAACAAACCCGGAAACGTAAGAATTAGTAACCCCCAAACTTAAGAAGACTAACCGCCAAACGTAAGAATTACTAGCCCCGAAACGTAAGAAAACTAACCCCCAAACGTAAGAATTACTAACCCCCAAACTTAAGAAGACTAACCGCCAAACGTAAGAATTACTAGCCCCCAAACGTAAGAAAACTAACCCCCAAACGTAAGAACTACTAACCCCCAAACGTAAGAATACTAACCCTCAAACGTAAAAATTACTTACCCTAAACGTAAGAATACTAACCCCCAAGCGTAAGAATTACTAGCCCCGAAATATAAGAAAACTAACCCCCAAACGTAAGAATCCCTAACCCCCAAAAGTAAGAATACTGACCCCCAAACGTAAGAATTACTAGCTTCCAAACGTAAAAAAACTAACCTCCAAACGTAAGAATCCATAAGCCCCAAACGCAAAAATACTAACCTCCAAACACAAGAATTACTAACCCCCAAACGTAAGAATTACTAGCTCCCAATCGTAAGAAAACTAACCCCAAAACGTAAAAAGCCTTAACTTCCAAACGTAAGAAAACTAACCCTTAAACGTAAGAATCCCTAACCTCTAAACGTAAGAAAACGAACCTCCAAACGTAAGAATTATTAGCCCCCAAACGTAAGAATTACTTACCCTTAAACGTAAGAATACTAACCCCCAAACGTAAGAATTACTAACCCCCAAACGTAAGAATACTAACACCCAAACGTAAGAATTACTAGCCCCAAAACGTAAGAAAACTAACCCAGAAACGTGGGAATTACTAACCCCCAAACGTAAGAAACCTAACCCCTAAACGTAAGAATTAATAACCCTAAACGTAAAAATACTAACCCCCAAGCGTAAGAATTACTAGCCCCCAAACGTACGAAAACTAACCCCCAAACGTAAAATTCCCTAACCACCAAACGTGAGAAAACTTACCCCCAAACGTAAGAATTACTAATTCCCAAACGTATGAATACTAACCCCTAAACGTAAGAATTACTAACCCCTAAACTTAAGAATACTAACCGCCAAACGTGAAAATTACTAACCCCCAAACGTAAGAAAACTAACCCCTAAACGTAAGAATAAGAATACTAACCTTAAAACGTAAGAATTACTAACCACCTAACGTAAGAATACTAACCCCCAAGCGTAAGAATTACTAGCCCCCAAACGTAAGAAAATTAACCCCCAAACGTAAGAATCCCTAACCTCCAAACGTAAGAAAACTAACCCCCAAACGTAAGAATTACTAATTCCCAAAGGTTAGAATATTAACCCCCAAACGTCAGAATTATAAACCCCCAAACGTAAGAATTACTAGCCCCCAAAAGTTAGAAAACTAAGCTCCAAACGGAAAAATCCCTAACCACCAAACGTGAGAATACTAACCTCCAAACGTAAGAATTACTAATCTTCAAACGTAAGAATACTAACCCCAAACGTAAGAATTACTAACCCCCAAACCTAAGAAAACTAAACCCCAAACGTAAGAATAACTAACCCCCAACGTCAGGATTGTAAGCCCCCAAACGTAAGAATCCGTAAACACCAAAGGAAAGAAAACTAACCCCCAAACATAAGAATTACTAACCCCCAAACGTAAAAATCCCTAGCCCCCAACGTAAGAAAACTCACCCCTAAACGTAACAATTACTAACCCCTAACGTAAGAAAACTAACCCCCAAACATAAGAATTACTAACCCCCAACGTAAGAAAACTAACCCAGAAACGTGGGAATTACTAACCCCCAAACGTAAGAATCCCTAACCCCAACGTAAGAAAACTAACCCCCAAACGTAAAAAATATAAACCCCCAAACGTAAGAATATTAACCCCCAAACATAAGAATCCCTAACCTTCAAACGTAAGAAAAGTAATCCCCTAACGTAAGAATTACTAACCCCCAAGCGTAAGAATACTAACTTCCAAACGTAAGAAGTACTAACCCCCAAACGTAAAAAAACTAACCCCAAAACGTAAGAATTACTAGCTTCCAAACGTAAGAAAACTAACCCTCAAACGTAAGAATACCTAACCCCTAAGCGTAAGAATTATTAACCCCCAAACGTAAGAATTTAAAACCCCTAAACGTAAAAATGCTAACCCCGAAACGTAACAATCACTAACCCCCAAACGTAAAAATTACTAGCCCAAAACGTAACAAAACTAACCCCCAAACAAAAGAATTACTAATCCCCAACGTAAGAAAACTAACCCCCAAATGTAAGAATTACTACCCCCAAACATAAGAATTCCTAACCCCCTATTTAAGAATAACTAACCCCAAAACGTAAGAATCCGTAACCCCCAACGTAAAAAAACTAACCCCCAAACGTAAGAATTACTAATCCCCAACGTAAGAAAACTAACCTCCAAATGTAAGAATTACTACCCCCAAACATAAGAATTCCTAACCCCCTACGTAAGAATAACTAACCCCAAAACGTAAGAATCCGTAACCCCCAACGTAAAAAAACTAACCCCCAAACGTAAGAATTACTAATCCCCAACGTAAGAAAACTAACCCCCAAATGTAAGAAATACTAACCCCCATACATAAGAATTCCTAACCCCCAACGTAAGAAAACTAACCCCCAAACGTAAGAATTAATAACCTCTAACGTAAGAAAACTAACCCCCAAACGTAAGAATTACTAATCCCCAACGTAAGAAAACTAACCCCCAAATGTAAGAAATACTAACCCCCATACATAAGAATTCCTAACCCCCAACGTAAGAAAACTAACCCCCAAACGTAAGAATTACTAACCCCCAACGTAAAAAAAAACTACCCCCAAACATAAGAATTACTAACCCCCAAAGTTAAGATTACTAACCGCCAAACGTAAAAATTTATAGCCCCCAAACGTAAGAAAACTAACCTCTAAACGTAAGAATTACTTACCCCTAACGTAAGAATACTAACCTCCAAACGTAAGAATTACTAACCACCTAACGTAAGAATACTAACCCTCAAGCGTAAGAATTATAAGCCCCCAAACGTAAGAAAACTAACCCCTAAACGTAAAAATCCCTAACCACCAAACGTAAGAAAACTAACCCCCAAACGTAAGAATTACTAATTTCCAAACGTAAGAATACTAACCCCCAAACGTAAAAATTATCAACCCACAAACGTAAGAATTACTAGCCCCCCAACGTAAAAAAAATAACCTCTAAACGTAAGAATTATTAATCCCCAACGTAAGAAAACTAACCCCCAAACGTAAGAATTACTAACCCCCAACGTAAGAAAACTAACCCCCAAATGTAAGAAATACTAACCCCCATACATAAGAATTCCTAACCCCCAACATAAGAAAACTAATCCCCAAACGTAAGAATTAATAACCTCTAACGTAAGAAAACTAACCCCCAAACGTAAGAATCCCTAACCCCCAACGTAAGAAAACTAACCCCCAAACGTAAGAATTAGTAACCCCCAACGTAAGAAAACTATCCCCCAAACGTAAGAATTACTAACCCCCAACGTAAAAAAAAAAATACTCCCAAACATAAGAATTACTAACCCCCAAACTTAAGATTACTAACCGCCAAACGTATAAATTTATAGCCCCCAAACGTAAAAAAACTAACCTCTAAACGTAAGAATTACTTACCCCTAACGTAAGAATACTAACCTCCAAACGTAAGAATTACTAACCACCTAACGTAAGAATACTAACCCTCAAGCGTAAGAATTATAAGCCCCCAAACGTAAGAAAACTAACCCCTAAACGTAAAAATCCCTAACCACACAAACGTAAGAAAACTAACCCCCAAACGTAAGAATTACTAATTTCCAAACGTAAGAATACTAACCCCCAAACGTAAAAATTATCAACCCACAAACGTAAGAATTACTAGCCCCCAAACGTAAAAAAACTAACCTCTAAACTAGCCTCCAAACCTAGGAAAACTATCCCCCAAACGTAAGAATACTAACCCTCAAACGTAAGAATTACTAACCTCCAAACGTAAGAATACTAACTCCCAAACGTAAGAATACTAATCCTTAAATGTAAGAATTAGTAACCCCCAAACGTTAAAATTGCTAGCCCCGAACCGTAAAAAACCTAACCTCAAACGTAAGAATCCTTAACCCCGAAACATAAGAAAACTAAACCTTAAACGTAAGAATCCCTAACCCCCAAACGTAAGAATCCCTAACCCCCAAACGTAAGAATAACTAACCTCTAAACGTAAGAATCCCTAACCCCCAAACGTAAGAATCCCTAACCCCCAAACGTCAGAATCCCTAACCCCCAAACGTAAGAATAACTAACCCCAAAACGTAAGAATCCGTAACCCCCAACGTAAAAAAACTAACCCTGTAAACGTAAGAATTACTAATCTCCAACGTAAGAAAAGTAACCCCCAAACGTAAGAATTACTAACCCCCAACGTAAGAAAACTAACCCCCAAATGTAAGAATTACTACCCCCAAACATAAGAATTCCTAACCCCCAACGTAAGAATAACTAACCCCAAAACGTAAGAATCCGTAACCCCCAACGTAAAAAAACTAACCCCCAAACGTAAGAATTACTAATCCCCAAGGTAAGAAAACTAACCCCCAAACGTAAAAATTTTTTAACCCTCAACGTAAGAACACTAACCCCCAAATGTAAGAATTACTAACCCCCAAACATAAGAATCCCTAACCCCCAACGTAAGAAAACTAACCCCCAAACGTAAGAATTAATAACCTCCAACGTAAGAAAACTAACCTCCAAACGTAAGAATTAGTAACCCCCAACGTAAGAAAACTAACCTCCAAATGTAAGAATTACTAACACCCAAACGTAAGAATCTCTAACCCCTAAACGTAAATATAACTAACCCAAAACGTAAGAATCCGTAACCCCCAACCTAAAAAAACTAACCCCCAAACGTAAGAATTACTAATCCCCAACGTAAGAAAACTAACCCCCAAACGTAAAAATTACTAACCCCCAAGGTAAGAAAACTAACCCCCAAACGTAAGAATTAATAACCTCCAACGTAAGAAAACTAACTTCCAAACGTAAGAATCCCTAACTCCCAACGTAAGAAAACTAACCCCCAAACGTAAGAATTAGTAACCCCCAACGTAAGAAAACTACCCTCAAACGTAAGAATTACTAACCCCCAAACTTAAGATTACTAACCGCCAAACGTATAAATTTATAGCCCCCAAACGTAAAAAAAACTAACCTCTAAACGTAAGAATTACTAACCCCTAACGTAAGAATACTAACCTCCAAACGTAAGAATTACTAACCACCTAACGTAAGAATACTAACCCTCAAGCGTAAGAATTATAAGCCCCCAAACGTAAGAAAACTAACCCCTAAACGTAAAAATCCCTAACCACCAAACGTAAGAAAACTAACCCCCAAACGTAAGAATTACTAATTTCCAAACGTAAGAATACTAACCCCCAAACGTAAGAATTATCAACCCACAAACGTAAGAATTACTAGCCCCCAAACGTAAAAAAACTAACCTCTAAACGTAAAATTCCCTAACACCCAAAGGTTAGAATACTTATCTCCAAACGTAAGAATTACTAACCTTTAAACGGAAGAATACTAACCCCAAACGTAAGAATTACTAGCAGCCAAACCTAACAAAACTAACCCCAAAACCTAAGAATCCTTAACCCTTAAACGTAAGAAAACTAACCCCCAAACGTAAGAATTACTAGCCTCCAAACGTAGGAAAACTAGCCCCCAAACGTAAGAATACTAACTCCCAAACGTAAGAATTACTAACCCCCAAACGCAAGAATACTAACCCCCAAACGTAAGAGTTCCTAACCCCGAAACGTAAGAATACTAATCCCCAAATGTAAGAATTAGTAACCCCCAAACGTAAGAATTACTAGCCCCGAACCGTAAAAAACCTAACCTCAAACGTAAGAATCCTTAACCCCCAAACATAAGAAAACTAAACCTTAAACGTAAGAATTACTAACCCCCAAACGTAAGAATACTAACCCCTAAAGGTAGAATTTACTAACCCCCAAAGATAAGAATTACTAGCCCCCGAACGTAAGAATTACTAACCCCCAAACGTAAGAATCCCTAACCTCCAAACGTAAGAAAACTTACCCCAAAACGTAAGAATTACTAGCCCCCAAACGTAAGAACTAATAACCCCCAAACGTAAGAAAACTAACCCTTAAACGTAAGAATTACTAACCCCCAAACGTAAGAAAACTAACCCCCAAACGTAAGAATCCCTAACCTCCAAACGTAAGAAAACTAACCCGAAAAAGTAAGAATTACTAACCCCCAAACGTAAGAACTACTAGCCCCCAAACGTAAGAATAACTAGCTTCCAAACGTAAGAAAACTAACCCTAGAACGTAAGAATCCCTAACCCCCAAGCGTAAGAATTACTTACCCCCACACGTAAGAATTAGTAACCCCTAAACGTAACAATGCTAACCCCGAAACGTAAGAATTTCTAACCCCCAAACGTAAGAATTACTAGCTCCCAACGTAAGAAAACTAACCCCCAAACGTAAGAATTACAAACCCCCAACGTAAGAAAACTAACGCCCAAACGCAAGAATTACTAACCCCCAAACGTAAGAAAACTAACCCCCAAACGTAAGAATTCCTAACCCCTAAACGTAAGAATACTAACCCCCAAACGTAAGAATTACTAACCCCCAAACGTAAGGCCGGGAACTACGTCCCGTTCTTTTTGCGAACAGTAGTTTTATTCTATCTCTATGGCATTTTTGGGTGCTACGCGACTGACACACTTTGTGGTGCTTTTAATATTGTCTGTCTAACCATACTAATACGTCGTTGTTTTGGAAATTAAAAATATAAAAGCAAGAGTCAACAAAGTTATCTTAGCATGGAGATAAATAACTACTTTCGTCACCATTTTTTTTATCTTATTTAATTTTTGAATCGATGTTATTAGTAATGCATTTAATATTGAAAACCTACTAATGTAATGTTGGTACTTACTTTGACACAATTTTCCATCATAGCCTCGAGGACAGATGCACTTGAAAGTCCATTGTTGGTGTCCATTTCCTTTTACAACATTGCAGACTCCTCCGTTCACGCAGGGGTTTGGTTTGCACACATGGTCTGGAAAATGATGTAAAAGCATCATATTAACGACATTAAAGGGGCACTGCCACAGGAATGTTGCTGTACTTTGGTCCAAATTACAAAAATATTTGATAAAGAAGCTCTTTGGGTTCGATAATTTTTTTTTCAAATAAGTAATTTTGCTGAGAAAAAATATACTATGATCAGTTTTGAACGATAACTCCAAATTTTAACATGACCAACTTGACCCATATTTTCAAGTTATCCAATTCTATCCTAGCTATCTGTAGCCAAAGATATTTTAATAATAGTTTCTGTGCACAAGTAAGGTTATTGTTGGCAAAACTGAAATATTATTTTAAGTTGTTTCTATCAATACAAATATATTTTGTGGATACTCAAAGTGACACTACAGTGGGTGACACGGCCCCTTTACAAGATTGCTAAAAAAATTATCCCATGTTTTTAGTATATCAAGAGTTGGTACCACAAAGATAAAACTGGTTTTTGTACCCTAGGAAACCAGCATTCCGTAATACTATTTCTGACCACTCTATTAATTCCTTGTCAAATCTAATGAAGAAAACAATTTCAAAATGGTTTCAGTGGAGGGAAGAGCTAGGGTGGGTAATCCTATTTTCCACAAAATTTCTGATTTGTGTTATACTGGCAGTGTACTTAACATTTAAGCCTCCATAAACAACAGAAGCTCGTTTTTACTTTTTCCTTTGATTATGTTATTGAGTTCAGATTTACCGACCGGGCCAAAGCCAAGCGGCCTATTAGTTTGCCTACCTTCACAGTAAGTTCCAATGTATCCTTTAGGACAAACACAGGGAGCAGTAGGATTCTCCACGCACTTTCCGCCGTGATGACACGGGTTGTGATAGCAAATGAGGATCTCTGAAGGAAAGGGTGAGTGCACAAATACATGGAAAAGTTAGATTTGATTGATTATACCTATGAATGATATTATATATCCAATGATGAATGAGTACAATTGAGGGAAAATGTTATTCAAAACTCGATACCATATTTGATCTATTACTTCTCAAACTCATTAATAATTCATGACGAGAAAACAGAGGAAATCACTACCGTGAAGGAGGTTTGGAAATGTGATCTAAATTATCATAAAATTTTGTGAACTTTTGCTTCGAATTTCTCCAAGAATTATCGATAGTCTGAAAAGCTATATCAAAATCTCGAAAGAGTGTTTCCTCCTTTTTCTAAACACCTCGAATTTGGTTAAAAAAAACTCGGCTGCGCTTCGTTTTTCCAACCTACTTCTTAGTGTTTGGAAATCGGAGAAAACACTCTTCCTCGTGTTTTATCTATTACTTGCACATTTTAATGGCACTGAAAAATGTATCGGTGAAAAATGGAAGAATCTGTACAAAGAGGTTGAAAACCACTATTGTTATAAAGATGTCACGAAGAACCATTCGCAAGCTTGAGCATTTAACTTTAAGTACTGTAGTCCAGAAATTCTAGTGCCAGGAATTGTATGTCAGTCTCCAGAACATTTCTGAGATGCTTACATTCACCGACATACCTGTACAGAATTTTCCTTTGTAAGGTGGTTGGCATTCACACTTAGCTAAACCTTGTTCTTCTTTGCATACTCCATTATTTTTGCATGGATTTGGAGAGCAAGGATCAACATCTAGAGTTGAGAATAACATTGGAGACAATTTGCTTTACACGTGTAAGAAAACAACTTCAAAAACTCATTAATAATTCATAAGCCCATTGACCTATCCAATGGTCGATAAAACATCACGTGCAGTTGTTTTATATCCGATAAACCAACTCCTTATTAGTATGCGGTACGTGTTTAATGTTTTTCTCGTATGCTAATTTCCAACGTTCACAAAAACATTATTGTTATGAACTCTCTTGACACACGCTTTTCCAGGAATGTTTTTGAAGTGTTCAAAAAACTCGCAGTACGTGTTTTATCGGGTATAAAACCACTCGGCTGCGTCTCGTGGTTTTAAATCCCAATAAAATACTGCTGCTCGTGTTTTAAAAATATTACTTCAGTTTCAGCATCTGACGGACCAAGAAGTGCCTTGGCCTTGATTAATGTTCTTGCTTCAACGTGTTATCTAGTATTACCTTTCTTTCAGCCAGTCAGGAGGACAAAGGTCTCATCACACAAATTTATACTCAGTCAGGTTGCACATATTAGCTGGGTTAATTATAATAAAGATTGCTCAGAAAAAAGGTACTATTTATAGAAAACACGTGAGTCAGCTGACGGTTATCTTATTAACGATGAAAGTCAGATTCCCGTCATGAAATTAATCCAGATATGTATCACACCCAAGTTCCCCATTAATAATAATCTATTTTATTTATTTATTTGAACAAATATTTATATATGCAGGGAGCACTGATATGGTCTAAATGAATTCCTGTATGTACATTAATATCACTAATAATAATAATAATAATAATAATAATAATAATAATAATAATAATAATAATAATAATAATAATAATAATTATAGGTCAATTATACCTTGACACTTCTCTCCTTTGTATCCTTCGTCACAGATGCATTTGAAATTCTGAAGAGTCTCCACACATTTCGCATGATGACCACAAGGGTTGGGTTTGCAGAATTTGCGTTCTGTAGGATCAACAAAAATATGACTTGTGCACATCACTGCCTTTATATCCATCACTTTGCATAAAAAGAGGGAACTCCTTGTTTCTCTAACTCAACTGTTTACTCAGAAATTTTTACTTAATTTATTAAGGTTCGGAGTTCGTAATCGTTTCGCATACAAGCCCTCTGCCTCACGATCACATCTAAAGCCAAGTTAACTGACGAATCTTCTAATCAAAGGACACTACTTAGACACGGTCAGCGGGGTCAGTTCTTTCTTTCAGCTTTGCTTAGGGAATCTGTGAACAGACAATGAGCAGGTAAAATTAAATGCAAGGCTGATCGGACAACTAAAATAATTTTTATTGCCCAATATTTCGGTTAGACAATACTAACCTTCTTCACGGGCGGCAAAAAGCTAAGTAAAAATTGGAAATAAACGGTTACAATATTTAAAGACGATACAAATGAAAAGTTGAGATGTGATTGGTTGATAAATAAAGAAAGCTGAAACGTGTACAGTACACAGATTAAGTTTCATCGCGTCTGTTTATTCCATAGGGTTCAAGAGTCTTGACCTAGCTTAGAAATTAGAAATGCTTCTCTGGCTTTCCGAATGCCGTCTCTGTTAGAGTTAATGAGTTCTAGGGGAATGAGTTCTATGTTTTTGATTGAATGGCCAGGAAGAGTGAAGTGATCTGAAACGGCGGTAGGTTGATCAATGTGATGTTGTTGAAAGGCTTTTTCAATTGCGCGTCTGTGCAGGTACACGAATGTAATCGAAAGCGACGTTGTTCAAGTCATATTTACAAAGAAAAACTTTCTTCCGAGTAAATAGTCGGTCAGCTACGATCACTGTCAGCTACTAAACAGTGAGGAATGAGACAAAGAATCAGGCTGGCATGAAACCTGTTATAATCAGTGCTTTGTTGTACGGACGTCAAACCAGCATAGGTATATGAAAGTAAGCAGGAAGCACTTTATTCCAATTTCAAAGAAACAGTTGTAAAACCTCAAAAAGGCACTATTTCAAAGTTGTGATCAATAGTATTGAAATACGCTAAAATAATTACTTGGATAACAAACTTAGAGAAAACGAATTGATAAAAAGACAAAAATGAGATGATCAATATCTTTTTTGTTAATTAGAGATCAATGTTGGAGAGCTAGTTCATACCTTCGCAGGTGTATCCATCAAATCCTTCAGGACATATGCATTTATACCCTTTACTAAGTTCTTGACAAGTTCCTCCATTCTTACAAGGATTATGGTAACAAAATAGCGTATCTGGAATGTTGAAATACCAGCAATACAGTTAGTGGGCTAGTTCTGTAGTGACCGATTCTGTTTTTTAAAACTTGTGTACACTAGAAAAGCAGATTTAAATTTTGAAAGGGTCCTTTCGTATCTACCGACATAAAGGCCCAATCACACAAGTATCCACCAAACACATCATCTACGCACAGCTCAACCTTCACCACGGCCAAGCCACGTGGAATAGCAGTTCCGTGCTGTGTGGATTCCCATGTAACATATCTCACACGTATTGCCATAAACTATTATATTATCCCTAACTACAGTTTTCAGATGACTTTTGTGTAGAGCTGAAGTTTAAAGTAAGCTATGAATTTGCCGTTACAGTCAAAGGTGGAGTTTTGGATCTCTATGTAGCCTATCTTATGCAATTCGGGAGATAACCCCTTCTAGACAGAGGTAATTCAGTCCGCCCACAATAACTGAGCAATCTGGTGTAACAGGTCAATATCCACGGAGTCTCATGTTGTCATGGCAACCATATCTTGATTAGCTGGTTGCTTAGTCTTTCTAATTTTAGTTTGTTCATCATTATTTTGTTTTAACTTTCGCCTTTTTTCAGTTATTCAGTGTTTTAATCGGTTTTGGTCACGTTTTGATCAAATTTAGTATCTTCTGAGTATTTGGAAAAATCAACAAGTCTAAGATGGACGTATTTTTCTATATAGCTGTTTCGACAAGGGTTGTCCAAAACAAGCGCAGAAGCGTAAGCGACAATGCCGATCGCGTACGCTTTTACGTTTTTTTGGACAACCCTTGTTTAAACAGCTGTATACTATTTCTCAATTAGTGTCGCATTCATAGCTCTTAGTTCTTTTGGAGGAATGGAGGGTGGTTAGATGGCCATAAAACCCTGGCCAAGACAGGATGACCCAATGCATTTTTATTTTAAACAATAAGAAAATAAACTTATTTACCTTCACAGAGAGGCCCACCATACTTTGGAGGGCACAAACATTTGAAAACACAATTTCTGCACATTTTCATGACGCCCCCGTTCTTGCACTGATTTGCTACAAAACACAATTTGAGATAAATTAAGTTATTGTTATCCACGTGCTTGCAGTTCTTTAGATCCGATCTCGGAAATAATTTCATTTACCTTTAGTGGAAGGATGACAAAACGGAATATCCAATTGCAATAATTCAAAAAACATGAGATGACAGGGAAACAGTGCCCTTATTTTTCACACTGAGAAACCTTGTTTATTTTCAAATCGAATAAGACGAAATAACTAAATGATAATTATCAGATATTGAAAGAAAAGAGGGTTTGTAGGATTGTGCATATCTTGATTTGTAGTAAATAAAGGGAGATTATAAGAACTTTTTCAGCTTTTTAAAGTCTGCTATTTTCCCTAACTTCAGCTTTTCAGTTAAACACTCTTTCTTGCACAAGACCTACTATCAAGGAAATGTCTTAGAAAAGGATTTTTGGCAGGTATTTTAGGTTTACCGGTATAGCTACAATGTTTACCCGTTTAATTTAATTGCTTTCATGGTGTAACTGTTTAAGTTACCCGTTGAGAATGTCAAACAAGTAGGTGAATTAACTTTGAGATTTAAAAGGTGGACAAATTTCAAATAAAGAATCATTTTGGGCTCCTCAAAGGAGCCCAAATGGTCATGCTATTGTTATGATTTCATGTACAAATTTACTCGCAAGTGTTTTTACAAACAAATAAGATTCTTTGATCAATAGAAATATCAAATAGTTAAATAAAAATGTCTCTGTAGTAACTTCTTTTGTTTTTAAACTGCAATCTTCGACAAAACTAGTCGAGAAAAATAAGAATTGTGCGCGTAGATTTCAATCTCCTTTAAAGAAACACTCCCTGTGACTAGAGAATAAGCATTCATTCCCTGCTGCCCCCCAATCAACGTTGCTTTTGAACGTCAGACGATTACCCATCCATTGTTAGCGGCTAACGAACGTTAACCGACAATGGGGAAGGGACTGAATTGTGGATGTATGAATTCACCGCTGAAATACATCACGTTTAGAAAAATAACAAGTATTGAAGGTGGCGAATCATTGGTTTAATTTCGCACTTATAACACGTACATAGACTTTTCATCTGCTCGCGAATAATGGTGGTAATCAGTTATTCATGTTTGGTGGTAAATGGTCACCTAGCTCTTGTTTGAAAACATTCACAGAAAAATAAGCCTGGCGAATCCACTATGAGGTCCTGTGTAAGGTTATTAGGCCAAAGATAGGGCGGAATCATCTTAATAAGTAATATGAGGTGCTCGCAGAAGATCGCTGAATCGCGGCTTCTCCAGTTTCCATATTATCGGTATCCGTTTTGTGATGACATCGAACTTTGTCTTACCATTTCTTTGATGCGCATACTGACTTACCTTCATGAATGTGAACATGTAGCACGTGGACATCAGGATCTTGATGCACAACAGTAAATCGAGTTCCCTTTGCGTCCGAATCAGCGTCTTGCTCTCCTCTAGCATGTATTTTACCCTCAGGCTTATGATTTTTCGCGTGTACGTTCCTATCTTCTCCCAGTGTGATTAAAACGCAATCAAGAACTATGACGATGTAAACTAGAATCATTTTTTGTCTTTTAGACAATAACAAAATTACAACGGCGCCAAACTAAGGATACTACACAGACGGGATGTCGTCTAGTATGGTTTATTCATTGCAACATGCAATTGTACACGGCTTTTCAAACTGCCAACAGACATAACAATTGGCTCACCTGTGAGCAACCCGGGAACATGTCGAGAAAATATCGTCTCTCCGAAATAACGAACACTAGGATAAATGGAAGTAACGGGTACTTGTAAAGGAAAAATAAAAAGAGGAAAATTCAGTTTAGTCTTTCCCAAGTTGCCTTTATTATGAATGGGTTAAGGTCTTGAGCCGAACCTTACTCCAAAAATCGGAGTTTCTAGCTACAGGACTGAGCAACGTGCAATTTACAGAACTAATTTCTCTTTTTCTTCTTCTCCCCAAACTTGCGCCTCGCACGAAAACGGATCAGAGTCAAACTTAAGGGACTATGTTAGCTGAAGCACATGCGCAGTAGAGTCCGGTTGAAACTAATTTGCATACAACTCGTTGCGGGATTTTGTTTTTCTGCCATTAGAAACGCTTTCAAAAATGTCGCAACAAAAGAACGTTTGCAAATAGAAAATTCAGTTAACGTTCCGAAGATGAACGCGATTGAAGCAGATGAAAACAACTTCCTGAACTCTGAGCGACGGTATTTGAAAAAGTAGGGCCAACGATTTGAAAGTGGTTCTCATTAACGCACGCATGCGCCTGGGGTGACATAACCCGTTTAAGGGAAGAAAAGGGATTTTCTATCTTCTGAAAAACTGGCTGTCAAAAATTGATTGCTATGGTAACATCAAAGTCTATGAACACTAACCGACCACATCATTTTTTTTCCAGATAAAGTTTCAGGGCGTTTACTCAAACATTTAAAAACTTATTCACTCATTCCCACTCACCTTTAAACAATTATGAGCACACAGAGTTGATCAACTCATTACTGATTATATATTTATTATTTATTGAATTTATAAGCTTTGCCGCAGATTATAGAGACAGGGCAATACATGATTACAAAGACAGGACGTTATAGAAATGGAAAAAAAAAGTTTTTTAATAATAATTGTTTCTTTTAAAGGTTATAAATTTGTTATTAGCTTAAATATGATGTACATATGAGACCTCCAAAAACAACTAAGTTTATACGAGGGTGATCTCCTCACATGTTTACATACAAACAGTGACAGGACTTGAAAGGAAAAATTTTATTTGTTTATTATTCAGCTCCTTTAAAACGTATACATACTTCCTAAGCATTGAAACGGTTATTTAATATATTCCTAGGTTTATAAACGCCTTTTCTGGTATCAGTGACAATAACGATCAATAACTATCCACATAAATCACTGCCATATCAGATTCTTTCGAGGGTGACTAATACCCTCAGATTAAAAAAAGTCTGTCAGCGCTCTCCTGGAACCAGTGCAGTTACTCACGGCAGATGGGTATGCTTTCAAGGTACAACTGTAGTATGCATTGATGAACGCCACAAAACTGTCAAACTTTATGGACATATTTATAGAAACTTACATAGCAGTTCTTTCGATGCATAGTCAAATTCTTTAGACGAATTCAAGTTAAACGACTGTCTTGGTTCCCAAAGTTTTATTTCCACACGCACAGGATATTTTTCTGCAATAAACCCAAGCGAAACGTGAACATGACAGGACGTAATATATATACTATACTATACTATACTATACTATACTATACTATACTATACTATACTATACTATACTATACTATACTATACTATACTATACTATACTATACTATACTATACTATACTATACTATACTATACTATACTATACTATACTATACTCTCGATTTCTATGCACGATAGCTGATGAGGGCGCAAATCAGCTATCACGCGATAGAAATCTCGAGCTCATAATGTAATTGCTAACTATACAATACTGTACTGTACTGCACTGCACTGCACCGCACCGCACCGCACCGCACCGCACTGCACTGTACTGTATTGCACTGCACTGCACTGCACTGCACTGCACTGTACTGTATTGCACTGCACTGCACTGCACCGCACTGTACTGTACTGTACAGTATTGCATTGCACTGCACCGCACTGCACTGTACTGTATTGCACTGCACTGCACTGCACTGTACTGCACTGTACTGTACTGTACTGTACTGTACTGTAACACAAAAACTGACGTTACCTGATCGAACATCTCAGTTGAGTTGTAAAGAGATTTTAAAACCTTCAATGGTGTTTGGACTGAAACTTAGTGTTGTTACATATGCTAAACAAACTTGTTCTGTACGTTCAGTTCCTGTCAGATTGGTCATATCCCAATACGAACTGGTTAAATCTTAAACTTACCTATTGTTCAACCTAAAAAATCAAATATAATATTTCTTAAAATATGGCGTGCCCCCCAATAGCATAGTATTTAAACTCGTCCACAGTTTTTTTTTTTTTTTTCCGAAAGATGCCCTTTTTTGCTTCAATTGCTCCAAAGGAATTAAATGCATCCAATGACGTTAGACATGAAGTAATGTTTAAAAAACGAGCAGGAGTGTTTTAAACTTGATAAAACACGTGCTGCGAGTTTTTTGAACGGCTTCAAAAACATTCCTGGAAAAGCGTGTGTCAAGAGAGTTCATAACAATTATGCTTTTGTGAACGTTGGAAATTAGCATACGAGAAAAACATCGCATACTAAAGAGAAGTGTTTTATCAGCTGATAAAACCCCGCATACTAATAAGGAGGAGGTTTATCGATATAGAGTCACTGCATGTGATGTATTATCAACCATTTGATAGGTCAATTGGCTTATGAATTATTAATGAGTTTTAAAAAAAAGGTTAATTGGACGATCTTGATACTTTACCTCAACAACTATAGCCTGGAGCACAAACGCATATTCCTTCCTCGCAGTAATGATGAGCAGGACATTCGCCACACATTGGCTCTTTTTAACCAACAAAAAAAAGATAAGATGTAACCAAAGCAATACACGCGTAACTTCAACTTTCAATAACAAGCAAATTCTAGAGTTCCACAGTGAAACCAATGGTTATGCGGTTGTCACAGCCGTCAAACGTGCTAACGGACATCTTACAAAACAAAAACGTTTATTTTAAGGGGGAAGAAGTTCACGTGGCGGATTTCGATGCACTTTGCAGGCTCCTGTGATATTTTACGTTTTGCAGACTTTCGACGTAATCATGAAAGGCGGCAGTAAGAAACGCATTTGTTAGTTGGGTCACTTTGATGAAGTTCAGATTTCGCATGTCTTTGAAATATGCACTAAACATGGCAATCACCCATTCGAAATACCTACACCCACGTTCGCTATTGAAGATTTTGTGAACGTTTCTTGTCTGATATCAGAGGTCCATTAATCAGTTTTACAATCAGTATAGCGAAAAAAAGAACCCACAGTTACGCCTATCTAGCTGGCACTGAAGGATTCTTACTTTTTTTTTAAAATAACAGCCATACAATAGTTGGGACAAATGAAATTGGACAATTGCGTGATCGCGCTTCCATTACGTAATTATTAAGACGTGGAGAAGAATTCAGACAACACAATTTTATTCATTGACTGTTTTTTTTTTTTTGGTTAAAAAAAGGTGAATGGTTTCTTTAGTTTGTCGTTTCATTTGAATTACATAATTAAGCTTCTGATTCTCACCTGGACAAACATAACCGGGCATACAGACGCACGATCCCTGGACGCAGTAATGATGAACAGGACAAATACCACAAGTTGATTCTTTACGAACTAAAACGGAAATAAAATAATCATCTTGGGCCAAATTCACGAAACCCTCGTGATGTATCCTAAGTATTGTTCCTTGACAAAATTCTAATGTTGGACGAACAACAGACTATTAGTAAGAAACCATACGTTCTGCGCATCTCGAGATACTCGGGTTTCCTATAGGTGGTGACAACTAATACAGGGATATTTTTGCGCGGATTAAAACTATTGCGGAGAAAGCAGAACTTAGCAAGTGCTCTTGGTATCCAAAAAGAAAATTTGGGGTAACCGTGCTTTTTCCAGAGATAATAAAGCCTCAATTTAGAAAAAAAAAACGTCATACAATGGTTTGTATTTTACTGTTTTTTAGAATAATTGCTGCTTAATTAGCTCTAAAAAGCTCGCCCCAGATTTAGCTGTTCAAGGGTGTGGTCTTTTGGGAGAATTCCGGAATAAAAATACACGGAATAGACTGTATTCTTGTTCTTTCTGGAACTTTTCTGTTTTCGTTCCGTTTGCTCCTGATAGCAGAATGAACGGAAAACAATTTACTCAGATTAAGAAGAAATATCCTCGGTTTAATGAGAATAGATTAAATTACGTCTCTGAACAGACAAGAAAATGAATAGCCAGGAGCACACAGCGGTGTATAATCGAGAGTCCAAACACCGGTGCAGTCACTCTGGCCAATCGTAACATAAAAACAAAACAATTAACCAAGCACAATATCAAGAAGAAACATGTAGCTCACACCGAATGTAGCTTAAACACGGCACAAGCCACCAGCCAAGTATTTTTGGTTGTGAGACCTTTAGAATTGCATCCCACCATTTAATCCCTCATTTTCTCTTCTTCGTAAAGATTTTTCCACATCCTAATCTTTCTATCATGTGCGGAAAATGAAACAAACAAACAAACAAACAAACATAAAAACACGTGTAAGAAGCCTTCCTTATGTTCCACCGCACAAACACCATTACTCCATTTTCTGGTGTTTCTCTCTGTTATCCTGCTCCACGAATACTAGTGCTATACCATTTCTATCCTATATAACAATGGCATTTACTTACTTTCCTCACAGACATATCCAGTCCCAATGTAACCCTTCCTACAGCGACAGCGTCCATAAATACAATCTGCGTTCATGTCACATTGAGCGCACTTGTCGACTACAGAAAATTGATGCGAACACTTAAGCGACTGGAAGTAAATTTTCATGGGTGTAGTCTGATCCTTAGTTTTTCCTGATTCGTCAATAAGCTTAAAATATATCAGATATGCCATGATCATGATCTAACTAACGAATCAAAAGTGGGTTTAGAGCGAGTGGTTTTAGACCCGATAAAACACGTGCTGCGAGTTTTTTTTTTTTTTCAAAAACATTCCTGGAAAAGTGTGTGCCAAGAGAGTTCATAACAATGATGATTTCGTGGACGTTGGAAATTAGCATACGAGAAAAACATTAAACCCTGCATACTAAGAAGGAGGAGGTTTTATCAGATATAAAACCACTACACGTGATGTTTTATCGACCATTTGATAGGTCAATGGGCTTATGAATTGTTAATAAGTTTTTGAAATTTCTACAGAAAACGTTAATGAGACTCATTTTACCAGTTCCTTCAACCTCTCCCGCCCCACTCCCTTCTATTCCCAATACCATGACTCACCCATTGTAACTGAGCTTTCTTTGTTGTTGTTCAACGCTATTTTATACGTACTTACAAAAAACTCAACTGCGCCCCATTTTCTCAACCCACTTCTTCGTGTTTTGAAATCGGATGAAACACCTTTCCTCGACGTGTTTAATGTAAATAGGTTATTTCTGAGTTTCTTTGAACCTTAGAAAACGAGGCATCCTGCAAAGCTTTTAGCATGAAAATTCGCTTTTTTTGCATTTGATTAAAAACTAACTTTCACAATAAAAACTACGCACGAAGCCTCGCTTTCATAACGAGGTTCAAAACAACAGGGTAAAGGTCTATTATATCGTTACTGGTAACATTGACGAATTTCACGTAAATACAGGATCCCATTTAAACCAGTTGTTGAACTAGACGTCTCATCTCCTATATAACTATTTATCTATAATTAAATTAGATTTAATTACATTAAGTAAAGTCAAGGAATTGTTTCCTGAATGGTGTTTGAGTCGGAATCTTACCTCCACAGTGTGGGCCAGTGTATTGAGGTGTACAGATGCAGTCATATCCATTAAAACGTTCAACACAGGTGCCGCCGTGCTTACATTTGTTATAATAGCAGAATCTTTTAGGCTTTGTTATAGGGACTGCAAAAAAAAAAAAAAAACCTTCTGATATAAATTCCAGGTCATTTTGAAACTTGGATATGTTTGGCTTTTTTGGAATTCGTTGGACTCCAAACACTCACGTGCTAAGAATGGAGCTACAAAGTTCTCCAAACTTTGAGAAGTAAAGAACGCGTAAAATTAAACCTGAAGTTTGCAATGGGATTAACACAGGATCCAAGATGGCCGCCAACTGTCAATCATGACGTAATTACCACGCCATATGAGGTCATAAATTTGCGTTGCGGACCTCAAAGGCAACATCTTTGAACGTACTATCTATCCTCCAAGTCCCACTGTCATAACTTTGATAGTTTGATAGCTCCCCCTTGGTTTAGATAGGTTTACAAAGTAACATTTTTTTTATTTTGATTACTTTTTGGTGATTTTCTGAGGTGTTGGGGGAATAAAGAAATACAAGATGACGGATCCAAGATGACTCACATTTTGAAATCTTGAGGCTATTCTGCGATATTTGACGTCATCGTTTCCCGTTGCGAGCGTCGAAAAAAAAAAAAACGAACATACTATATCTACACCTCCTAGCCTTGTTATCACAGTTTTCATATTTGCAAATATATAGAGGGTGGTGGAATTCCCCCTTCCGTTCTAGATGAGGTTAAACACTACATTCAAGTAAAGGAAACAAGCCTACGTTTTGCACTAGCCAACGTACCTGAACAATCGGTTCCAGTGAAACCAGGTGGACAGACACAGTTGTACTGTTTAGTACCGGTGTCCTGACATGTTGCACCATTCTTGCATGGATTGTCACATGTACACATAGTACCTTGAGTTAATGAAAACAAGAAATGTTTCAATACTTTTGCTACAGTTCCAGGATTAGTGTCATTGGGCTACAGGACACATGGAAAAGAAAATAGTAGAGTAGTACACTTAGTGCCGAATTTGACGAACCCTTTCAGAAACTTGTTATTCTGGTGAATGCTTCCGTTTTTGCTTAGGATCATCTAATGGTTTGCCTTGTAGTTCTTTCTCAGTTTCAGGCGTGTTTGATTGTTCACGTGCATGAACTCTCTCTTTAACAAAACTTAGGCCTAACTCATCAAATTCAACAACCATTAGAAAGAGTTGGGAACATTTTAACAAGTGATTTCATCAGTACTCAAAATCCGCCATCTTGAATAACTTAAGTTATCAAGGTAACACTCACATTCGCACAGTTGACCATAATAGGGAGGGGGGCAATCAATACACTTGAAACCGAAGCCAAACGGCTGTGGAACGTCTACCACACACCTTCCGCGTTTACAAGGGTTGTTAGCGCAAGGGTTGGCGGCTGAAGAACAGAAAGAAAAAAAATTGTTAGCTAGGTCAACTTATATAAATTGTGGTGCAAGGTGTACTGACAATGTCATGAACATGTCGTGTTAACTTTGCTCGGTTGATGACCGCCGTAACATTCGTGCTTCTAACATTTTGCGATCCCATACATTAAGTACTATTTTGCTGTGTTCCCACTGAAATAAGTTTTTTAAATTCGACAAAGGTAGCCAAAATATATTCAGATTTTTCTCCTACGGATGCAAGCGTCTAGTGATCTTCCGTAATGGTTTTCAAGTAATTGCATGCATTGTTCCGTCTGCGGGACCAATCTGGCCTGGATTTATGTCAACCAATTATCGGTTATAATACGTCTAAGTTGATCTTGAGCGAGTAATTAAAGAGTAACTTGAGCGTAACGTATATCCAAACTACGTTTACCAAAGCTGTTATTTGGCAAAGTTGTAACAGTATGTGGGCACCGACATGGCCCTGTTCTGTTTACGTAAAACACGTGCCTGTCCGCAAGCCAATCAATATCAAATTTTTTTTACAGATATAATTGTTTCCTTCACTGGCTTGTTTGTAACTTTTACGATGGTTCGTACCTCCCAACACGCAGCCTCTTTCTGTAAAGGTGAATTCGCCGCCATTTTCTGATGAAGGACATCTGCACTCCCCAACTGCATCACAAATAGCATTTACGACTCTACTACGTTCATCTGGGAGCCTCCTAGCCTTAGGACAGTTACATTCTACAAAAAAAAAAATAAGTAAATAAAAGAACCGAGTAGTTTCTTTCGATATATGCGTTACGTAATGTAAGGTGAAAACATCTTCGTTAAAGCTGTTATAAAAAAATTGAGGTATTCTATGACGACGATGATAAAGTTTATTAAAGTGCCAAATATTTAGCATTGCTGCTAATTTGGACACTACCACGGTAACTGATATTTACTAGAAGTAAAAGAATTGTGGACTGCTAAGTTAGGCAGGATCTGCTATACTAAAAATGAATTATAATCTGTAATCTTAGAAAAAATAATAGCCTTATTCTATTTGTCTTTTATTTACTTACTTAATTATGTTTGTCTCTTGCACTGTGCACTTAATCGTATGGGATACTAACATGACAATAGCTATATTAATGATAAAAGGACCTGAACAATCTTTTCCACCGAAATTTCCCAAGCAATCGCAAATGTAATCATTTTTCTCTGGTAGAAACTTGCATTTTCCTCCATTTTTGCAAGGGTTCGGATTACACCGATCCGGTTCAGTAACTGCAATCATAATAACAACAATAAAATAAAAATATATCATTATAGGAAAATATAATATAATTATAAGAAATACAGTATAATAGATGAGAAATATATATAATATGATACGATATGATACGATATTATACTATCTTAATATTCAACAGCTTCTCCCATTCTCGTACAAACGAGTTTGGGGCTCTTCATACGATGTACTCTTTTTTAGCTAGGTAGCCGAACTTCGTCACCTTGTTGCCCATGTCCATACTAACGAGTTTGGAGATCAAATTAAGCACACACATGTAATACTCCGATATATCAAGCCTCGCCAAATTTATAGTAAGATGCATGGAATAGAACCACCAAAAGCGAAAACTTGTTGAACGAAAAAAGTGAGGTATGGTTCCTGAAAACAGTATCGAAACAGCTTAAATACCTTAGCCCATTCATAAAAAAAATCGTTTTACATTTGTGTTTACTAGGAATAAAAGATATTAAAGACAAGCTACCCTGGTTACTCTCATACTTTACTAGCGGGGTTTATATTCTGTTGGGTAAGTGGGATTAAAAACAGAGTAAAAACTTGGAATAACGCTCACTGTCAGAAGCAGTTTTGAACTAATAGGTCGAAAGGTTTGATCCAGTCTCAGTCGGCAGCCTGATTTGATCATAATCTCTATCTTCAAAGGTTACAGCCAATCTATGACAGTGCAGTCTAACACTAGCTTGTCAATTTACCATTACACTCTGGCGGTTCGTAGGGAGGCTCGCATATACAAATACGCTTTTCCCCTTTTGCAATACATTGTCCTCCGTGAGCGCACGGCCAAAGCAAACATGGATCACAAATATCTGTAGAATAAATTACAATCCTCCAGTCAAATAAACACTGCCTCCGTTAAAAGGGTCACTCGTAAAATAACTTAACTTAACTTAAAATAACTTAACTTTAAACAAACTTTGTGAAGAAATTTAGTTCTGCTTGTCACCTACGTCTAGATTGGGTAGGCAAAGTAGACCAATTCTTCTTGAATGAATGAATGAAATTCTTATATGCCACACATATCAGCAAGTTTCATGGCGGTTTACAATTCTATGGGGTGAGATCGGACGTCAGCATCGGTCCACACGGGAGCCCGGTGCTCTACCAACTGAGCCAACCGGTCGGCGGCTCTTGGTAAAATTAATACTGCTTTGATTAGCCATTCATTTCCTTTTATTTTTACATTGTTGCTAAAGACCTTTAGAACGACTTTGAATCAAAACAAAATTTAAAATTTGACAGTCTAAAACCTGTGCAGAACAAAATTATCCACCGAACCGAAAAAGATGACGACTCGTATATTTAGCTTTAATTCTTAGCTTATGAAAGCCCTAGCTTACACGCTCATAAAAACGAACAGAAAATTAAAACTCCAAACCTAGCTATATAGTATACACAGTGTTGTTAGTACAAGGATAAATTTCGCAAAACAATAATTGGTTTTCTATGAGCCTATTGCCTGCTCCAGGTTCGCAAGGCATTGTGGTAAGATGTACAGCCGTCTTTTCCCGTGCGATGGATTGTGTCTGGTCATGACTGGATGTAAAAATGAAAAAAAAAAAAAAGCCAACATAGCCATTGCCTAATTAATTTCCGTGGGCATAAATGCTTCTAATTTACATCATCTCAGAAGATACAGTTTTTCCTTCCCAAAATCCCATGCCTCCATTTTCCAAATTTGGGTTGTTCCATGGAGAAAGTAGCAAATAATTTGCACAAATTTTACTGTGGTGTTGTTTGATTACTCCTTGATATTTGTGTTGTATATCTAGTATTGTACCTTTGCATTGAGGTCCACAGTATCCAGGATAACAATCACAGTCATAGCTTCCCTCGGGCCCCTCTGTACATGTGCCATGTTGGCAAGGATTCGGATAACAAGGGCTGGTCACATCTTGAATCAAATTAACAAACGGTTATCGAAAGAGACAAGCACATAATTATTGCTCTACGGTTTGCATAAAATTGGAAGAAAATTTCGGGCAGTGTCAGGAAGACCCTGTCAATACATTTTAATCACTTTACATGAAACTGTAAAACTGTGTTTTTAAAACCGCAGGTTTTGGCCATCTTATTTGTTTTCACTGAGTACGTATACGGGCAAACGATTCAAAATGATCGTAAAAGCTACTCGTGTGACTTATATAGAATCAAGTTCTACATCGTCGTCTTCCAAGGTCTATGTTTCTTGAAATTAAATGTTACCATGGCAAACAAATGTAATTTTAGTGGCTTTCTGTATTTTTGAGGAAATCCAGATGTTCTATTGCAAGATAGCGGATCCAAGATGGCCGACATTTATAAATCATGAGGTAATCCCCCCCCCCCCCCCCCACTCCCGAAACGTTCCTGCACGTCCTTTTCAACCAATTTTCCTTGCCACAGCTTTTATGCTCGCGGGCCGATGGAGGGGGCAGGAGGAGGAGGGAGGGGGGGGGGGGGGTGAGGGGGCGGAATCTTCCCCTACACCACCCTTTTCCCCGACCTTCCTGTAAAGAGGCAAAAAAAGTAATCCACTCTTTTAAATTATATTTCCTTTCCCTTATTATATCCCAAGACACAGTGGGCCTGTTGATTGACTTAATCAGTCAAAGTCGACTGTCAGCCAACAACATGTAGAGTCTTAACATCGATTTAAAATAAATATTTATCGAACAAACAGCACGAACAAGTATTCAGACTTACTTCTACAGTACTTTCCGTCTCCAATGAAGTGTGTCTTGCAAACACAATGGTGATTGATACAGTCGGCATCAGGATGACACAGAGAACACAAATCAACTGAAATGATTGAAACAAATCGATGAGTAATTGACTAAGCTATTGGAAAGCTAACAAACACAGTTATCTTAATTTCTTTGAAACAAAGGCAACGTGGAAATTTACTTTCCCAATTTAGGCTTCAAGGGAAATTTAATACTTTCGTGCTAAGAACGTCAAATAACTAGTTTCAAAGATTTGATTGTCTAATAAATTTGGGAAGTAACATCCATTTATCTGAAAGCAATTTTCAATAATGACTGTGGAAAGTCACCCGTGGTTTGGTTATTTCCACATTACTAAGCTGTATAACTGATTAAAAAACTCGCGCCCTAATCGTAACTAATCCCTTAAAACTAAAAGAAATCGTCAGTTGGATGCGATCGTTATTCCTGCTCGGCGCCTGTTTTTCGTATTTGTGTGTAGTTCTGATTGATTAACTCAATGCCTTCGATTGTGATTTGTCAAAATTATCACTTAAATTTTGAAAATTGCTCTCGAAATTCAATCTTCGTGTATGAGCTTCAACAAGAATAATACAACTACTTACTTTCGCACCTTGGTCCATTGAATCCCGGTGGACAGTTACAGGCAAATTGCAGATTCATCGACGGAACAGCTACATCATGAGTATAATGCTGCTCGCGTCCCTCGTGCGTCGTGTAATACGTGTCTACGCATGTGCCACCGTTGAGACAAGGTTGATCAATACATGGATGAGGTACTAGAAATGATTGAAAAAATGACTCAACTAGCTATAAACAAATTAAGAAGTGAAAATAATGTATTTATCAGTAATGACACGGAAAAAAGAAATTCCGAGTGCTCCTATCAGGAGTCGAACCTAAGACCTTACGATTACTAGTTCGGATGCTCTACCATTGAGCTACAGGAGACTCGTGGGAGCTAAGGCCATTAAACTAGGTTCATGTATTGGTTAATGTGTATTTTATCAACGCCAAGAGAGCTATTGATGGAAACGTCCCCAAAGAACAACAAGTAAGTAAAGATACGTAATCTAGTGCCATTTATACACCATAACAAAGTTAAACGTTTCAAAGTAGGAATAGCCTTCTGGAAATCCTAAAAGGGATCGCCGGAATCATTGGTCAACGGAGCTCTAGTGTAGCTTTGAAAGGTAAACTCCTACTTAGTGAATATGTACTGTATATAATGCCTCTCCGGAACTTGAGCTACTGCAAGAGGGCCTGTTTACGAAGTATTTCAAATCCGAGTAGTGACTTATTACTCTACAGAGGAGAAAGTCTAGGGTTAGTTAATAAGTATACAAGAATATGACCGCTTCGTTAGTTAGTCAGTGGCTTCTCAGTGAAACGCAACAGAGGTAAAATGCATAAAGAACAAACTAAGTGAGGACAAAACGTCAGTTTTTCTTTAAATGTCACTTACCCTGGCAAATGCGTCCTCTATAATACTCCGAGCATGTGCAGTGGAATGTCCATCTGTTGTTACGAGAACGCAAAGGATGGTCAACTGTTGAACAAGATCCACCATTGAGGCACGGATTTGGATGACATACGCGATCTGTAGAGAGGAAACGATTTGAGTGAATTGGAAGTATGTTGAGAGAAAAAATGAGACTAGGTCTAACTAATGTCTCCAGGAAAGTAATGAAGAGGGCAACAAAACTTATCAAGGGTTTCCATAAGCGGTAATCTAACCAAACATGATTATCATCTATTATCATTTAAGCACTGTCGCCGTCATCATCATCATCATCACCATCATCATCATCATCATCATCATCATCATCATCATCATCATCGATATCATCGCCTAGTCAACGCCCCAATTATCCTGATTCTGAGGAACTTTGCACAATACAGTATTTTTCAATCCCTTTCCCTAGCTACAAGGGAAAAGATTTAGGTGTGCTACCAAAATGTTTAGGATGATAAAAAGTAGTAATTACTGGTAGTGAAAGGTTCCAAACTCACCTTGGCAGAATGTGCCAACATATCCTCTGAGGCAAAGACAAGGTTGTGAAGGATTCTCTACACATCTTCCGCCATTATTACATGGATTCACATAACAGACATATTTCTCTGCAAAGTTTAAGCATACAAATCACTTGGTAGTGTTAGCTGATTGTGAACATACTCAGCAAAAAGGAGATTTACAAAACATTTTAATACAAGCATTTCTAAAATTTGTCAAAAATGGAGGTTAAGGTATAAGCTGTGATCTATTACCAAAAGCAAAATTTCTGCAGGGATATTAAAACATCAAATAATAAATATGTTGATCTTTTCAATTTAGAAAGCTGTCAAAAGACCAAGGAACTAAAGTGCTAAATAAAATAAAAAGGTCTGTTACCATGGCAATAAGCTCCATGAAATCCCGGATGACATTGGCATCGAGCAACACCGTTGGCATTTTCACATGTTCCTCCGTGCTGACAAGGGTTTGGGTAACATGAATCAATTTCTGCAAAAAAAAAAAAAAATAAAAATAAAAACATTCTTTATCGCCTAATGCTTTATATCAACGAATGGTTCCCAACTTTAGGCTTACTCTCCCTCCTACAGAAGACACAAAACTACGTGGAATTTATTTTTTTATCTGTTCTCAATAGGCCATTTCCGAGTTGCTTTGAACCTCATTATGAAAGCGAGGCTAAGTGCAAAGTTTTTGTTATGAAAATTAGTTTTCATTCATATGCAAACAAAACTAATTTTCACATGAAAAGTTTTGCACTTAGCCTCGCTTTCATAGTGAAGTTCACAGCAACTCGGAAATGGCCTATTCCGTCTGTGTTTAGTGCTGTTTACCCTCTAGCCCTCTAGATTTCATTTGAGCCACATTTTGTCCTCCGTCCTCCCCTTCAGCGACATTCTCTGCTCTCTCACTGGAACCCCTTCTCCCTCTCCCCCCCTGCATTGGTTACATTTTACCTCCCATGCCTTATCGTAGCTAACGTTCATCTAAAGTTCTTCATAGATTGTTTTCACTTTCCATTGTGGGTTGTTCGTGCATTGCTCTTTTTTTTGCTATTGCTCGTTCACATCATCATCATCATCATCATCATCTCCACAATCATCAATACTTAAGTTATAACCTGAATAATTATGGCTGGCACGTCTTTCATCCTTTTTTTTTCCTTTGTTCTCTGTTAGCTTCCTTGTTTGTTTGTGTTTTTGTTTCTTTTATACATTACACGACCTGGCAAACATATTGCTTTTTGCATATCATTTCTTTTCATTCTTACCTTTGCAATGGGATCCTCTAAATCCATTTTGACAAACACACCTGTAACCTTGAATTGTCTCCACACATTTGCCTTCGTGTTCACATGGATTTGGATCACAGAATAATTTATCTGGAAAGTAACAAGGGTCCACCCTGGTTTAATCGAATTATGAACTAAGGAAAGGTGCAGTATCTTAAAAACTATAATTTCTTATTTAACGTAGGTACGAATCAAAATAATGAATGAAGAACAACCCCAATAAAACTTTAGTTACACGAGGTAAAATATCAGTTTTTATAATAAGGAATAGATTCCCTATGAAAGCATTAACAGCCTCAGGACAAAGAACATTTTATTACAGAACTGTTGGACTTTGGAACAATTTAGACCTCCTTTTAAAATCAAGCCGTTCGGTTCAAGTTTTTAAACGTATCTTAAAGAATAAGCTTTTGGACAATTTTGTAAATACTTCCTGAACTTCATTTATTTTTAGTATTTTTCTCGATTTTAAAGTTTAGATAATGCTGTGAATGTTTTCTTAAATTTGATTAATTTTGATTGTGTAGTTATTAGTAACTTTAGTATTTAAATAATTGTTCCTGGAAAGCCCCATTGGGGAGATAACAATAAAGTATGTATGTCTGTACGTATGTATGAATTAACTTAACCATCGTCACCACCATCAATTATCAGTCATCAACTACGCCATCGAAATTATCTTGAATTACCTTCACAGTTGTTTCCAGTGAAGCCTACAGCGCATTTACACATATAGCCACTGTGTTTCTCAAAACATTTTCCGCCATTTTTGCAAGGTCCAGAAAAACAGAACTGTTGTTCTGAAGAAAACAAATACAAAGCAAAATTACAAATCAGTCTGTTAAAAGAACTAAAAATTCCATCAGATAAATTGCATATTACATGTATCTTTAAATCCCAGCTAATAACTTAAAGGGACAGTGTTATATATCTTGGGGTCACTCATATTTGAATTGATGGAATGGTGAAAATAATGATTATGTTTTGTTAACAATAACCCAGCTAGTACACAGAAACTAGTATTAATTGTTTGGCCGCGGATGGCTAAGATAGAAGTGGACTGCAACTTAAAAACTTGACCATTTTTTTCAAGTTCTTCTTGTGTATTGTAGAGAAGTCGCAAAAAACTGTTATTTTCAGAGGAATCCCTTAGTGTTTTCTTCCCTGTAGTGTAACAGCAATTTCATGTTACCAAAAGGACGTCAGAGCAGCAATTTTGTAACAATCTCAATGAAGTGAACAAGACTTTTAAATTTGAAAGACATGATGTTTCGGCAACTCCTGTGCCATCGTTAATTTCATGTTAGAATTAAGGGTCTTTGTCAAATATTTGCGCCGTTTTGATCAAAATACAGCAAAATGGCCGTGATAGTGCCCCTTTAAAACACGCTTAGACAGACGATAGGAACAAACCCATAGCACTCTCTCTTCAGTCCAACAATCTTGGCATAACCATTCTTCAGAGTTTCTATTTCTGTGACTTAAATGTCTTATGTTAGGGCACATAAGAATTGTAATGAAGAACGTACTTTCACAAAATGTCCCATGGTAGGGAGCGGGGCAATCACAATAAAGACCTCGGCGAAAATCCTGTGCAACAAATCCACCATTTTTACATGGATTCTCTGGAAAAAAAAAATAATAAATATAAAAAAAGACAGGATTAAATAGAATCATTATATTCCAATACATTGAACTCGTCTACGAGTAACTGTTTATAGTTTTCCGTAAAGAAAACATAACGTCGACATAACATTGTTATTTGTTTAAGTAACAATGACTAGTATTGTTTAAATTAAACTTGCAACTAGCACGACACAACATGAACTAGGTTAGCTTACCGTCTGGGAAAACAAAACCACTCCATTTTCGGTCAATGTGTAGGCAATTATAACAAAAGGTTCCGTCTTCACTGTGTATTTATCATCGATTCAATTAGAATGGCTCAACGAACGAAAGATACATCTTGTATCACTTCAAGGTAAATTTAAAACGTATTCGAGATATTGGCCTATAAGAGGGTGCTAATGGGGTTAACAGTTAACTGACAACTGATTGGCCAAAAAAATAGTAGTTAACTGATATTTGGCCAAAAAATTAGTAGTTAACTGATAAATGAAAAGTTAACAGTTAAGTGATATTCTATTAATTAAACTAAATACGATTGTTGTTGTTAACAGAAGCAAACAAAGTTTTTTCCTAACAGCGAAGCTATTTCGTGAGTTTTACCTGTCCCGTTGCATGACCAGGTAACATATCAACTGATATTATATGCGAAAGACGCCAGGGTGGAGGTTTTGTGAATTCATGTAATATATCTTTATTTTAGTAAGGTCCAACCCCCAAAACTGATTGAGGTTTTGAAGTAAAGAAAATTCGGGTTATGAATAAATTATTATTGCTGTGAGATAATAAAAGTAAATAGATAACTAAAATTAGTAGTTAACTGACTATTGGCCGAAAAATTAGTAGTTAACTGACAATTGGGTACCCCCATTAGCACCCTCCTATGAGAGCGAGACCGAGTATTTTACACGTGCTAATAATTCCTAAAAAAAAAAAAAGAAACTCGTTTACCCAATAAAGCTATGTCTAGGTATTTAGACTTACTGTCATGAATGTGCACCTGTAAGACATTTTCAGCGGTTTTGTGCATAACGGGAACAGGCACAGGATAATCCTTCACGTGCTCGATTTGTAAAGGAAGAGGCATTTCCTGGACTCGTCCATAGGGGATCAAATAATTAAGTCGATCCTTGCGTACTCCATTTTCCGATGCTTTAGTGCCAGATTTCTCGTCTGAATTCGCGTCATTACTCCTTGGCTTTGCAAAAGTAAACTTCTTTTGAGAGTTATCCGTGACCTTTCCATTGTTATGTTTATGAATCACTTCCTCGCTTGTTAATTTGCCATACACTAAACATTGGAAATACAAGATAAAAACCCATAATCCGGAACTTAGGTGTTTCTCTCCTAATCGCATATTACAGAAGAGAGAATAGCCCCGTGGAGGAATTGACACTTGAATGAACTGTTCGATGCAAATAGGTGTTAATTTAACTAGCAAGCAACAAAAGATAAGGCTGTTGGCTCATTTTTAATTTATATTTTAAAAACTTTCGTTGTCTGTTCTAACCCACCCACTGATAAAATAAGAGAACCTGTTAGTAAACAATAAAAGACAAGCAAGTATTGACTAAGCCGTCACTGGATTTGCTTGTAACTCACTGACAAATTCCCTGCAAAACGATTAAGGTAAAGTTTATTTGAATGAAGAAATCTATAAATTAATCTAGCGACTCTCAACTGACGATATTCCAAATGTGAGATTTCGAGGCGAATATTAACTTATTAAATTTGAAACGAATAGCGATGTCTAACTGTGTAACTCGATATATATCTGGCCCCAGTTGTTCAAAGGCCGGATAACTTTATCCCTTGGATAAGTCACTATCCGACAGTTTCAATCTGTGCAAAGATTTCAGTATTTCCTCTTGTACAAGCGAATATGAACACTCTAACCACAGCTTAGTTTGGGAGTGTACGAAAACCTTAGCTTGGACAACATTTAACGTGAAGTACTATTTTTTAGACCCTGAAAAGCGCCTTATCCAGCGGATAAAGTTATCCGGCCTTTGAACAGTTGGGGCCTGGTTCCATAATTTTTCCCACTTTTGAAACTAGTTACCACATGAAAGGAAATGTGATGCAATATTTTAATCCTGGAGAACAAATGAGAATGATGTATTATTCAGTAATGACACAGGCACTTGAACGTTTGCCTGTGTCATTACTGAATAATACATCATTCTCACAAGTTACCACATGTTCCTTACAAGGTGCACACAACGAGAGGCTTAAAATGTTGTGCTCCGTTCCAAGGTAGTAATCTATCGTTTAAAGACATATTTGTGATAAATAATACACATTATTTTGCTCGAATGCTTTAGCTGAAACTTTAAATTGCGGAAAGGTTTGGGAAACGGATTTTTGTTAACCTGAATTTACTAGCTGTTGTTGATGTTATTTAAAAGAGAAACTGCTAGCTGAGCTTTATTTGACGACATATTTGCCCCTTCCTAAAGCCGCCGTTACACGTTGAAACTTTTAGCTGAAACTTGTGTGCAACGGCGCTGCGAAACAAGTTTTACGAAGTGGTGTTACACGGTGAAACTCTTGTTTTTTCACTACTGCGACCGTTGCGAGCCGTTGCAGAAGTAGAAAGCGGTTCTACTTTTCGTGAAACTTGTCTGGCAACGGAAGTTCGAAAACGTTTCACGAAACTGACCATGTTACACGGTGGAACGCCTGCTGAAACCTGTTTCGCAGCGCCGTTGCACACAAGTTTCAGCTAAAAGTTTCAACGTGTAACGGCGGCTTAACAATTTGCTGAAGAAAACTGTAGAAACTAAACCCAAATTTCTGAACCGTTGGCTGCCGCAGAAACAGCTTTCTTAGGCGTTTGACGGAAATATAACATTGTAACTTTTATTCGTCGGCCAAATACCAATGACGAGTAATCCTCACCATAGTTTCTAAAAGACAATGGTAATTTTTTACCGTTTTTGGCATTGACATTGCACAGATCACAAAATAATTAATTTGAAATTTAATGGAGCATTTGACCAAATTAAAGAAACGGTGCTGTTACAATATCCATCTGTAGTGTGGGGGTTAAAATAAAGGATGGTACAAGGTCGCGGCCCTTCCAGTGAGAAATTGGAAGACTATTGCCATCAACTTTGAAGATGATAATGTTTCATAACCACCCCGTGTAGGTGCTCTGCACAGTTTCCTTTGGGATTCCATCTCCCAGTCTAGCCTCCTTCCCGTGAGGGAACACCGCTTAGTTAGAACAATAAGGATCGAGATCCCCGAATCGTTAACAACAATGTACACACACTCAGTCAACGCCATCATCTAATGAATGGCAGCTGTAAGCAGTCGAAAAGTCGTGATCCATATGTAAGTGGGTAAACCAGTAAAACCACAAATAAAATGTATCCCTTCTACTCTGCTCTGTACCAAGTTTAGTCCAAGTGCAAAGTATTTTAAACGATCACTTCTTAAATGACTCAAATTTCTGCAAGGCTGATCGGGTATACTTGGAGCATTTTCGTTGTGCGGTTCCTTGTAGATTGTTAACTTCTTAGATCAATTTTAAATCATCAATTTCTTACACAATCATTCATTATTAATTAGTTTTTATTTCGAGGATGTATATAAGCATATTTCATGTAGTGTTTTTAAAATTTTTTTAATCATTCATTAACTGTAAATTAGTTTTTTTTATTCGTGGCTGTATATAGTACTTTTATTATCGATAATCGTTTTCAATTTGACTTTCTATTATTTTGAGGGCCATTAGTTTATCAGTTTCATTACTGTCAGATGTCACCCTCATAAAATAAAGTCTTAGTTACTTACCACATAAATATAATATCAACCGAGACCAACCCAGTTCAGGGATATTCTGTACGAAACAAGGAGGTTGACACGAATTGAACTAACACAATTTTAAGACTCACACAACGGACACCGTAAATGATGCTGATTTATTTATTTATTTATTTCACTTGGCTACATTCATCAATGAGCTCTCTTGGACGTTATTACTCAGGGTAACGTTAAGTGTTCGAGGGTCACATATATTTATACGATTTTAAAACTTTATGAAACAGCCTCATTTTACTTCTATTATAAAGGTTTGTCTTATCAACAGGTAATGCTTAGTTATCTTACCTAGGATGTGTTAAATTTTCAAGTTTAGATTTTATTATTTTACATTCATAATGTTGTCAGCTTTCTGATGACTTCCAAGTGAAGTACGATTGAAGGCACGCATTAGTTGCTTGTTACTTTTATTTTGCTGTTTTTGTTTTTCATTTGTATGGGGCAATTTCTAATAAAGCAACTGTACATCTTCATTTTTCTTCCTTCTAACCTGAAATTACAATATATACAGAGGAGGAAATAAGACTATCTGCTACTGATCATCCGAGCTTTTGTAAATTATTAATTTTGGCTTGGTCTCTTGTAAGGTTCCTTATTGCGGCTCTTGTAACGCCTGTTGGGGGATTTATATTGCAGACGCCTAAAAAAGGGCCTATTATTGGGGCTGTTATGGGACCTTTGGTTTGGCCTGGCATAGGATCTCAAGATGGGACTGTTATAAGGACCCTGTTTAGGGCCAGTGAAGGACCTGTAATAAGGTCTGTAATAGGTCTTCTGATTGGGACTGTTATATGGTAACTGGAATGGTCGGTTATAGTAAGACCTGTTATAGGGTGTTTGATAGGGGCTCTGTTTAGGAGGCCTTTGGTAATGCCTGGTAAATGATCTGTAATAAGGCCTGTTATAGAAATTTTGCTTAGGGTTATTATAGGTCTTCTGATAGAGTCCATTGTAGGGTCTCTGATAAGGCCATCCATAATAGCCCTGGTAAGCCTGGTTATAGGGCCTGTCGTAAGGTTGATAACCAGTGGTATAAGAGCGGACAGGGTAGTCAGAATATGGATAATCCATGGAGGGAGGTCCATTTGAGCCCGGAGCAGGTGGAGCAAGCGCAGGAGGGCCACCAACTGGAGGCGGAGCAGCGGGAGGAGGAAGAGGTGCTGCAACGGGAGGAGGAGGAGCTACTGGAGGTGGAGGTTGTGGGACGGGAGAGGGTGAAGCTGGAGAGGGAATAGGCGAGGTGATTGGAGGAGGTGTAGGAGGGACAGGGATTGGCGGTGGGGGAAGTGGCGCCGGCGCAGGTGAGGGTATAACTGGTGGAGGTGTGGGTGGTGGTGGTGGTGGCGATGATGGCACTGTAACCGGTGATGGTATTGGCGGTGGTGACGATGGTGTCGGGGGCGGAGATGGCAGACCCGTTGGAGATAAAGGAGTAGTCTGTGGGATGGCAGTGGGTGTTTGATGTGGTATAGTTGGATGTATCGTGCTGGGAATCGGAGGAGATGGTCGAAATTCTTCTTCCTCCTCCTCTTCCTCCTCTTCGTCATCCCCGTTATGTATGGCGTAAACTGTCAAACCTGTAGGTCAAAGTATATAACATGTCAGTTTGATTTTCGTCATATTAGATACCGTACAGTAGTATTGTGATGTAGGCAATGTATGCACATACCGTTTCAAGTTTGAGTCACAAGGCAGTTTGTTTAAAGTCCTCCTACCGTCACCACCACCAGCAACAACACATACTTTAAGTAAAATAATAATAATTTGCATACTTTTTAAAAAAGTATATATGCAAATTAAAAATCAGGTGAAACATAGAAAGTAAAAGAAGATCAACCCAAAAATGGTAGCAAAAAATAGATAAATAAATAAATAAATAAATAAATAAATAAATAACTAATGTTATGCAATTCTTGAGATCTGCTGATGCATTTTGACAAATCATTTGTACTACGCATGCTTTCACACTTCCTATAAGGAAGCCACAAGCAAATGATGAGTACAGTCGACTCCCGATAACTCGAACCCTCGCGCTAACTCGAACCGATTCTCCTTTCCTTTCAGGTCATTTTCTATATAATTTTACCCTCAATAACTCGAACTCCCGATAACTCGAACCTTCAAGGGAAATTGAAAAAGGTTCGAGTTATCGGGAGTCGACTGTAGTTAGAGGAGGGTGGGGAAGACCTGAACTTATATAGACGGCTAAAGTCACGGCTATGCTCAGATTTAACAATTGGTGACTTGATAAGTAAAGCATAACACAACTTACTCTAAGTAAGAAATTTTGATTTTTATGCAGGTTTGTTAAGGTTCTTTGAACTCGATTTCTTTTTGCTACCCAAGTAGCTACGTTTACCATAGGGTTCGTAGTACACTGTGGAGTACCCAGCTGGTGGCAGTAGTGGTGGTGGTGGTGGCGGAGGCGGCGTTGGTGGTGGTGTTGGTGGAGGTGAAACATGATGCGGTACGACCTTTTTTATGAGTAGGTAGTGAGGAGCTGCCATAGAAACCATCATCATCAGCATTAAATAGAAACATACTTTGGTTAGGATGGCTTCAAAATGACATTTGTTAAGCCATCAGTTAAACCTAATTAAAACACATAATCAACTCCACATTTTGTGATCAAAACCAACACAAATGACTTACAGAGACATCATAACTTAAAAAAAATTTCAGACGGCAACTATTTCCTTTTTTTTCGAAATGAAGCACTGCTGACCAAAGCACATCAAGACCACTTACGGATGCAACTGTTTCCGTGCATCTGATATCCCGGCATGCATTGACAAGCTCCCTGTATGCAAGTAGAGTAGATAGGACATATAATCGGGCAGCCTTTGTGGCGAGCTGAAACATAATGAAATAGGAAACAGTTTTTTAAAAGAATAATATGTGCTATAGGCTTTATTTACCTGTTGGTAGCATACTTTGGGTAGACGCGAAGTATTATAACCAAACTCTTCTTCTTTATTTCTTTCTTTTTCTAAAACCAAACTCTTCTTACTTTTTAAGGGTCAACTGTCCTACTTAAACATTTGTTCCTCTTCTTCATGCATTTTACAACGGTGAGCGAGATCCATCATTAGCTTCTCAGAGCACCAGTACCAGTATATTGGTGACCTTATTCCACTCATCTGTCTCATGAATGCATCTACCTAGGTTACACCACATTACTGAGAATTAAGTCGTCATGCTTTCCAATAACGATGATGGTTCTATAACGTTCCCTACTGAGTGTAGGGGTTGTGGTCGGTTATCATGGCCGGAATTAACTTATTGACGTTGTTACCTTTGATACATTCATATCCTGTTCCTATGTAACCTGGAATACATCTGCAGCGACCTCGAACACAAATGGAATGAACATCACACTTGGCGCATTTGTCAACTGTCGATGGAGATAATCAAAGAAAAAGTAGTAAATATTTTCGTACGTCTTCAAAATGAGATTACAAAGACAAAAGCCGAGTGTCTGATTAAGTCCAATCCTGTGTGTACGTTAAACGTCTGTCATCAACATTCCCTGTATAAGATTTATTTCTCACGGGGAACACACAAAAACTCCTAAAAACGGTGATCTTTCACTCTGTTGTTCCCACATTAAATTATTGCACTACAGAAATTAAAAAATGGTCGTTGGGTGAAAAAGAAAAAAAGGTCCCGAAGACAATGGACATCTGATATAATAACGCAATGACAAGCATGCATCACGTGTTCGATTGACGCATTGTCATTTTGATTGTCCTGCTGACGCAGTAGTGATCTCACCCCACTGGCATGCACGGGAAGTGGGTTCAAATCATATTCGTTAGGATGTAGGATCAAATCTTACTCAAATAAACTCTACCATTATGGATCCCTCCTTTTAACCTACTAAGTTCCCTTGGGACTTGCATCATGCATTTGATTGCATATAGAGCTTCCACTACCCTGTCACCTTGTCTCGTGAAGCTCACATCTCGAACCAGATTACTCACTCCTTTGATCGCCGCGTTGCCTGCGCGGTTGCCTGGTTCTGACGTGGTTATCAAATCCTAGTACACTCAACTCTGTCATAGCGACCACCTCCCGTAAGCGACCACTTGGTAAACAACCGTTTGTTTCTCAGTTAAATACTGTTTCAAGAGCTCTCTCGTAAGCGACCACCACTCAAATTTTTTAAGAGACTGCGACCACTTTTTAGGCCAGAAATTACACATATTCTTTTGTTTTCTGTTTCCAGTAAGCGGCCACCCAACATAATCATGTACGATCGTTAGTAAATCATTACTCAGAAGTGACAACAGTTCAATTTTTAATGACGCTACCCCGGACTGCTGACAGATAATAAGAGTTTAAAGACAGAGAAGATGGCTATAATTAGACCTGTAGGTAAACGGGAATTGTTACCGTGATCTGCTCCAAAATGATATACAAAGTTTCATCAGAAGAATAAATAGATGTGAAAAAATCAAATAAATTATTTTCTATTTGCCTAATTTTAGCTGCTAAGGTAATATTTTTATGTTATTAATTAACCAATCCAGTATTTGGTTCATTTTGTTGATCTTTCCCGTAAGGGACCACCTCCCGTAAGCGACCACTTTATCGTGCCCCAAGGGTGGTCGCTTACGAGGCAGTTGACTATAGTATGGTGGGGGACGTAGGTTTAAATGCCTTTCACGGGCGAAGTATTCGTCAAGGCTTTTTGAAGAACAACCAGTCTATCCGCTGTGCAAAGTCACTGGATCATACAAAAAAAATATCTTACCTTCGCAATGTGCTCCGGTATATTGTACGTCGCAATGGCAATCATATCCACCCTGGACCTGAACACATGTGCCACTGTTAAGACACGGGTTGGGATGGCAATAATCGCTAACCGGGACAACTGAGGTAAAGAGAGTGAGAAATATAAAGCTCGTAAAAAGAACGAAAACAACGTTATCCTCCATCGGGCCGTGTATAGTAGTCTGACATCAGTCTTAAACACCTGCTGGACATTGAAGAGGATCATCTGCCTTCATAATTTTCCTCGCGTAGCGCCGAGTTGGCTGTAATCGTCTCATATCCAACAAGCGCGAGTGGAATAATTGTTTTATTAAAAACAACCAAGAAAGATTGCTAGATCTTACTGATTTTGCTGTGCAAGAATAACCAGCAGACAATTTAATGGCCGCCATTTCTCGGCCATGGTATAATGGCTCATATACCATGGCTGCTAAGCCAATCAAATCCCTCGAATTGCATTATACAATGATTCAGTTTTTAATAATACAGCTTATTTCTTAAAAGCTGGTAGATAAATTGCAACACTTGAACTTTCTGGTTTTCGCCTTTAATTACTTAATGTTAATCAGTTCAAGGTGACCCAAGTTAGATTTGTGCTATACTAGTGGTGTATTATTAAAGAACTAAAGGTTAATTCATCATTGCCCCGCCCGATTGCCACCTCAGCCCTCCATTGTTTTACGGTTGAAATGCTTTGCCCGAAGTCTATGAATTTAGCTAATCAAAAGGGATGGGTATTGGAAAAGGGTTTCTTCAAATGTCAAAAGGTCACCACTTCGTTTAGGCCAGTTTTTCGTCGCTTACTGATAACAAAGATCGAATTGGAAAATTCGCTGTCCGCAAATTTCTGATGTCTGTACTGCTAATGATAGAGTCTAAATTCTTTCGACATCTTCCAGTTTGTAGGATAAGTCAAACGAAGAGCAAACGACGAATTAAAAAGAAAGAGAAAACTACGAAACCATGAAATAAGCCTTGCAATATTTTAAATTTGGCCCATCTAAATTATATGAAGGAAATTGAATGTTTTATCTTTTGTCACTATTAAATTGCTTGGCCCGATCACTAACAAGATTTTTCAAGTTAAATACTGGAGGAGGGTAGCATCAGCCGGCTTTTATTCAAGAATAAAAACATGTGTCATGTATTGTAATTTGACAATTTGAAAGGGGTCCATGCAAATAGTTGGTTTGTAGCCAATTCTTAGAGATCCAAAAGACAATGGTGTGGCAGCCATGTTGGATGACAGAACCTTTTTTGTTTTGCCATCCAACATGGCCGCCATGCCATTGTCTTTTTGGATCTCCAGGGATTGGTTGCAAACCAGCTATATCAATATTAAGCAGTTTAGTCACTGACAAGGTAATTCTTATTTTCACAAAATATCATTTAACTTCTCAAACGTAATTGTAAATTGAAGGGATAGATTCAGTCAAGATGGCGCGTTTATTCAAGCGAACAATGACATCAATCCTGATCAACAGCTGAGGGTTTTAGGACTCGATACCTTATGCCAGATCCAATGCTGAAAAATGAAAATGCGTCATTGTCCAGGCATAAAGCGGAGAAAAATACCGGAGCTCGAACCATACAACAAATGTTTAAAGGCTGTAGGGTTCACTTTTGTCTTCTTTTTTTTTCATTATTTTGGTTAATTGAAATTCTTCAAGACTTGCCGGGAATTAAGGTTGGTTCCCACATGACAGCCAACAATTACTTAAACTCTAATTGAGCGAGATAATTTGAAAACGCAGTGTGTGGCGATTCCGTGATTTAACTGCCGACATTTGTACAGCCTAGTTTACATATGACCAACAATGATCTCTCAGGTTTTGAAACAGAAGTGATTGTTGGCAATTGATAGTAATAATATGGAGAACAGCCTTTGGGATGTGCTACCGGTGAGCGTAAAGAAGACATAGAAAAAGAGAGATTTACTTGGCTTCTTTTCACAGCGCGCTCCAGTGTAGCCAGATTGGCAGATGCATGTTGGCTGTTTGTTAACAGGTTTACAGATCCCGCCATTCAGACAATAGCCTGGAGTACACACCGCTGTCAAGACAGTTAAAAAACATTAGCGTCAACCTCGTCTTTAATTTACGAATAATTTGTGAAGTAAACAACAAACAATCAAAACTTATGTCCCATTCACACCAAGGACTAAACACGTTTAAAAGCTGTTTAGTTAAACACAGTTTAAAATTGTTTCCTTCAAAAAAGCTGCTTTCGGATTTTTGTCGACTACAGATTTAGTGTAAATGAAAGCATAAGTTAAAGTTTACTTGAATCCTATGTCAAAGCCAATGGTTTAGCCTTCTGTTACCAATTTTCATGTTTTTAAACCTGGTTTAATTAAACATGTTTTGTTGGTGTGAATGGGGCTTAAGATAGCGAATTCCTGATTTATGACGTCATGGACGTTCAAAAGATCATAGAGGATTATATTTAAAATGCTTCATGTATTTAAAGTTACAGTGTGTACGCAATTATCTCTCAGGTGAAAGGTACATTTCTGCATATCGGGACGAACACAACATTGTCAATTAGCGAGAGTTTTTTTGTTGTTGTTGGTTCAAGTTTTCTTCGTTTTGTTTTCGTTTCGTTTGCGTTTGTGTGTCAGAGAAATTGATAGATTTTGTAAACTTGTTTAGATTCGTGAGACTTCTGGCAAAGGAACACATGCAACCCTTTTTCACTACAGACTTTCATAATGGTTTATTCCGTAATTCAACGACAGCTTGCTCGAAAACGTTGCATGCTTTTTATCCAGCAATGATTTGTTTTCGATCAAATGTGAACGTTTACTTAACTCAAATTGTCACTTGGAAAGTAAACATGGAAGGGACCCTCGGAAATCCTGCCGTTTATAGATAACTACATTACTTTAACATTTACGTTTTGGGTCCTTAGCTTTTCTTGCCTTCTAATGATGAATAGATATGAAAAAGGAGCTCTGAACCGCCATCATTTCTTTTCAGAGAATATAATTAATTACGTGTTGCATTCCTACCCAAGGCCCGTCTGAGACAATGATGATGATAATGATGAATGGAGTTTGTTCTTACGTTTTTCGCAGTTTGTTCCCGTAAAGTTTTCAGGACAATTACATATGTACGCGTTTGGTCCACTGGCTGTACAGGTTCCGCCATTTTGACATGGGTTAGACTGACAGGCTCTATTGGTTTCTGTGGGATTAAATAAGAAAGAATGGTTAACCCAGAGTTTTAGCCGCTAGACATCAGGGCCACGGGTTCGAATCCAGACCAGACAAAAATTCGAGTGTTGAAAAAAAGTGAGCTTCGCTGTGTTGCCTTTTGTATGACATCTGCAAATTTTAAGTCATTCACATGGTGCAAATAGTCCCGTAGAACCCCCAATGAATATTGGAACACAAAAGAGAAAGTGAACCCTGATTTTGACCAACCTCAGTGTTACGCATTCCTTTGTTGACAAGCATAAGATCAACATTGAACCCACAGTGGCTGTTAAGGTCGCCTTCACAAGTTGACGCCAGATCATTGAGATGCCGACTTTCGAAATATTGTCGAACGTTCGTCGAACGTTGTGAAAATACTCCACGAATCGCTTTGAAACATGGTTAATTTCGTAGAAGTTTGTTCAGCACAATACTTTACATCTGCTTCTAAACATTTTTACCTTCCCCCAATCGGATAATCTTTCTCTAATCCATAGATGAATCACTTTGAGTGTCAGTAGTATTTAGCACAGAGTAATAACTGGGGATACCGTCCAGATTGAATTAGAATTTGGAAATGTTGGTTTTGGAAAACCTCTCGCAAAGACGAGAACCTGTGAAAATATTCAACCCACTTACGACGACGGGTCCGGAGACGAACCCTGGCCACATTGGTGGGAGGCGACCGCTCTCACCGCTGTGCCATACTTGCCCCCATAACCACTATCTCACTGGAGGAACAATAGAGCGAGATAATCACACCGCGTGAAGAGAATGCAATATAGTTTCTGGTTAATTGCACGAGGGCTCCAGTCAATAGAGATTAAATTATGGTAACACAGATTGAAGGAAGGACGAATGCTTACTATTCAGTTAAGCTTGTGGCTAGTGGCTTACTTACGTCCTCTCTTGCATCCTTCAGGTACCAGCACCAAATCTCCTTCGCATCTGCATTCACCCAACAAATCGCACTTTTGCGCGAAGATAGGAGGGTCCGCTGTAAGATCACCTTTTGGGCAGCCACATTCTGCAAACAATGAAACAGTTGAGGATGATGTATTATTCAGTAATGACACACCTGTGTCATTACTGAATAATACATCATCCTCATTTGTTCACCAGGCTTAAAATATTACATCACATTTCCTTTCGATGGAACAGTTATAATTTAAACGTTGGAAAAACAAAACGGGGCCACGTCTAATACACACAGTTCGCCAATACCATTAACCTTAACGATGCGACAACTTTCTGGAGGTATGAACAAGAGCCCTTGAAGTCAATATTCTTAGGAACAGTGACATCCATCGCTATAATACCCGGAGAAAGAATGATTTCCGTCTGCCACTCGTCCGAACAAATTACGGAAAGAAGAGACTCCTTGACCAGGGTATTTTAATCCGAACACTCTGTTTGTGGTACCATGTCTTCATGACTTGCTAGAGCAAAACCAAAACAAAGGCGGATTTCTTTCGATACTCCGAAAACCGCTCTGCTATCGTAAAAACCACATTAAGGTCAGCATAATCATCTTATCACCGTCAAGTTTACCACCGTCATCATCATTATTGTTGCCGACTGCCCCAAGTCAGCGGTTTCTAGCAAAATGGAACTTAGTCCTCCGCGGACTGGAACTGGAGCAAGTGCTCTTGATGATCCGCCATATTGTTTTGTTGTAGTTCTCACGATCGACCGTTTTTGCACAGTTTAGAATTTTTTGATGAGCAAGCTCCGCCACAATCATTATCGTGAACGTTGCCGGTATCCTAATCTTAACATCCCTATTCCAGTCATCAACAACTGAATAGTTTGTTTCACCACGTTCCCAGGGTCTCTCTTCTTCACGTCCCAGAAACGTGAAAAAGAGAGACCCTGGAACCAGGTTTGTAGTTTGTTACCTGCACACGTTGGTCCAGTGTATTTTCCTTTACAGTTGCAAATCACCTTGCCGTTGACGAACTCACAGGTTGCTCCATTCTGGCAAGGATTATTAAGGCATTCATCGATTGCTGAGCAAAAACAAACGGAAAGCAATTACCAACTTTAAATACAGCGGTTTTCATTGGAGTGCCGTAAAAACAAAACAAAACTTATGTCTTTTATCAATCAGGACAAACGTAAACAACGCTATGAGCCAATCGGAATTCGATGGGAATGTATGCAGGCGGTGCCAACCGCGGAAAAAGGCTTACAAGCAACAAACGATTGGATTTTGCTTTTGCTTCCCATTAGTTGAAATATTGAAGTGAGTTTTGTCAACCACTCACAGAGCATAGTAAAGCAAAACCAATGCAAACACTATTTATTTCGACGCTCAGTTGTAAACTGCTCTAATATATAAGTTGGAAGAAAAGTGAAAGTTACCGAGTCTGCATTCCCTCTACGAGAGAAATTCTAATCTTCTATATAATAACAACAGTGCTGGCTGTTGTGAATCAAATCTCATAGAAATGCTATTTAGTCATTTAGTTCGGCCATTGTTCTTAGCTTTAGTTTAGTTCAGTGATCGGAAGCGCATCACACAGTTACTAAACACTGAAAATAAAACAGTTATGATAAGGAATGTTACTTCAAACTTACGCTTTTCGCAGTTCATCCCTGTGTATCCATTTTCGCAGATGCATCGAAATCCTCCTTCAGGAGTTTCCATACATTTTCCGTTATTTTTGCATGGATTAGGGATGCAAGCATCTTTTACTGAAATATCAGAGTAAATTGTTACCATCGTGTTAGTTATCGTACTTTCAAAAACTCATTAATAATTCATGAGCCCATTGACCTATCAAATGGTCGATAAAACATCACGTGCAATGGCTTTAAAACCCGATAAAGCCTCCTCCTTATTAGTGTGCAGTGTTGGCACACGCTTTTCCAGGAATGTTTAAAACTCTCAGCACGTGTTTTATCGGGTCTAAAACCATTCGGCTACGCCTCGTGACTTTAAATCCCGATAAAACACTGCTGCTCGTGTTTAAAACATTACTTAGCACATCTTTTTGCCAATAAACCTTATACCATAATGGCTTCCATTATAATATTCTTTTGTTTGCATTCAAATCAGCCCTTCTTGCCCTGTTCAAGATATAAATTATTGTGTTGATTTCTGAACGTAAGAAAGAGGTAAGATGGGATAATTTGACTACGAACAAAAGAAAATTAAAATGGAGTATGGTCTATTAGACTGTAATTTTACTGAAAGAAAATTTCAGAAGAATAAGGTTTAGGCAATATTGTAGTTTATCTTCCTATAATCTATGATCATCTATAAATGGAGAGATTCAAATTTTTTACCTAGTTTCGTTATCCGAATATTTTTGTCACGTTTAGCAAAAAGGACTTTAACATCGATCACGTGAGTCTTACCTTCACAATGTTTACCACTTGTTCCTGGCAGACACTCGCAGTCATACTCGCCAGCCTTCAGCTCTTTGCACTTTGCTCCATTTTTACAGGGATTTGGATGACAAGGATGTGGGATTTCTTGATACAAAAGAAATTAGTAAAGATTATTTTTTTCTTTCTTTTTCAAAGTTCATACTATTTAAGTGTCCGGAATTGTGTAACAGTTATGACGGTCTTAAACATCACTTAAGAAATGGAGAAGTGAATAAACTGGCCGACGATCTCCTACTCGTTAAATACTCCAATCATGGATATTTATTTCATTGATTCTGTGGACGACTGTGGGCCTGAGATCTCCAAGTAAATCCGCTGCATAGACACGCAAGAACCAAACCTCTTAGGCATACATACGTAGTAGTAAATACAAAATGAAATACCACAATTTTTATTAGTCTTGCGCAGTTGATATTTATTATTTACACCGCACTTGCTACCGTAATAATTATACTAGGAATTAATTATGTTTCCAATTGAGTGTCGTAAAACCAAAACCAAAGTAATTACGCTGGCCAATCGCAACAGCACAACGAGCCAATCAGAATTCGAAGCAAATACATGTAACTGGCGCCAAACGCGGGAAAACGCGTGCCCTCAAAACACGGTTGGTTTTGGTTTGGATTTCCATTGGTTGAGAAAGTGGCGCGAGTTTTGTAAACCAATCACAGAGCTTAGTAATGCAAAACCAAAGCAAACGCGAAATTACTTTTGACACTCAACTGAAAACGGCTCTAAGGTCAGACTTCTTTAGTATATTCACTTACTATGACAGGTAAATCCGTCTCCATAATACCCCTCTACGCAGATGCAAGTTTCATTTATACACTTGGCATTGATATCACACTTTTTACAGATGTCAACTAGAAATAAAGAAGATATCTTACCAACGCATGAATAGAAATAATTGCTAATTAACAAAGAGACATTATTTTTCTACAAAAGCGTAATGAACGTTCTAAGCCAAAAAAAAAAAAAAAATAGAGACCTTTAGATCTACGATTAGGGTAAACCACAAACTGCGGTTTGAGGTTTGAAGTTGTTTTTATGTTTGTACATTCACATTGAAGTAAACAAAAACAAATAATAGAGGCCGCCATATAGAATGTCATTGATGCTCAGCGTTAATACTTCAAAAACGGGAAAAATATATTAATTGCCTTTTTAATGCTGTAGTTCACATCCAATGAAAGGTAAAGTGTTTTTTGTGTATCTCAGCGTAATATTCATATATGGGATAAGATAAATTCCAAGACATGTAAAGCTGAAGTAAATGACTTGCACAAAAACCTACCTTCTGCTGTTGAAAATGTCTAAACATAACCTTGGATGTGATGGCAAGCACTAGTCACGTGACTGCTAGCGGTTTGCCGTGAGCCGTTAACGTGGCTCTAAATGTCTCTAAGGATACAATCTGGATGACTTTGGCTAAAATACATGTAGGTGTTAACTGGCTGTTCAGGCAGAAATGTAGAAAATTATCCGTACTTAATTAGAACAGCGTCGTCCAACTCAAGCAATAGGGAGCTTAAGCAACGACAACGCCGCAAAACAATAGGTTGAGTGAGCAAAAACAATCGCTCTGCACGTGCGTTTTACATTTTGGTACATTCCTTTGCCCTCCTCTGCAAAACAACATTTAAGGTTTTGTGGAGAACGTGAACGCACGACGGTGAATTTTTCATTTTCCTTCTTAACTTGTACGCCACACCTACCAATTTAGTTCCTGGATAGTTCGCCATTTTTGTAAAAGTTGAGCGAGTTAAAATAATCGGTGACGTTTTCGTTGCCGTTGCCGTCGTCGTTGCTTAAGCTCCCTAATACCTGCGAGTGAGCATCAAGTTTTACCACGTGATAGTATATTACCTTCGCAGTTCGAACCGGTAAAACCTGCTTGACAGATGCAAAGGTAGTGAAGGTAGCCATGATTCCATTTATCAGGATAAGCGCTGTAACCGCTGTACGAGTCAATGCAGATGCCACCATTCAAACAAGGATGAGTGTAACACGGATGAGGGACTGGGAACGAAAAGAATTGATTGATGTGTGTCGGGGATATTTTAATAAAATTTGCATTTTGTTATAATTAGATGTGGTCAATTAATCGTTTAACAGGCGCATGCCCTGCGTAAAACAAAAACATGCAAGCGCAGTAGGTCATTTCCGAGTTGCTGTGAACCTCACTATGAAAGCGAGGCAAAGTGCGAAACTGTTCATATGAAAATTAGCTTCGTTTGCATATGAATCAAAACTAATCTTCATAACAAAGACTTTGCACTTAGCCTCGTTTTTATAACGAGATTCAAAGCAACTCGGAAATGGTCTGTTTAAAAGCTATAAAAACAGGAAAAGGATGAAGTACAATATATAAACCAGAAAGGTTAAGAAAGGACTTCCACTGTTTTCGATATAAAAGCTATGTAAGGTTCACAATAACAAATGAAAACATGTTGCTGAAATGCTAAGGCCTAAAAAGACATGCGTTATTTGTAAAACACTTGAGTAGAATGCAAGGAATCGACTTTGACATGTATAAGTTGCATATTGCATATCGCATTTTTTCATTTGTTTAGATCTCCCATTTCTTTAAATCAGTCTCTTAAACATGTTTACGGATTAAAGTCTTACTCTCGCATCTATTTCCTCTGTAAAGTGGAGGACAATAGCACTTGTAGTGACCATACGACACTCGGCAGTGTCCTCCATGCAAGCAAGGACTAGGATGGCACACGTGACCTATGAACAAACAGAAACAAATTAAAGGCACGTGACTGTATGTTTATTATTAGGAAACCTACCGGTGGATTTCCAACGTCGTGTAATTTTGTCTTCCGTATTACTTGCTTAAATGAAAAAATGAAATAAGAGACGACATAGAAAAAAGAGTTCGAAGACTCAGCTGGTGTGAAAAGACAAGGTGTTGGGAATCAGTGAGTTTCTCGCTATTTTCTTGGGTTATACCTCGGTGCAATGACATGTTTTTCTGCAAATTTTAAAAGTTAAATGACCTATCAAAAAAAAACGGAGTACAATTCTTTATTCGTACCAGACTTTCCATGTGTTCAAGTGGAATTGAAATACTTCCTGATAATTTTTTTTACAATGAGCAAGTATCATAAGAAACGTCTCCTCGTCGTTCATTGCTAACCACATGATAGAACTGCATTAAATTTGACAAATAAACAGAACATTGTTGCCAGGAAAGGCATAGCCAGATGGGCACGAATTTTCGGCAGAAAACTGCATGTAGTTGTCAAATCACAAAGGGAGTCATAGAAGTTAAAAGCTGTTTTGGATGGTACCAAATCCGAAGCTTACCGAATTAGATAAAAGATCCAAAAATGTTAGAGGTCAAATGAACTTTTCATCTAGCTACCGAATTGAAATCAGAGAATTGATCGTTAGTGACAATGGGCGTACTGAATTTACAGCGATTCGTGAACTCAAAAGACCATTGTGCACCTGCATGGTACAGCTGCGTGATAAAATACTTACTTTCGCAGTTACTTCCAGTAAATCCCATTCTGCAAGTACAGTTATAACCAAAGCCGTCTTCGTGACAATACCCACCATGAAGGCAAGGGTTGATGAAGCACTGTTTTGTTTCTAATTAGAGACAGTCAGTAAAGGGATATGACTTGTTAGTCGGCCCAATACCATAACGCCGGGGTGTTTACTCCCTCATATAAGCGGAATCAATTATCTCTTGGGGGATATAAGCTCTACAGGATTGTGCCACCACCAAGATATATGGTTTCTGAGCTGTTTGTCTGAACAAGTAAATAGATTTTGTAATTTTGGTCTGAAATTGGATCATATATTTTTTCATATTTTTTCTGGATTATCTTTTCTCGGCTTCAAACAAATGGAAGACAAGAATTTAATCAAGAAAATATCTCATTTGACGCGATTAAGCTTGAACCACCATTTCAGGGAAAAGGTTGCGTAAAACGACTTAACTCTTTAAGCCCCAATAGTGATCAGCATTAAATTTCTCCTTACAATATCACTACTTCATCAAACTACAGGTCAGGAGAAATAAAGGAAATGATCACCAAACATGTCTTGATTTTAAAACAAATTCTCTCAAATAGTACTTTACTAAATATATTGGGAACAGTGAAGTGAATATGCATGTTGAGATAAGACAGGGAGTTCGGATATGGGGGAGGTAAAACAAGGGAGTTAAGGTATGAGAGAGTTTTCTGCAAACATTCCCTTTGCTCTGGAAAATGTCTACCAGTGCTATTATGGATCATTGTGTAAAGATCGATTAATCTACATAAGAAAGGGAAATAGAAAACGAGATAATCATTTGGAAGGCCGAGAACGATTTCATGAAAACTCTGAAAATGAGATGATAAATGCATTGTGGTCAGCATAAGGATTCGGTGAACCAGGATGTACATATAACAATAATAATAATAATAATAATAATAATAATAATAATAATAATAATAATAATAATAATAATAATAATAATAATAATAATAATAATGATAATGATGATGATGATGATGATGATGATGATGATGATGATGATGATGATGATGATGATGATGATAATAATACTTATATAGCGCCCTTTCACATTAGAATTATCAAAGGCGCTTTACGATCCAAGAAAACTAGTATTAACAATAGATATTACAATAAAAATGCTATTTGCAATAGATAATTACAATAACAGTACTAAAATAAATAATAATAATAAATTAATAATGAATAAATGGATGAATGAATAAAAAGTAAATAAATAAAATACAAAACACCGATAAGATCGTAATGCGAAACAAATTAATGACAAATGTACACCCCTCAACAAATTAACGACAAATACTGTCTGTCCCCTACGGGAGAAACGATCATAAAATCGAACTGACCAAAGCTTCTGTTTATCAGAATAGCAACAATTAAAAGCACAGTGACTGCTTGTTCTGCTATGTGTTACAAAACTTACCTGTACACAAAGTTCCTTTGAACGATGGAGGACAAATACAAACAAAGTTATCATCTTTTATCTGCTGGCAAGTTGCACCATTTTTGCAAGGATTTGGGTCACATTTATTTATGGCTGAAAAAAGTCAAATATTTAGTATGAAGGAATTTATAAATCAAACAATTAATAATTCAGTCAATATTCAATGGCTCACTGACTGACTAACTGCTTGACTGACTGACTGACTGACTGACTGACTGACTGACTGAATGACTGACTGACTGACTGACTAAATGACTGACTGACTGACTGACTGACTGACTGACTGAATGAATGAATGAATGAATGAATGAATGAATGAATGAATGAATGACTGACTGACTGACTGACTGACTGACTGACTGTCTGACTGACTGATTGATTGATTGAATGAATAAATGAACGAGCGATCGAACGAACGAACGAACGAACGACTGACTGACTGACGGGCCGACTGACTGATTGAGTAAGTGACCAGCTGACAGACAGATAGACAGACTGGCTGGCAAGCTCGTTGACTAATTGACAGACGGACTGACTGTCTGGCTGATTGGTTGGTCAGCCGGTTGACTGACTGCTGACTGACTGGCTTGCTACCAGACAGAGAAACAGACGGACAGAAAGACAGATTGGCTCGGCCGGCTGGCTGATGGATTGACTGACTAGCAGATGACTGACTGACTGCCTAGCAGTATAGATGCATGGATGAAACACCACTTCTTTGTATGTCTACCCCACAATAATGTTTAACTTACAGTCACACTGTTGGCCTTTGAATCCCTCTTGACAGATGCACGAGAATTTCTCCTCAGAATCAGATCTTGTACACATTCCCCCATTCTTACAAGGATTTGGGTGACAAGGGTTGGGCTCTGTAGACGAAATACGAGTATTACAAAAGTACTGTTATATTAACAAATATGATAAGCACTGGTTACAATGAATGACTCAAAAATTCGTTTGTTATATAATTATCGTTACGACTATGAGGTTGATCATCATCTTTTTGCTAACTCGAATTATGGAAGAAATGATCATTGAGTAGAGAAACAATTTTATGATCAACCATTTTGATGGAACAAATGATGGATTAGATAATTAACTCCGCAGTGCATGTTGCAATGCTAAGCGAACCCTGAGCTCTAGTGGGAGAACGCACGAGGCAAAGAAAACATCTTTGACCTCACAAACAAAATATTATGTCGCTGCTTAGATTAGAGTCAAACTTAACGCCTTGCGTTCAACTGAGCATGACGCTACTCTTAACACTCCAAAAAATGTTATACTTCCGCAGAGCAGCAATATCTTTTCCCTATATCAAATGGCATGATTTCATGTTACCTTACAGCGTACCTTCACAAACAGCTCCCAAAAATCCAATGGGGCAGTTGCATTTAAAAGCACCAGTAATTTCTGTGCAGGTGGCTCCGTTTTTGCAGGGACCTGAGGCGCAATAGTTCCTATCTAAAAACATATCAAAACGTTATAAATAACTGCCAGAGCGTAAAATGAGATTAACTGAGGCAATTGCTTTATCACACAGACACAAACAGTACAGAATTTGAGAAGTTCTAACTTACAGTAAATAAAGTTTATTTTCTAAGAATGCCATTTATTTCACTTGGTTTATCTCCTTAAAGGATGTGGCCGCTTGTGTTTTACTTTCTAACAGCACTGCTTGGGTGGGAGAGGAAAAGAGACGCTTTGAACAGAAAACGTTTCAAGATTTGAAGCCATTCGTAGGTGACTAAGGATAATTCAATCGTTGGAATTGTCGAAGATTGAAATTTTGTAGCAGCCATTTTGTCTTACCTGCACAGTTCTTGCCACGGAATTCTTTCGGACAGATACAAAAATAATCATTATGAAGCTGCACGAAGATTCCTCCATTCTGGCAAGGATTTAGGTGATCTACCGGCAAAGAAAAATAATTTAGTAAGATGTGCTGTGTTAACACTATTTAGACTAAGCTTCGTTTTCCGTTGCCGATGGTGGTCAACAATCGGCAGCTTTTTCTAAACTAAAAGGTCGTCTTGGATTTCTGAGCTCCCCCCAAAAACATTTAAAGCTATCAAAATCCAAACCAATATAATGACACTAAAAACTAAAAAAAAAAAAAGACATGAAAGTTACCATAAGGAAGTTAACTTTTATTCGTTTAAAACATGGATATTCCAATTTCTGGAAAACTGCCTGTCAAAATTTGACTGCTTTGGTAACATCAAATTCAATCAACACTGATCTACTTCACCAAATTGTTTGCTTAGAAATTTCTATAAACAACTAGCTCAAATATTAAAAAATAGTTATTTAATTTTTAAAATAGACGCAGGGAGAAAACCGCCGCCACCACAAACCAGGTCAAGATAAGATTAATATATGTTATAAGACTACACACTGGACAATTTGGAAACAATACCGTTAAAAAGTGTCCAATTACATAAATTGAAAGTATTAAAGAATGTTTTCAACTGACTAAAAATTTTTGAAATTGGAGTGAACTTATTCATTTATCTTCTTAAATTATTCGCATGTTAAAAAGTCATAATTACTCATTTAAATCATCAATTTGCTCACATATGCAAAAGTACTTTTAATTTAGATAGTGGATTTTGGCATGACGAGATAATTATTACAAAGCTTCCACTAAGAAATTGCAAGTACTTTCTTTCTAAAAAATATGTTTTCAATTTTGTTATCGAATAATAGTTAATGCGTAATATGTTGGATATACGAGGCTCACTCTACTTGATGAAGCTAGTAAGAAAATATACCTTTCCCTATTTACTTACTCTGTTGTGGAGCAATTTTTGTTTACCTAAATATTTGACTTCGAATCGGGTTTTATCCCATTCTGGTTAAACTTTCTACAACTCCGGGATCAGTGTAAACGAACCGAGCGCATCGATCCAATTGCATAATATTCAGGCCATACGAACAATGATACGAATACAGCGCACAATGTTAACAGTGCTTCATGACCGAACTGTTCCACTCGTTCGAACGTCCAGGCCAAAATTGAAGTAAAATAAATCTGAAACAGCTGCCAAATTAAAAAAATAATACTCGATAATTTTCTGACATAATTAGGGATATTATTTACATGAAGTCATTATGTCAATTACCAGTTAGTTCTTAAATTTTGGTTATTATAATATACACGGCAAGACCAAACTGACTGCTATATAAATCAAGCTATCTAAAAACGTCATTCAGTCTACTGCATACCAAGTCCACATTTGATCAAAAAAGAGGGGGTCTGCATTTTTTTGCCCTGTTACATCCAGATGAAGAGAGCCCGTTAAGAGTACATTTCCTTTCTTTATAACACTCATTTTGCATGAAGAAATTTCTTTGATTCAACTGAGTCACAATGCACTAATTCAGTCAATTTGATATTTATAAAGAATGTTTAGCAAGAGAAAAACACCATTGTTGAAACTTGAAAGAGTTTTCTACTTCTTTTAATGAAGATACAATTACAATTTCATGGAAGACTGAACTGTAACGAATTTGTCAAAAGAAAAAGTATTCCTTCACTACAACGCAACCCGGATGAACAGGCCAACCTTGCCCGAATGAGTCGTGATAATTCCAAGCATGTACCAATGACCCTCGAGTGCAAAAGATTGTGTTTGTTTCCAAATAAACAGTATTATGATTATAACCTTCTTGTGTTTAGTTTGCATCCAGTGTGAACTCTCACCTTAATCTATATTTACTATTCAACGGAACGTAAAAAGTCAAGTCATACTCACATTTGGGTCTCAAGTGAAGGTGTGAGACATGAACATGGGTCGGTATCGCGTATGGTATAGGTACCGGTCTGGGAACATAGCGGACTGATTCCACAGGATACGGTTTTGGAACAAAATGGACGTGGTGAAATGGCCCATTAACTGCTATAGGTTGATTAGGATAAACCTCAACAGGAGGAAATTGTCTCGGGCTGCCACTGAACTCTTGAACCACATCCTTTCTCGTGGAATTTTCCGCGGGATGAAGTTCGTTTGTCACTGTTGCTTGTTTGACATCCCTGGTATCGACTTCGTGAATGATATTTTTCGTTTGATGATTTTGTATCGTCTTCTTTAAGTTTAAGCTTTGCCTCGCGCCTGCGGAAACTATGCGGGAATTGCTACTGAAACAAAACAATTGGTAAATGCTTAAGAACTTCAAGAACAACATATTACAGTTTAACGTTTTGAAAGAGAGGGGAAAGCCAAATCATTCCATTGTTGAATACGATAGTGTTGTTCGCCTAAACTTGTAAAATATTGATGTGATAGCTGGTGGAAAAGTGTCGGTTTCCTCGACTCTTTAAGGGCAAAGCAAGCAAAGTGTTTTGCCTACTGTTTATTTTGTTTTTGTAATGTTGTGTATAAATAAAGATTAATTTTGGTTAGGGTGTTCAAGGAGCAAAAGGTTTAATGAGAAAAAGAGGAAAGATCGAAATCAACTCGCCTCCAAAATTAGATGCAAACTATTTACAAAAACCAGGTTATTTGTCTGCTCTGTGTAAAAGTAGAGTACCTTGTTCTTTGATGCATACCAAAAATTTATCAAAAAAGATCTTGCACCCAAGTGCTAGGTGTTTGTATTGTAGATTCCTAGAAAGTAAACAGTCGCCTCCGGTAATTAAACTGCGAGCCGATAGCGTGAAAGCAGTGAAGGCTTTGGCAAACAGTTTTTCCTACGGCAAAACAAACGTGTTTAGAAATGCAATTAATAAAGAATTCACCCAAATCCAATGGCAGACAAAACGTTGACCGCCGTCACACTGGCGTTTACAAAATTTGCTGATTTTACGAAACTATGTCCTATTTTTTCAAGAGATATTGTTCCTAAACTAGGTGAATTTATTCTGAATTTTACTGAAGACACTTATCGATGGATTTAGTTAAATTGCCAATATCAAAATTAAAGTTACGCTAACAAGGTCCACTTTTTTAAAATGGTCATCCTTGTAATGAATATTATCTACTTCCTTTTCTTTTAAAATTAAGAAATCCCTTTAGATGAATACTGACTGATAATCAAAATTGATCGGGGCTGTTGTCAATTTCTACAACTTAAATGATAACAGTGTTTGCCTATTCTTAGCAACCTATCAAGTCAAACTTTAAATAATGTAATAATAACATGTATTTCATGGCCTCTTCAAGGGATTTGAGTAAGTTATTTTTACGATTATAATAATGGTAGGTAAAATACCCATTAATGAAATATGGTAATATTTCGATGGAGCCAGTATATGTTATATTCCAAGTGTAATGAAACATGGAAAGAAAACTGTATTATTGATATCAGTTAAAGTTTTGTTCCGTATTTATTGCTTTGACAAACGAAAAAGGGAATCGCGGAGAGTCAACAGGAAAAATCACCAAGAAATGCTTCCCTGCAACCACGATTTGAAATCGATGTTATGTGTAATTTATGGTAAGTAAGATTGAGGCGTTTCCTTCAACTCCAACAAAAGAATCTACGACATGAACATTGACACTTCTTTAATTATCAGAGGGCAAGTATGACTCCGCCCCTAACACAAGCGATAATATTGACCAAGACATCGTTTGCATTTCAAGCACCAGTAAAACAAACAGGTGTTCCGATTGAATGATCTGCTCAACGTTGCATGTCAAATACTGTTGCTTTAACAGGAAGTCTTTGATGGTGTATTTTCATAAAGCGTCTCCTATCATGATGGAACGTGGAACGATTAATAAAAATGGGGCGGTTTTAAGTCAACACGGTCAACAATGGCAATCTTTCAACATGGAGACGGGTTGTTAAGGAAAGCCTTCCCTTAATTCCAACTTCTTATCTATAAGCGGAGAGTAAGATCCTAATAGCTCCCTCGTCTCCCTCTACAGGAAACGCCCCGATAACCCGTCTGATACAGAGCCTCGTCTTCCATTTTAAAGTATTTCTCGGCATTCTTGTGTCCTCTGAGAAGACATTCTGTGAATTGTGTCTCAGCTGTGCAGACTGCGATATTGTAGTTTCTATTATAAGTAGGTAAATTATAATCATCCGGGTGAGTATAGTCCTTCCAAAAGATGTGTGAGGTAGCATTAGGGAGCTTAAGCAACGACGACGGCGACGGCGACGGCAACGACAACGCCGCAAAACAATAGGATTAATGAGCAAAAACAATCGCTCTGCACGTGCGTTTTACATTTTGGTACATTTCTTTGACGTCCTCTGCAAAACAACAACGTGAAATGACCACATTCAAGGTTTTGTGGAGAACGTGAACGCACGGCGGTAAATTTTTCATATTCTTTCTAAACTTGTACGCCACTCCTACCAATTTGGGTCCTGGATAGTTCGCCACTTTTGTAAAAGTTGAGCGAGTTGAATTAATCGCGAAGTAGCACAAATGAAATAAAGTTATATTTCCAGGTGACATTTTCGTTGCCGTTGACGTCGTCGCTGCTGAAGCTCCCTATTGACTGGCGTTTAAACAACCCTGCTCTGATGATGTTCAGGTTGTCGAACTGAACGTCATTCAATGTGACCTCAAACAACACTTCTCAATACTACACCAACCCGGTTGATCATAATTTAGTAACTCGTGATATGAATCCGGCTCTTAAACCATTTACAGTGGGAAATTTTTCTCTTTTTTTTATTTTCTTTTTTAAGATCTAGGTCACTAGTCACGTGAAGAATATATATTACCACACTTTTATTTAATTTGTTTTATTTTAATTTTAATTTCTTGTTTAACTCTTAAGTCTCTTTTCTTCTTTTAAGCATCATGATGTTTGTGGTACGTACACACGACTGTACATCCTGATTAGGACACATATTATAGACGTAACTGAATTATTCTGTTCCTTTTACCTCGTAAAGATATGATTGCTTTCTCCACGAAATTAGTTCTAAACATATTTCAGCGATGGTAGTGATTATATACCATTTAGGCCTCAGTAATATACATCTTCAATTGTATTATTATATGATAATCCTATTTATTAAAAATTGGATCAATAGATAATACAACTCCGGAGTTTTGAATGGCTAAGTGGCCATGAGATATAAGCCAAAATGAAATGAATACAGCAAGATATAGCAATATTTCTTAGTGTTTTTATACCATTTAGGCCTCAGTAAATATACATCTTCAATTGTATTATTATATGATAATCCTATTTATTAAAAATTGGATCAATAGATAATACAACTCCGGAGTTTTGAATGGCTAAGTGGCCATGAGATATGAGCCAAAATGAAATGAATACAGCAAGATCTAGCAATATTTTTCTAGTGTTTTTAACAAAACGGCTATTCAACTCGCGGTAGTTACATAGGACATGATTATAGCCAACGAGTGAAGTATCTGTTGTGACGTGCCACATAGCCAACGTGGGTTCTTGTTATTTCGATGGAGGAGTCTAATTAGGATAACTTTGTCAGGGAGATAACTTTTCTTCAACTGTCTGAGAAAATGTGACTTAGTATAAAATTCAGTTACACATACTTTTTTATCGTTAAAGTTTGATGTTTCCATGGCAACCATATTTGTCCTGCAGGTCTTTCCGAGTTTCTGAAGAGATGGCAGATGGAAGATATTCGCCGTTTGGAAAACATGACGTAATTCTAAATTAGTGTGCCCGTATCAGCGTAAGTTACCAACTTAATAAAACCATCTATAAACATATCATGAAAGTTTCCTTGTAAAGTCTAAAATACTCTGGGAGTACCCGAGGGTAGCTGAATTTACCCTTCCTTGGCCCCCACTCCACAAAAGCTCAAAAGCGAAAAAGGAAAGACCTATTTCTAGTAAATTAATTTTCTTATGTATGTTATAATTCTTCCATGATGGAGCGCCGTCTTGGATTCCATGTGTGGTCTAACTTCTAAGAACTACCTTACTTAACCCTAAGTAGACCGAGCTTTTTTTCATCTTCTGGGGGGACACATTCGCCCCCTCTTTTAACTCTGCGACCATAAAATCTAAGACAATGACACTTGGAGGATGAATAGTACATCCAAAGACTTTCCCTTTAAGATCCGCAACGAGCAGTGATGACGTCATATGACACGGTTATTACGTCATGGTTGCCAAATGGTGAGCAATCTTGAATCCGCCATCTTTGACTTCTGGATTTCCCAAAAACTTCATGATCAGGAAAGCGTCAATATTGAACGAAGAAATCAAAACCAATAAAGGAACACTAATATGAGCTAAAAACAAAAGTTATAGTAAGAAAAGTAATTTTTCTTCATCTTAAAAAGATTTTTTCTATTTTCTGAAAATCTGCCTGTCAAAAATTGGTTGCCATGGCAACATTAAAATCAATGACATCGGGCCGATCACATCACATCATTTCCAGATAAATTTCGGAAAAAGTCACGAAGTTTCATAGCGTTTGTACAATTATTACAAAAGATATTTAGGTTCAAAGTAGCAGCGGGTATGGTTAGAAGTTATCGAAACTTGTCCTGAATTACAAAGTTTAGTTTTAAAAGTCCCTTGTTGAGAAAAAAGTCCATGGAAGCTTTACGTTATAAATTTTTTACTTCTTTTTTTAAATTTTTATCCTTCAAGATGAAACGTTTATTTATCCTTTATTTTGTTTACCAATGACCTGTGAAAAGAAAATTAAAACATATTCAAGCAAAGAATATTTAAAGGTTAGTGCATGGTTAGCATAATACTATGATATGTGGAAAACAGCCCTTGATTGACTTTATGGAATTAGAAAGTCAAATCGTGAAATTAGCGTGATCATAACCGTTAACTTTTAATAAAATAAGCATGATTATAAAATTGTCACAAAAATTACAACAACCACGAAATCACGGCATAAATCACCACGATCATGACCTTGTCACAGAAATGACCATATGACCTATCAAATGGTCGATAAAACATCACTTGCAGTTGTTTTATATCCGATAAACAACCTTTTTATAAGTACGCGGTGTTGAATGTTTTCTCGTATGCTAATTTCCAACGTTCACAGTAGCATCATTGTTATGAACTCTCTTGACACACGCTTTTCCAGGAATGTTTTTAAAGTCGTTCAAAAAACTCGCAGCACGTGTTTTATCGGGTCTAAAACCACTCGGCTGCGCCTCGTGGTTTTAAATCCCGATAATACACTGCTACTCGCGTTTTAAACATTACATAAAATACTGGTACAAGTTAACGTAACGTCGTATAAAACAGTTGGATTCGTCAACCAATTATCTCACCAATTTGAAACACGAACCGGCAATTTAACAACTCCCACAGATGGATAACTTAACACAAGCCTTAAACCTGGGGTTGATCCCTCAGCTGAGAGGCCAAAAAAGACGGACCATATTCCATTTGTCAACTCGTAGAAGTTGTTTTTGCGTAGAACTGTACCAGTTCAAGAGTATCTCAAGTGAATAAAAAGTATCGGTTTTTGAATCATGTTTTGGACTCAAAGCTACTCTGAACCAGGATGCATTGTTTTAGTCCGTCAGCCAAAGTTAAGAAACCCATCCTAAAATATCAATATTGGGATCATTGTTGGCATGTTTTGATAAAATACTTACTTTTTACTGTTTGAAGGTACGCAGGTGCCCTGAATACAAACATTTGGAGACGGGCAGTTGTTACAAGGATGCACAGCTGAAAATAAATTTAGTTTAGTTTAGTTTATTGCCACACACAAGTTACAATGTAAAATAAATTACAATGATTTCAATGGTCACAAATGATTACAAAGTTATAGTGATTAAAGTACAAGAGATAGAGAAAAGGTGGCGAGGAAACCTAATAAAAACCATGGGGCTTGTAAAACTAAGGTTCCCTCCCAGAGAAATAAATGATGACTAAACCTAGACAACATGGTAAAAAGAAGTAGTGACAAGTCATATTTGTACACCCTTAACATAAGTAGTTGATGATAATAGACGCGAGAGATGAAGAGCCAGTAATCTCAGGAGAAAGAGAGTTATAAAAATTTCGGACCTTGATAAAAAACACAACAGCACCGTGAATTATATGCAGTGGAATAAGCTGATATAGGAAAACGACATTATACTTTAACAATGTCAAAATGTCTTTTCCATTTTTTTCTTTCACAAGGTTAAAAAATTGGCTTCTAGCTATATTCTACAAAGGCTTTGTTCCATACCTATCCCCATCACAAAACAATGTTTACCGTTCCAATTAGTAACGTAAAAAAAGAGTTCCTTGCAAAAAATAACAATACAACCTCTCATTCAAATTAATCTACGATTTAGAATTCCTTTTCCTGACAAGCTAAATGCTTAGAATTAGCCACCGCCACCAGCCAATGCCTCCGCTTGTCTTTACTTCCGCTACCACCTTTTTTTTTTTAAGATGATCCCGCGTTCCAACTTCTGCTTCCTTTCCCCCAGCCTCGACTTCTGCCGCCTAATTCCTCGCCTCCCCGACTCCTTTTCTTCCTAAACTCCTACCACCTGTCTCCAGCTTAACCTCGTCCCCCTGCCTCCGGCTTTCTGTCCCCTACCCGCTACCTACTGCCCTCCCACCTTTCCCATTCGCATAACGTCTAATATATGAAAGCCACTCACGATGGCAGTCGTATCCATTTCCAGCGTAACGGTCCAAACAAATACAAAGTCCATTTTGACAACGAGCAAAAGGACTGCAGCCTTCGCACCCAGCTTCTTCTTCTTCTAATAGAAAAATAAAACAAAAAGACATTTCGTGACCTCGATATACCTACTGAAAAAAATAGTAATGCTTTCTTTAAGCTAAAACTAGTCGAAACAACAAAATCTGATACTTGCCCTTTTCGCATTGATATCCATTACCGTAGTAACCATGTTTGCATCTGCAGTGTCCATTGGCACATATGGCATTGACGTCACATTTTTCACATTCGTCAACTATAAAAACCAAGGCATTGGTGAATTAGTCAGGATAATCTTTCCTCGAGCACACTGGCGCTTTGATTTCTCTAGCATAAGTACTTACCTGCGGGGACTTGCATGAAATTTTACGTTGAGCCTACCATAAGAGATATCTTCAGAGGTCAAAGTGGCTATATCGTGCCGATTTTACCCACTTTGTTCAAAACTGTGCCAAACTGAACCTATGTACTGTTTTTCTTAACGAAATGCTCCTTGAATATCAAGAAAAAGTGACTTTTCAAGTGGAAAACAAACCATGACATTTTGCCAAGACATAAGGGAAGGTCTTAAAAACACAGGCTTGTATTTGCTAAGTCACAATCCATTTAAAATAATTAGTTTCAAAGCACTAATACAGTAGATAGTAACGGGTCTGGACCATTATTGTTAGGTACCCACTGGTGTACTGAGTAATGGGCCCTTTTCATGCAGCTAACGGTCACATTATGCAAAATGCAACATACTGGAGAGCAAGCTACCTACTGGGGTATCCAAAACCAAGAAAATTCAAAGAGACCGGATGAAGTCGCTTTGTTTTGGATGTCCCAGTGAGTGGCTTGTTCTCCAGCATAGTGGATTCGGTACCGTGCGACCGTAAGCTGCAAAGGGCCATTAGCTTTTCAAAGTGTTACTGAAAATAGCGACAAATTCCGCTTAAAACAATGCCTTTGACTGGATTGAGCGCCTGATGTAAACAGTTTCGTCATCTTTAAACCAACTGGCCATTAAAGTACATTGTATTGAGAATCAAGAATGAAAAGTCGGTTCACCAAACAACTGCTTAATCTCAAAGAATTATAACCAATGACATTCCCTGAATATTGGTTGACTACTGAGGTCAAACCAAGGTAGTGTGTCCACTGATAGAGATCATCAAAGAAAACAGTAGCTTCGTACTTACTTTCACAATTAGGTCCACTAAATTGAGTGGTGCATGCACAATCATATCCTCCTCCGTTTTCTGTACATGAGCCTCCGTTCATACACGGGTTGGGGTGGCACGGGGACTTACCGGGTCCCCCTCCTCCAGGGCCAGGACCGGGGCCACCGGGACCCCCTGATATCAAGAACAAAATTCGACAAACGTTAGCGGTTCTATTTTGACTTAAGTCAGTTCAGCCACTGACGCTACCCTGAACAAATTGAGAAGGAGCTGATCAAATGAAGCAACTGTTAACTGAAACTTTGCATCAATCAGAGTATAAGTAAGAATAACACACAACACAAGTTGTAGATTTTTCTTGGTTCAAATTAAACCATTTAATTTAGTATGACGACTACGCAACGCATATAATAATAATGATAATAATAATAATAATAATAATAATAATAATAATAATAATAATAATAATAATAACGACAACAATAATAACATTTCTAATGCGCAAATTTCATGAAATGTTCAAATGCGCATGACAAGATTAAAAACAGAATAAAAAGGCTAGAAAGCTAAAATTACAATCAACAGTAAACTTACAATGATTTCAAAAAAAAATACAATTAAAAGTAAACTCACAATAATAAAAACAACTATAATATAAATGCATGACGGAATAGGTGAGTTTTTAGCTTGGCTTTAAAAGTACTAACTGTGGTGGCGCTTCTTATGTCAAATGGTAGCGCATTCCAAAGTTTCGGTGCAGCACAGGTAAAAGAACGGTCACCAAGTGTAGCTTTTGATAAAAGTAAAAGGTTATCGCTAGAATTCCTTAGATTATATATGGATGTTACATCAAAGTTTTACTAACCCGGCCCGGCTAGTTGGGTTTTGTGCCTTGTACAGTTCACCTCTAGACAGACTACCGGTTAACCTATGAATTCCAAAGTATTTACTGGGCAAAACTATTGTTGTTTATAATTACCCTTAGGCTTTTCACAGAAGTCTCCTTCATATTGTTCAGGACATGCGCAGATGGGCTTCTGGTCCACTGCTGTACATTGTCCACCATTTTGACAAGGGTTTGGTTCGCATGGATTAGAAAGACCTGGGAACAAAAAATACATTTAGGAATAATTGTTTACTTTGCCTTGATGAATACTTCTGTTCAGTATCGATCTCAAAATATATCAAATTGGTTGAAATTATTTTTACTAATCCCAGAAACATATCTTGAAATCAATTTTAAAATGGTGCTATTCCTTGGGCCAAATGTGATTTAATAAAGTCATCAACGTCTTTTGTCTTTCGATTATACGGTTTCCTTATCTTTTTACATTAGAGCGGTTTTCAGTTGAGTGTCGAAAGTAACTTCGCGTTTGCTTTGGTTTTGCATTACTACGCTCTGTGATTGGTTAGCAAAAGTCGCGCCACTTTCTCAACCAATAGGAATCCAAACCAAAACCAATCGTGTTTTGGCCGCACGCGTTTTCCCGTGCTTGGCACCAGTTACATGTATTTGCTTTGAATTCTGATTGGCTCGTTGTATTGTCTACATCTGTTGCGATTGGCAAGAGAAATTACTTTGGTTTTGGTTTTACGGCACTCAATTGAAAACCGCTCTAAATATATCGCTTTTAATCAGATATTGCCAGCTGGCATTTCCAAACCTTGTCCCAGTTCACAGTTGGTACCAGAAAATCCTTCTTTGCAAAGGCATTGATAAGAATCCCCTCTGTCCATGCACTGGCCTCCATTTTGACATGGATTGGAATCACAAGGACTGGCACGTCCAGGAGCTGTCAAAATGAACATTAAAAAAAGCAGGTGAAAATGTTGATTAAAGAACGTAAGCCTAGATAGCCAGTGAGGAAAGCAGATAAGAAGGTGACAAATGTTTACTGGGAATTGGAAAATTCTGTTACAAACGACACCTAATGTCTTTGTTTTGTTCTCTGTTGCCTACAAAGAGCACTGATTTTCACACGACTTTAACGCGAACAGAGTTGATTCGATTAGGGAATCGAAGCTTCTTTGAGCTTTGTTATTATATATACTTCTGTGAAGGGGATTTTGAAATGTGATCTTAATGATCATAAAATTTGGTGAACGTTTGCTGCAAATTTCTCCAAGAATTATTATTGGTGCGACAGGCTCCCGGTGAGAAGCTAATTTTTTCTCAATCAACTCACTTCTTGGTTTTTTGAAATCGAAGGAAATACTGTACTTTGCTATTCTTTGTGTTTGATATATCATTCAAAAAATGAAATTATTTACCTGTATTGTATTGTTTGCTTTACTGAATTTATTTGGAAGGAATTTGGATCAGACGAAGGCAATTCGACAATTTCAAATGCAACTGTGTTAAGCGCAACGCATACTATAGGAAACAAAGACGTCTGGTATCGACTGCCTGTGTGTTATTATAAGTAGCGCTGTGGTTGATGGTGATTGGTGCATTTTTGGTGATATAATGCACCATCAACCATCTATCCACAATTACTATTTCGAACCACGACGACCAACCCTGTGATCATTTTTCTTTTGTTCCCACAGCTTGGCCTTGTGTTTGCATCTATTTGAAGGACATTTGGGTGGTTGTTACTTTTGAGTCTGTGGATGAAATTCTAAAGTGTGACCATTCAAATGAAAACTGCTGAGCAGTACATTCCTGTGGTGCTGTCTATTATGCTGTACAAGGAAGTTCAAACTCTTGAGTCTGTGGATGAAATCCTAAAGTGTGACCATTCAAATGAAAGCTACTAAGCAGTACTTTCCTGTGGTGCTGTTTATTATGCTGTGCAAGGTGGTTCTAACGTTTGGGTCTGTGGATGAAATCCAAAGTGTGACCATTCAAATGAAAGCTACTGAGCAGTACTTTCCAGTGGTGGTTCCTGTGATAAGCATGGGAGTATTAAATACGCCAACGTTCCCGTGGAGAGTCCCCTTAGGCAGATTTTATGCTGACATTACATTTGTCCTGGAAACATTTCTACAACATTGTGATTTAATCACTTTAATCACTGTGAAATCGCAGCAAACATCGGTAATAACCTATAAAGACAATTCAGTGAAGAAGTTGAAATAACGCCTCTAAGACTAACTCGATATCGACCATGTAAGCCGCTTTTTATGCGCATAATATGAGTAAACAAAAACGCATTTTACAATAACTGTCCAAATTTTTGCGCGCTGATTCGCTCGTAATTATTGTCTATAAGAGTACAGACAATAAAAATGACGTCAGATGTAACGCGCGCACGTTCTCGACGAAAATAAAAATGGCCAATTCCGCTCGTACTTTTCCATATCATTGTAAACAACAAATCGACGGCAGTTTTCTATGGTCTATACTCTTATAGACCATAAAATGAAAACTTGGCAGTGAAACCACTCGCCTGTAGCTCGTGGTTCCACTTAGTTTTGAACATTTTTTGACGTCATTTTATGGTCTATAAGAGTATAGACCAAAGAAAACTGCTGTCGATTTGTTAAAAAGAGATAGTTTGACATAAGTAAATCTAAGTCCAGTTCCATATTAAATTTTATACACAACAATCACCATAAGTGATACATAGAAAAGCTTTCCGTGTGCAATGTGTAAAGTTCGTTTTGGTGTTCACAAGCTGTTGGATGGTGAGTCTGCTGGGCCTTTTTAGATCAAGTGCTTTTAGACTATGACAACCGAATCAGCATTTCCTAATGCCATACAAACTGTCTCATAAGTTAGCCTTTCAATCTCTGGAGTTCGTTTCTGGTGTTAGCATGACGTTGTCTGTCAAATGCACAGTCTGTTAAGTCCAACAGCACCAGTTACAAAGTACCTTAACGTCAACAATATATCTGACTGCAGGCGATGTAACATCATGGCGACCTTTCCCGTGTAATTCTTTAGATTCTAGTATGAGTACGACTACGACTACGAATTTTTCCAATAGACAAAGAGTGCGCACGCGTGAACCAGTGTCATTTTGGCGGACACAGCGGTAAAATGAGTGCGCATGTTCCGCAGATTTGTGATTCGAGCAAGCAACGATAATGAATGCTCCCCTTCAATCGCCAAATTCACACCTGTTACCACAACATTTCTTTTGTTTAATAAGATATGTGATGGAGGAAGTTCGAAGGAACCTTTCCTGAAAGCGGCAACCTAATCTATTTTGATTTGGGCCTATTCCCGCGAAACGAAAACAAACAATGGGAATTTTAAAAATGTCGCCATTTGGCCGCGTAATATTGCTCACGAGTGACGAGCTTGCGCACTCATTTTGCCGCTGTGTCATTTTGGCGGGAAAACGAGATAGCCGTCGTCATTTCCCTTCGAGTTTTTGTGAGATCAAGTGCGATCACCTTCATGAACTCTTTGAATGACTTTTGCTTTCATTTCTATATTTGATTATTTATTCTTATTATTTTATATAGATCTCCATTTAAACCAGCTACGCTGAATTGGAATTTCTGTTTAAATAATGTTTATAAATAAATAAATAAATAAATGAGAACGGCGTAGTGGCGAAAACAACTCCTCGAAACGTAGGTGATCTCGTCTCTTTTGAACCACGAAGGGGCTTAGCTGTCATCCCTTCAAAACAACTGCGCCAAGTTCGTAGCTCGTAAAGGGTAAAATGAAGCTTTCTGATATATATCTGTTCTTAGTACTTCGCTAAGAACTTGAAGTCAAATCTCGTATTCGTAGTCATACTCGTACTATTAGAATCTAAAGGTTTCTATTTTTAAGTTGAGCAGTTCTGCCATTTTTATCTCTATAATATCCGACGCATTAGAAAGCTTTTATATCATGCAAGTCTCATAGCTTTCATGAACGCCTTTATCACAAGCCGACTGGATCACTGTAATGGCCTACTGTATGGACTTCCAAACACTGGGATCTCCAAGTGCCAAAGAGTTCAGGACTTTGCAGCCAGACTTGTTGCCTCTACTCCTAAGTTTGACCATATCACTCCTGTACTCTATGAACTCCACGGGTTGCCAGTGAGATTCCGAATTTCTTTTAAGATACTTTCTATCCGTTTATAAGTCTTTGCTTGGTCAGTACCTCAGTATATCAGGAATTTAATATCAATAAGGAAACAATCTGCCTATAACTTACGCTCAAATGATGGAATTTTACTAGACTTCCCTCGTGGGAAAATGTCGCGATCCCTTGGTGATAAGTTTTTTGTCGCCGTGGCTCCCACACTGTGGAATGCTTTACCTCTTGCGATACGGAAATCTAGACCACTTCAGCATTATAAATCCCCACTAAAAACTTAAACTAGCTTTTGATGCTTAGTATAACTTTAATTTGTTACACTTTAGTTCTCATGCTGCAATGTGACAAGTTCTTAATTTTTGTTACAATTGTTTATGATTCTATCTTGGTGTTTTGCACTTTGTGAATTGGTGGGCATAAGTACACAATTAATACCTTACTATATCCAACAGTAGTTTTTGAAAATAGTTTTTATATCTTTTCGATTCTGTGTTTATTACATTGTACATTGTTTCATTTTTTAGATTAGTTCATTGTCTTTGAAAAGCCTCTCAGGGAAAGTCAATAAAGTATGTTATGTTATGTGAGCCAGTATAGTCCATATTCACGTGCTAACTTCAGTCATGGGTATGTCATGTCCGCGCCATGGAGTGTCATTAAAGACAGTTAGTCTGTGAATCTGTCAGTCTGTTCAGAGTTACGCAACGTGGATTTTTGAATGTATAGTTTGTCTCCGTCCACCAGTTACAAAGTCGCTGGGAGGTCCGTACGAGCTTCCTGGAGGGCCATAACTCCCGGGGCTCGGGGAAGATGCAGGGCTCGCTGCGGGGCTTCCAGGAGGTCCACTACCTGGTGGGCCTCCCGCAGAAGGGGCTAAAGAAGGAGAAGGAGCGGTAAGCGGTACTGATGGTGCTGCGATTGGTTTAATTAAACCTTGGTTGTTTGTTTTAGGAATGAAATTATTGTTATTTTTTGTCGACTTTGTAAAAACGTGTTAGTACCACTCAATTCCAAACAAAGCATGCCGTATATAGGTAGAATCAAAAGCATGGCACTGGTTAACATGGTCAAACATGTATGTCATGGGCCATCTTCAGACCAAATCGACATGATCGCCTGTTCATGAAAGCACTATGTTTCCTCAACCCTAATCCCCTAAACGCCTTGACTATCATAAAAACAAAAATGGTGTACGTGCGTTCTTCGTTATTGTATGCTTCCCACGACTGGCTATGCAAGGCACATCCCCTGTTAAAAATCCCAGTTTTAAGACACCAAGACACATAATTTTTATTGAATAATGTAAGTAGCAATATCAGATACTCACGTCCAACGCCATCTTTAGGTGTACACGTCTGCCCATCACCTACGTACCCCTCCATGCACACACAGTTCCCATTGTCGCAGCGTGCATGGGAATCGCATTTCGCACATTTGTCGACTGCAAATGAAATATATTGCGTTGAAGCGGTTTATAGTCGAGTGTCAAAAGTAGTTTACGTTTGCGTTGGTTTTGCTTTAATACACTCTGTGATTAGTTTGGAAAAACTCACGCCACCTCCTCAACCAATAAGAAGCAAAACCAAAACAAATAGTGACTTGATCAAACGCGTTTCCCCGTGCTTGGCGCCGGTTACATGAAGTTGCCTTGAATTCTGATAGGTTCATTGCGCTGTTTGCGTCTATTGTGATTGGCTAGAGTAGTAACTTCAGTTTAGGTTTAACGACACTCAATATAAAACCACTTTATCACTAGATTTCCAAGACTACATTAATTCCAATACATAGATAGATGCATTTCAAGAAACATAAAACAAAATGAGGGCGTATTTTCTCGTTTCATTCTTAGCAACGTTTTTCGTCTATTGTGGAGTCATATTCTGTACGATATACGTTTATACTACAGCTGTTAAAAAATGAGTAGAAACTATGACTTGAATAAATTAGGTTGAAACAGTTTTTGGAACGCTTTAATTTCCTCACACATTCAGATTTGGCCGTGATACCGAACTAAAGTTTTCTTTGGGGAAATTATCTCTCAAACAATTGTGGCACACTTTTGTTTTCAAGAGGAAGAAAGTAAAGCCAACTACAGCTTGAAAACTCGGGGAATAACATTTTGAATCCAAACACTTTCCGCGACTTGTGTTTAAAGATCCTAAACCCAATCTGGAAAAACAGGAGACGAAATGTCAATCTCCTTAATATATTCGTATTCCTGGGCGTTTATTTCATTTTATGATCGACTTACTATCACAGAAGTTTCCCTCAAATTGCGGAAGGCATTCGCAGGTTGCCACTCCGTTCATCTCCTTACATGTGCCGGAGTTTTTACAAGGGTTAGGGAAACATGGATTTGCCTCTGCGAAAGAAAATAACATAGCAAATACATTCAAATTACACATCCAAATGAAGAGAACTAAACTACAAATATTCCAATAGATTCTTCATTGTCGTGCATTGGTTGGAACTCATATTTGTAGAGAATAAATAAAAACGTCCCCAACGAGCGTTGAGGTTGTTGGTGCTTTGACTACATGTACACTTCATAGATATATATGGCACGAAAGGATATTTTAGTAGTCTTTTATCGGTCTTTTGTTGAGGGCAGCTCGTATTTGCTTTTTTTAATTTGACTTTGTGTATAAATGTTGGCTTCAATAGCCTAAGGATGGAGAATAACCATCCCACAAAAAAAAAATCCGGTTTGATTTTGTGATGACCTCTGACTGGTCTCAGTGCAATTCACGGAAGAAAGAAGACATTCTTGCAAGGTATTCCCAATTTTTAGAAACTTTCTTCCGGTCAATTCTCTTCTACTTGAACTTCTTCGAGGATTTTCTGGATTTTTGGTTAAATGCCTGGCATCTCAGCAACGCAACAGTTTTCTGGATTCCTGAAAACTTTTCCCAAAAAATGTCCAGACGTTTGATCGAAAGGAATGCACCCTATACCCTTCAGTTGACAAAAATCGAACTGTGAAATAGACCGAAACTGAGAGATCAAACATCCATGTCAGTAGATCAATGGGTGTTATCAACTCATTACTGTACAAACTTACTTTCACAATTGTTGCCTTCATAATTACTCAAACAGGTGCATCTGTAGCCATTTTCTTCTGGGATGCAAGTTCCACCGTTCTTACACGGATTTGGGATACAGTATTGTCGAGCTAAGACCAAAAGGATGAAAATTAGAGCAAAACATAAATTATAAAAACACATCGGCACTTCTCTCTCCCCTCCCCTCCTAAGTTCTTTCCTAAACCTCTTTACCATTTTATTCTTTCCTTCACCAAAAATGATTGAGCAAGCTTCCAATAAAATAAGCACGCTAAAAAAAGCTAAATTAAACTGAATAAAATAAACTAATCTTTAATGTTACGATCAAAACATAATTAAGACATGTTGTTGTTGCTGTTGTTGTTGTTGTTTCTTATTTGTCTTTTGTCATTGACGAAAAGGATGTAATTTATCAAAGCTTCAGAATTTAATTTATTCAGACCGGGGAATGCAATCTTAAGCTTCCTGCACAGATTCTGAGGGTTTGTTACCTTCTGACGAACAAAAAAAAAAAAAAAAGAAAAAAAGAAGCATGATCTGTTATAGGCATGACCTTTGACTATACCATGGCAATCACATTTTAACACATTTTATCTCTTAATGAAGATCCTTAACTTTTTGCAGTCACTTTAATTTTGAGCCTTTCCAGCGTTTTTCTATTGGCTTTGATACCATTCTAGTCCATTTTGGTAGTTTTCCGATACCCAAATCAACCTTCCTCATTCGTAGAAGACAAGGGTTTAAAAAGAACTTATTCGGAAGTGGCGAGATTAAGATTTTTTCTCTGTACATGAGCACTTACTCTCACAGTGAGGTCCAGTCCATCCCAGCATGCATTCACAATCGTAAGAGGCGTCAGTTGGAACACACGTGCCACTGTTTTTGCACGGATTCGGGTGACATACGTTTCCTAGTGAAGAACAAATATAAAGCAACGTTAATTTGTGAACTTTGTCTTTAGCCATTTATATGAAGTAATGGAGAAGAATATTTCTAAGTAGGAAGAAAAATGACTATGATTTGTATTTCTCAAACTCACTAATAATTCATGAAGAGAAAGCAAAGGAAATCACTACCGTGAAGGAGGTTTGGAAATGTGATCTTAATTATCATAACATTTTGTGAACTTTTGCTTTGAATTTCTCCAAGAATTATCAATAGTTTGAGAAGCTATATCAGACACTCGAAAGAGTGTTTCCTCCTGTTTCCAAACACCTCGAAGTTGGTTAAAAAAAAAACTCGGCTGCGCCTCGTTTTTCCAACCTACTTCCCGGTGTTTGGAAATCGGAGGAAACACTCTTCCTCGTGTTTGATCTATTACGTAAAGAACTGTACTAGATCTTAAAATGTATTACTAACAATAGTGTATTGGTATCATTCCCTGACTAGTCGTAATTACCATGACTAAATTAAACTCTTGACAGTTTAGGTGAATAGAGAGAGTGGCAGGATCAGAAATAATCCACTATCAGGCATTGGTCACAGGTTAGATCAAACCCAAAGGCAATTATCATGAAATTCATCTCAACTTCCACCAAACCTTTGTTTCATACATTGCGCGGGGCTCCGATTAGAGTGGGATGACAGGATACATTTAGAGCAGGTGAGAATGTGGGAATGACAAATCCCACTTAAACACCTCTATTCAACATTTTTCATTACAAATTGTTTTCAGAAAAGCTACAACAAATAGATGAACATGTAAAAACGTTCAGAAAATTAAGTTTGACCTAAATTTGCAGATACTTACTTTTGCACGTCTTCCCATCTCCATGGTAAGTCTCTTTGCAAACGCAGTGTCCCAAGATGCATTCTGCATTTGGACTGCAATATCGGCAACTGTCATCTATGAGTGTTTGATAAAACGTAATTAATTATAAAAGTTAGTGTCTACCGGTATGCGGGCGTGTACAGCTACCTCCATAGACTTTCAGTGACATAACTGCTCAAAATCAGTCGCTATTGCCAATTCACTGCTATGGAACAAGATAAGTATATGTCCATAATAAACCAGTTATGTAAATCATGTACAGGGGAGAGCTCATTCGAAGAACTCGTAAAGATTTTCTATCTTAATTTCGCAATTGCTACAAATTTCGTCAAAAACTTTATCTGAAGCAAAGCAACAACAAAACAAACAGCCCTGGAAATTTGGAAACTGCCAATGTGTCTATTGAAACAAAAGTTCGTTCAATATCGACTTTGATTTTGACTTTGAGCCCAAAAAAGAGCCGCATTTAGTTTAATGAGTATTTGGTTTATCAACTGAGTTGATAACGTAATTTGTCCACCGTAAAGAGATACCAGTGCTGACATTTCGATCGTTAGCCCTTCGTCACAGCGAATCAAAGTTCGTTGCCATTACTTTTTCACAGAACTGTTTTTACTTTACCTTCACAGTTATGTCCTGCGTAAGGTGTCACACACTTGCAAATGTACGCCATTCCATGCTGCTGAGTTTCAAGGTCAGACGGACTTGAATACGTGCTCAATGCTTCATAACTGTTGTGCAGGAAATAAGTGTCTATGCACGTCCCTCCATGCAAACAGGGATGTGACAGACAAGAGCTCAGTACTGAAAAACAAAAAGGAAAAAACAGCTGGGGTGTAACTACACAAATCGGTTTACTTGTACATTGCTGTGTTATTCATGAGACGTTACAATCTCAAGGGAGGCTCAGAGAAAGATTTCCAAAAAAAGAAAATGTGCTTATTAAAAAAAATTCTAATGCTTGATGAAACTACTCCAATGAAGCTCATTTTATTATATTTACGGTTTTTAATTTCTTTCGTCTTCCCTGAGAAAGAAATACCCAAAAGAAAAAGTGCGCATCATGGCAAAGCTTCATACTTACATTCACATCTATCACCATGGTTACCAACTTGACAGACACATCTGTAGGAGGAACCTTCCTCGACACAAGATCCGCCATTATGGCAAGGATTCGGTCTGCACACGTGATCTGATAAAATCAGTTACACAATGAACTGTCAGTGTGAAGTAAAATGAAAATGATGTGAGTGACAAAACCTGTTTAAAAGGATTAAATACATGTGACGGACGTTCAGCGCCAAACCCATGTATATATGCAAGCTGTAGCCACGTGTAGTCATTATGCGATTCTAGCCAGCTAGCGCGTTTTACACGATTGTGAAAATGACAAACTAATACTGACAAATTCTTCGGGAATCTTGCTTATTTGTTTGTCTGCCTGTTTGTTTATTTTGCTTGAGAGACATCGACAAAATTTTAGCATCAAAGTGAAGCGAGCAAGTGATAATATCTCACTTCAATCTGCCGTGGCTTTATGCTATGAATCGGGATAACCTACTTTGTCGTTTTGTGATCAAGAGACTTAAACTGTTTTTCAATAATACATTCCCTGTGTCCACAAAACAAAATCTAAGGGCACGTTTTTTTTTTATCCACAATTCTGGAATAAGAATGGTTGGTACGGAATGCTAGGAATAATTCGGATTGTCTGCATAAAAAAACCCCGGCGGTCCTGGCCGAGTAAACATTGCGTAACCAATATGGCGGCCGATGAAGAGGCTGCCCTTAAAGCCGTTATCGCAGCAATTTTTCTCGTACTTTTGGTACAATGAAACTAGAAACAATGTTTCATCTTTTCCAAAAGTGTAACCTGATTTTTTCTCCGGTAGAGACGTATTTGAATCCGCAGCGCTCATCTCGCCGTCCGCCATCTTGGATTTTCATTCGCAACATTCTGTTCATTCTGCCCCTGGGAGCAGAATGGATGGAATGGTATTCTGTCCATTCCGGGAATAGGAATGCGGAATAGAAAAACGCGCGCAATTTACATTCTGTCCATTCTCATTCCAGAATTGTGAATAAAAAAACGCGCCCTAAATGCGTGGGAGCTAAAAGTGGCCATACTTACTTTGGCAATTTATGCCATTGTATCCAATTCTGCAGCTGCATCTGTAGCCATACGTCTCATCAAGACAGGTCCCACCATTCATACAAGGGTTAGAATAACAGATGCTTCGTTCTGAAAGAAAATTCAATTTCAATTTAACAAATCGAATGTGGTTTGGCGTTGTCTGTGCTCTTATCGACCACGATATTCGTCATCACAGTGGTCAAAATGTTGCGCCTCGTGAGTCCACAACAAATTTTGACCACTGTGATGACGAATATCGTTGTCGATAAGAGTACAGACAACGCTAAACCACATTCGATTTGTTTTTTACCACAACATAAACGTCAAAGAAAATGTTTACAATAACTGTCAAAATTTCCGCGCGCTGATTGACGCGAGCAGCGTTGTCTAGACTCTTATCGACAACGGAAAATTAGCCAATCAGATTGCGAGATTAGAAACAGTTGTGGTAAAAAGCTACTTCCTCCGGCAGTGAAAGCTAAGCTAGACGTAAATTATGAGCAAAAAATGTCAAGAATTTGAACAAAGAGCTTCTATCCACCCCTTCTCCCTTCATAACTTCAAGAACATAACATTCATTGCAACGAAACTTTCAGAGATTCTGGTAAGTACAAAACCATTTCCTTACAGACCCGCGAAATAGGGCGGTGACGTCATATGGCGTGGGAATTACAGCAATATTTCAGTACTTTCAGTACAGCCGCCATCTTTGATTTCTCGATTTCTTTAAACGAAAGAACACCGCGAAATTTGATCCCAAAATAATCAAAATAAATTTAAACAGCTACAATGGCATATAAATGTAAAAATTATGGCAATAAACTTAAAATAGAAAACATCATACCACCATAAAACTCATCTATCATATAAACTTGACGTAACTTGAATAACAGCATGTCATACAAAATTTTGCCATATAACTTTTAGGGAAATTCAGACAGTTGTCTTTTGCTCTGATAAGAATTCAGCTCGGGCATTTTCTGCAACACATCATCCTCTTTCCTCTTCTACTCCCCTAACCACCGCCCCCGCTTTAATACAGTTAAAGTCAACAAGAGTTTTCTTCTTCTTTCTGTTGCTTGTCTTCTCAAGCTTATACATTCTAATCTGTAATAACAATTTGTATTATGGGGTGGTATATGCATGTGGAAGCATTTTCATGTTTTTTGTTATTGTTCTTTTTTTTTTTTTTTTTTCATCATTATATATCTGCTTGAACCGGGATTTTACAATATAATCACCATTAAAGTAATCAAGATGATGGACTGGATTTTATGTGAAATGAAATTTTGATCTTCCGTACAATGTGATTCCACGTTATATCCCTTCTTCAAAGCGTTCTTCATTTTTCACGCTCTCCAATCGAATGAAGGGTTCTTTTAGAGAGTCTGAAATTTCGTCAACTCTTGTCGACGGTATCAGCTCTTGTTTGATCCGGTTATAGCTAACATTAAGACGATCTGAAGTCAACTGTAAAGGGCTCTCCAATCTCGCTTGGCTGAGCTAAACATTGTTAATAAATGTAATTTAACAAGACAAAATTAATTATATTTCATACCTTCACAGGTGACGCCTTTGTAGCCAATAGGACAAGTGCATTCATATCTTCCTCCTGATCTTTCTGTGCATGTTCCACCATTCTTACAAGGATCAGGAAGACAGAGGTTGATCTCTAGAACAGGGAAAATAACAGAAAAGAAATTGCATCAAGGCAAATTTACAATATACTCGTTTAGAGGTTTTTGTGGCGATCTTACTTGCTTTTGGTACTGTTTAATATAACGTACAAGGTAGCTCAATAGTTTTTTGATTCTATAGATAAAAAATTAGATTCAAATAAAAGCTGATAAAGCATGATAAAAATCCTTTTTGATATGACCCTAACTTCTGAGTTTATTTCCATGGAGCAATTTTGGACAGTCTGTTTAATTATTACTTTACGTTACCTTCACAGTTTTTCCCCTTGAATCCTTCTCTACATGTGCACTCAAAGCCGTCTTCTTCATTAATCCCCGTGCACGTGCCCCCATTTCTGCAAGGATTGGGATGACACTTGTTCTGCTCTGTTGAAGTTACATATTCAATTAATTATTCTTACTGTTGAATTGAGCAATGCAGCCACAGCTTCATTGTTTTAGTCCAAATTGGAGGTAATGACAATGATCATGATCATGATCATGTGACGATTTTGGTTGGTTGTGGTTGTGGTTGTGGTGACGGTAACAGCCACATGACAGAGAAAATAACGTCTTAAACCAGAAAAAAATTGAGCGAACGCCAATTCCAGTTTGTTTTAATTTTTTATCATCAATTAAAATATAGCAACTGAGTATCACTGATCTATTTGGAGCTTAGGCATCACTTTGTCTCTATCAGTCAACTCTCTCATAGCGACCACTTCTCGTAAGCGACCACCTCCCATAAGCGACCACTTCGTAAACAACGGTTTTGTTTCTCAGTTAAATACTGTTTCAAGAGCTCTCTCGTAAGCGACCACCACTCAAATTTCTTAAGGGACCGCGACCACTTTTTAGGCCAGAAATTACACATATTCTTTTGTCTTCTGTTTCCGGTAAGCGACCACCCAACATAATCACGTATGATCGTTAGTAAATCATTACTCAGAAGTGGTAAAAGTTCAATTTTTAATGACGCTACCCCGGACTGCTGAAAGATAATAACAGTTTACAGACAGAGAAGATGGCTTTAATTAAATCTGTATGTAAACGGGAATTGTGACAGTCATCTGTTCCAAAATGTTATACAAAGTTTCATCAGAAGAATGAATAGATGAGAAAAAAAAAACAAATAAATTAGTTTCTATTTGCCTAATTTTAGCTGCTAAGGTAATGTTTTTATGTAATTAATTAGTCAATCCAGTATTAGGTCTATTTTGTTGATCTTTCCCCTTAGCGACCACCTCCCGTAAGCGACCACTTTGTCGTGCCCCAAGGGTGGTCGCTTACGAGAGAGTTGCCTGTACTTTTAACATACCTTCACAGTTCTCTCCTCTGAAGCCTTTTGCGCATGTGCATTCGTAACCTTGTCCTACGTCATAGCATGTGCCTCCATTCCGACATGGATTTGGTTCACATTGACTCCTGACTAGAATATGGCATTAATAAGCAGTATTTTGTGAAGATACTAAAGTATATAAATGACAAAATTGGATCTGTCAATTAAATATCTCTGAAATAACTTAATCAACGAGACCTACGTTCACAGTGTGTTCCCATAAATCCAGGCGAGCAGGTACATTCGTATCCATGGGCGACAACTGTACACGTTCCTGCATTTTGGCACGGAGTAGGTTCACAAGTGGAATGTGCTTAAAGTAAAAAGAAATATAAAGAGAGATACAATTATTTCCTAATAGCAAGAAAATAAATCATTTGTAAGTTTTTAAAGCATTATGTATTTTTTTTTCTTTCTTTCTTAATCTACAGGGCCCCACTTAATATCACTTTCGTGACGTATAAAGATTGTTATTATTATTATTATTATTATGTGCAGTTGATAAACGTATGGATGCTAGAATAGAACCACATAGGGCGCGCAGCGTAACCTATGCGATCTGAAGGAACTATAAAAAGAAAAGTGCTGAGTTAAAAAAAAATTGGGCCATAAAAGATAAAAATCTAATAGACAATCTAAAGCTCTCTTACGATAAAACTATATTATTATTATTATTATTATTGTTATTATTATTATTATTATTATTATTATTATCATAATTTTTTTTAAAAATAGGTGTCAATTATTGCTATAATTATAATTATTATTATTATAATTATTATTATTATTATTATTATTATTATTATTATTATTATTGATATTTTACAATTTTATGACAGCAAACTGTAAAATCACTCAGGTTTTAATAGAATCAAACTGTATCTAGTAGATTTTATTCTTGTAAATAATAAAGTTATCACATAATTATTATTATTATTATTATTATTATTATTATTATAATTATTATTATTATATTAACGGGACAATTACAATATTATATAATAATTATAATGTTATTATTGTTCATTTTTATATCATAATTATTTATTATGTAACGTGCCAGGCTGGTAAATTTTCTGAGTTAATATTTCGTGAGCCTCTCTCGACCACGTGACTAAACCCTCCAACAGCGACTGAGATGAGGCAGTTTATTCATGCTGTGTTTGTGTATGTGCTATGTTTGCAAATAGTGTCTTAGAAAACAAACAAAATTCATAAGTAAACATTATAAGTAAACATCTGCCAAAGCAGATATGAGAATTTGTCTATAATTATGTAGATGGTGGTTTCGATAAACTAGACTCGGTCGTGACTATGAAGTTTTATTAAACGAACGGCATGAAGAATTTTACATGTTCTCGTATATCAATTTCTTTAGGAATATAGTGAGGCAGAGAGTAGTTTGTTTTTCTGAACAAAAATACACCTTCTTGATTCGTTTCTGTGATTTTCTGACCTTTTATATCGCCCCGCTGAACTGATAATCTTTATGCTTAAGCGTCCGTATAAAGGCACAGTGAAGCCATTCATAAAGCGAATTAAAAAGAATAAACCACCGCGCAAAAGAACAGACTCCCAGTGCATGGTAAACCTTTTCCAACAGGTACCCATCACTGGTTCACTGGTTCACTTATTTTACAACAAGGAAAGCATAACATTAAAAAACCCGGCTGTACATATAAAACGTCCAATCTTTTTTATAACTTTTCGTCATCATAGAGTTCTATGCCTTTTTCTGCGTAGAAATGTTTCGGGAAAATTTTAAAATAATTATTGACCTAACACCTCGTGTTAAAGAATGTTAATCCTTCGAACAGTTAATTTAATGTTTTAATGTTAATTTTAGTCTTCACTCTTAAAGGGTACAAATCTCATCCTTTGTCTCAATAAAGAAACCATTACTAGTAAGTACATAATTTCTCTAGAAAATATACGAATGGAACTTTTCTAACAGATCTGTAGACGAAATAAACCAGTTCACTCCTCACTGGACAAGTGAATTGTCAACAAATAAAACAATTATTAAACACTGTTATATTTCAACAGTTTATGCATGTAGCAAAGTTCTTAAGCATTTTTTTTTTGTCATATGCAGTTTTCAATGGGCTTTATGGCGTACGCTAAAAGTGCACGCCCCACAAGCCTTGTAGCACATTGAGTTAATTTAATTATTTTATTCACATCGAAGTAAACATGACAAGCAGTCACATATGTTTAACACCTCCCGCCCTGATGGCGGTAAGTTTGGCTTCAGGCCGTGTTGTATACGCGACGTATTTCACTGTAATGTACTGCGTAACGTTGAGGGGTTTATATCGCCCACTTCGTTCTCTTAGAAAATGCCCCTGGATTGAGGAAGTAAACAGCTTGAATATTTACCCAGGCAATAACCCTATGACCTACCTGGGTGACGATGAACAATAATTCGGTGAATATGAGGGTGGGGAAAGTTAAGAAAAGGCATGTCAGGTACAAACTGTCTCTTCTTTTGTGAAGCATCGTCCTTCCCAACAGACACATTCACCTTGACTCTTTTGCTTCCCTTGGCTTTGGTCTCTAAGTTTCGTCTGGTCCATCTGCCATTCATTGATGTTCGATCGTGATTTTTGTGTCTAATCCATAGCGCTTCTGTCCCATGAAATACGATAAATATAACGTAAACGGAGAAAAATATAAACTGTTCTTTCATATTCCGAGTGTTATTCTTCCATGAATATAAACTTAATTACAAAGACTAAACCATGGCCATTTTTAGACAAATATATTATCGCTATAAATTAATAATGTCTCGTGTAGAGAGGTTACAAAGATCATTAGCCCGTGAGATGGTCCCTGAGTTTTATTGGTCAAATTTAGATTTTTGGTGAATAGGACCTGTTATGAAAGCGGTGGGAAGATTCATGAAGACTAGAAAAGGATTTTTATAGCAATTGTTATCTGATATATGAAAATTCGTGAACCTTTGATTGAAATTTCTTAACTTAACTTAACTTTGTTAAAATATTGGAAACATTTGATTGGAAACAGTTTAAAAATTATTAGTTTAAAAATTATTATTGTATTATGAAATAACATTACCAATTTTGTCCACAATGTTAAACTTAAGATCAGTTGCTGCTCCTTTATTAGAAATTTATTGATTTCACAATGAAAAACAAGGTCACTTTACAACAACGCTTCGTAAGTGTATCTCCTGGTTCTTTTGTTTATCATCGCGTGGGTTTATAGTCGACCAACGCCGCTCAAGTTTAAAATCAATACATATTCCAGAAAGGTGTGGCACACAAGTTTAACAGACACGCACCCCAGGAAAACAGGTTATAATCAACGAATAGTGACTGTGTAATAAGTGTTGAGAGAGGCTAAATAACCTCAGATTTTCCATTCATTACGAAATGAAAGTCTTAGGGTGTCTTAACTGGAATGCAATCTCTAATGGTCTGCTCAGTGTTTTTCGTTGAGTACAAACATTGAAAAATATGTCCGTCCAAGCTTATCAAAAATGTAGCGATAACTAGCAAAAACTGAATGAATTGTGTGCTAAAGGATCAAACTACAATCTATTTCTGCTGAAATAGTAAAGAAGGGCGGCTCCCGGCAAAATTGATGCCGTAATGTAGAAATATTAACAAATTTTAAACATCTGCCAAAACTTGACCGAATTTCGTGCATCAAAAATGTTGATAATGAAGTCTGGATAAATTGCTGTCCTCTATAACTGAAATAAGGACCTGACGAAAACGAACATGGCACAGATGGTCAAGCTGGTCACACTATTGTCCAAACAACTAGATCAACGGGTCACAACCTGCACGGATAATATCGTTAGATCGTTTGCGTTTGTTGCCACGTCATTTGAGTAGCTTAAAAACATTTTTTTAACCTTTCAAATCCCGCAACCTAAGATGATACAATGTCCCCATTTTAACAGCGATCAAACCTATGTTAGATTTTATTCAAAATGAGCAACATGACATCTCGCGCATGGTACCGTTGGGTGATCTTGTTGTGTTTATTTATGGAACTACAAAGTGGTACTTCCAAAGCGGCGTACAAAGGAAACAAAACAGCTAAAGCAGCAGGTAAAAGGCACCATAAACATGGCAACGAAACTAAAGAAGAGAAACGTTTTACGATCGATGCCGTCCCCAAAGGCCGAGTGGTGTATTCCTTTGTGACGGACAGAAACCGATTTTTACCGCGAAGACCGCAGTTATACCGTGCGTACATCATTAAACGTCCCCTGGTTATTCGACCAACGGCAACAGCAAACGCTGATGGGCGTCAAAACATCCCGTATATAGAGTCACAACCCACACTCGCCCGTGAAGACGTTCCTATAGCTCATACAATGACAGGGCAACCAGTGTTCTACTATCAGGAGCCATTGGAACAGAGGCCGGGACTCGAGGAATTTGAGGAGCCGTGGGATGAAGATGCATTCTCAGAAATACCTCAGGAATTTTCCGGTAATTTTTGAAAAACTTTGTCTAATGCTATTATCACATGGTCTAACGCAACGCCGGCCAAATTCAAAATAGCTACCATTGAATGACAATTAGCCTCGTTTGTTGAGTATCTAGACGGGAAGGTTCTCTGTAAACATTTAGTGCAGGCGTTAAGGTCAAGTACTCCGTTAGCGCATCGGTAGAAAAAATTGTCTGTAGGTTAATTAAATAATGTCACTAGCATTGCGTTGTGTCTCTCGATAATCTGAGTTCCTAGTTCCCAACAGGTGATAACTATAGCTCTCTTGGTAATTCTATTCCTTCCGCCTCTCTCGAGTTCATTTAGTTGTCTTCATCGCGAACGGTTTTTTAGCGGGTGTCTGGATTATGGCAAAGTCCCCACCGGTTATGCTTACTAATAATCCATTTTAGTACAACGAATTTGTTAGGAAACCCGAAGGAATGCTACAGAGAAAAATCATTCGCTTTACCCTAGCATCTCAATAAGTGGAATTAGTGCTTTTAGTCTTTTTATTCTATAAAACTGGAGTTACTCGAACAAGTAATTCCAAGCAAATAAGTTCTTTGGACTGAGACAATGGACCCAGTTTACTGAACTAGTCAGCGAGAATTTTGGTTGTTTGGCCGATCAATACATATCTTAATCTAAAGCCAATGGCTGTAGTTATGTCTTAGACTTAAAAACAAAGGCAAAACAAAAACATTATCCTCGTGTCAGGGGTTAGTAGCCCGTAAGTAATTAGCCTAAGGACGTCTTTACAGCTAACATTTAGTTAAGGCTGGAGCAATGCAGTCTTCTCTTATTATGTTTCTAGGCAAATTCCTAAAAAATTAAAGTGCCTTTCTCTAGGCAGTTGTGAAAAACAGGTGCCCGTAAATTTGCTTAAGGTCGAAACACCGGGTAAAAATGGAGGCTAGAGTCCAGGTTGAGCTATTCTCCCACAGTTAACTTTATTGCGCAATTTGTTTCTTCTTGAAAACACAGAGATAAGTAAAACTATCGTGTACACTTTATCTATAGCCAAATAAATGGGTTTCGGATTTTCATTATTGAAGGAAGTACATTCTTTTTGAACTACAACTCCTTAACTTCATTTCTCGTTGGAGTTATTTTAATTTGTGTCCGCTCATTAGAGTGAGAGTAGGGTTCAGACAATACAGTTATGGAAGACACCGAAAAAACACGACGGAAGATAAGTCAGTAGAAAAAAATTGAAAGTTTAAACATAAACAAATTTTGGAAAGTGTAAAAATATGATGTATGTGAGATAAGTAAGCTTAAGGCGTTTACAAAATTTCTATATATTAAATGTTTGTCTTCACGTACAGTTGATATTAACCGATGTCACCCTAACCCGTGTTATAACGGTGGCCACTGCAGACGACGCAGTCATGGAAGATTCAGGTGCATCTGCCATCGAGGATACAGTGGAAAATTATGCCAAGGTATGCACGCCGGGTCCTGATAATTACAGTGAATACATTTTGTGCCGTAAATCCATGCAATAAGCCTCCCCTTTCTTATTAATGCAGCTCGTAAAGTTGTTTTCATCAATAAGCGCACTATTGCGTGAGTGCTTCCATTATACAAAACTTTTACAGTCCATAGTTTGTGACTGCAGAGTCACAGAGAGTCACATTAGTAACTTTATAATTATTATTTATTACAGCTTTTATTAGGAAGCCTACTATTATAAGCCCTATGGTTTCTTTTAAGGCTTCCTCGCCAGTTTTCTTTTCGTGGTCAGCATTACATGTAGTACAAATCTTGATATATCATTTACGTGGTAAATGCGTTGAAGCTGTTGACGTAGAAAATGCGTCTTTTTTATATTTCACTTCGGATTTTTACATTTGCAAATAGGACAATAGGATCTCTACTATAAGAGATTAGTTTATGGTTGTCGAGATCAATCATGACCTTGTGATTTCCAAGCCTCCTGAATGAGATATAACAAAGTTATCTTATCTTATCTTAAGCAAAAGGTTCACTAATGCCCTCCGCTCATTTGCCCTTCTAGTAAGAGCCAAGTAGCTAGACATATGAATAAATCCCTACTTGAAGGTCTAATAAAGATACACCTTTTTGTAAATTTCAAGGGTATATTACCCCACTGACTCCCCCGTTAAGCTGATTGAGAACTCCACTTTTTAATGTGTGTGATTCTCTTTTCAGTTATGAGAACGAAATGCAAACCAAACCCTTGCTTGAATGGAGGGTCTTGCACAGATGTTAAAGGAGGATTCGAATGTTCCTGTACTTATGGTTACAAAGGAGAAACTTGCGACCGTAAGCATAATGTTTTTCATTTGCAACTGATGCCGGTCAATCTTTCAATCTATCATGTTTTTGTTCCAAACATTTTTGGTTAGAGCATATAAAGCATGTTTTGGGATGAGTGGAGAGTTATTCCTAACTTTAGTTTGAAATGGAAGGTTTCAAGGTAGGTATAGAATTTAGGCCAATCCGGAGGGAACTTGCCATCGGTTTTCCTGCAATTGTACTCAGTTGTCCAGAAAACCATCAAAACTAGATCTCACATAATCCCTATTCAGCTAGTTCCTTCCTCCCTCCCTCCTTTTTGTAACTTCAAAAGCAAGAAGCTCTCACATTGAAACCTGGAGGGCAAATAGCAAATAGTACGTCCAAAACCATTTTACATTTCGTCCCCAAAATGGGGACACGTCATTGAAACTTCACATCCGCCATCTTGGATCCGTCGGAAAACCGCGCAAACTGACGCCAAAACAATCGAAACCAATAAAGAAATGCAAAAACACTCTAAAGAAGGTAAAAGGAACGACAGTACACTTAAATTTTTCACATAAATGTAAAAAAGAAATACGAGAAATACGGCTGTCAAAATTGTTGTTGCCATGGAAACAACATGTCACGTCAGTAATTAAAATTCATTTCAAACTGTTGTCAGATACATTTTGAGTAAAAGTCACAACGTTTTGCGATGTTTCCTGTAAGAAAATTACAATAGTTATGAATGCTCAAAGTTAGCACGGTCGCGTGCCCCCCTCCTTCCCCTCCCCCAGGTTGAATAGGGTTGAACAATGGTATACAGCATATTTCTTCATTAATCACGAGTTTGGTTTTTGTGATTTTGTTGTTTCTTCTCGTTCTGTAACTTATTTCTGATATAGAGGAGGCCATGTGTAAAAGCAGTCCTTGTTTAAACGGAGGCTCGTGCACAGAGCTGGATTACGGTTTTCAGTGCAGCTGTTTATCAGGTTACCGTGGGAAAAGATGCCAAGGTAAAATGATATTAAAAAATCATCTTGTACACGAATGGTTCTATTACTACCGAGCCATCTCATGTTGTTTCTTTCAATAAGAAATTATACTTCATCCCCCTACTCCCTACCTTCTGCATGTTCTTCTCCAGGATAGATATTACCTAAAATTTCGCTTAAAAAATGAAGTTTTTTTTTAATTTTTTAGCATATGATATTATTTGTTTATAGGGCCTCCGTTGATAACAGTAATTTCATTGTAAATTAGCTGAAGGTGCTGCCCTATTCAAATGTTTTTTTTCCAAACAATTCTGCTCGTCAATTCTTCACCCTTAACTTAAAATTACCTTAAAATTTTACAAGTGAAATGTAATATCTTCTACTCCTGAATTACTGGTAATCGGCTTTTTGTTAACTTAATTGCTTTCTTGTTAACTCAATTGCAATTTGTTCACCTCATCTACACCAGCACAGGTTTGTTGTTGCCAGTTCTAATATGTTACACGTTGATAACAAGTGTTAATACTTCTTTGTTTCTTGTTACTACATCTTTTGCAGAAATAAGCTACTGCAACAAAAATCCCTGCAAAAATGGAGGCACATGCACCGAGACAGACACTGGGTTTGAATGCATTTGTTCTGCAGAGTGGGAGTGTATAGATTGCAGCTGTAGTGGTTAGTTTCATAATTAGCTCATTCTACAGTTGTGTGCCAAATGACCTGGCCTTTGATTACAAGTGAGGCTGGGGTGACTTTGGTTTGACACAAACCTCACCACCTTTCCACACAAGTATCATGCTGTTCTTATGCTAACTAGTTTGCATTTACTGGTACATATCAAAAGTAGTGAGGTTTTTATCACACAAGCAACTATAAAAATATGGACTATAAGCTCCTCCTGCTGGATGATGATGACCACAAGTAATTAAACTGTAGTCAGCATATCACGAGCATGAGACTGACTCAACAGGAATACAGACAGAGCTCGAGCCTACAGACTGGGCAAATGCTGTAAACGCCGTGACCTTCTAGGAGAATTTTTTCAGCTAGGATTACATTTGCTTGCTTCATACATACTAAAAGGAGTTGTTTATAGCTTCAGATAATAATAATAATAATAATAATAATAATAATAATAATAAATAATAATAACAATAATAATAATAATAATGGGTTCCACACACGCGCCCAGTCATACTATTTAATGATAATAATAATAGTAATACAAAGCCCATATTTCACTTATTACAAAGGCTTTAACAATAAATTATTATAATTCTTAAGAGCTAAGTTACAAAAATAACACCTGAATATTTACAGTCCTATATGGTGTCAACAATCCTATAATGTAGTGATATTTGCAACAAATATTGTGTATAGCGGATAGTAATCAAATAACATCCTATATAGGTGGTGAAAAAGATTGCGTTCAGAATCTTTGGCATCATTGGGCATCGCTAGAAATTCGGGACATTTGAGCCCGCGAATGTGACATCCTGCGGTAGCTTTAGCCTTGAAGCGAAGAAAGCAAATGCATAATCAATCTTATACCCAGATTCCTCGGGCCCTTTGGCCAGCGGTTGGTCGCCAGGAGAGACTCTGGGGTACTGGAATTTTATTACCGCATGATTTCTGTGATAAAACAATGCAAGCCATTATGGGGCAGCCCATCAAAAACAAAAATTAATTTTTTCGAATTCTCCAGAGTCTCTCATGGCGACCAACGGCTTGCCAAAGAGCCTGAGGACTCTGGGTATGAGATTGATGCAATGTATAAAGAAATGAAATATTTAGTGGAATATTTCTTGAACAATAAGCAAATGCAAAATGTGTATGCCAGACATGGTAGACTGGTCTGTTACAAAACAAATCATACACAAATCAAAGTAGAGACTTCATGTTTCCTTTTGAAAGTTTTCTGCGAGCAGTTTTAACGCGAAAAATTACAAGGCGTAGAGGAACAGTTATTGACAAAAATCAAAACTCATAGTTTATATCCAACGATTAGCGGGAAACTGAATGCGAATGGAATGAAAAGTGAAATTAAAAGTATATTACGTTAAAAAAAAACTCACCTTGTAAGCTTACATGTGTCTCACAGCTCCGTTGTACTAATTTCGATGTTTCCTTTTTGCTTCTGAAAACCACGAAAAATGGACTTCAGTAAACATCCCATGGCATTCCACGCTAAAATCCCGAAATCTGCTATCTTTGAACTGCGATATTTCGGCCGTCTATGCTCCAATTTTGCTCCAAAAGACGTCATCATGAAAGACATCTCTCTCTTGTTTTACGTTAATGCAATATTTTTGATCAGTGGTTTCACCACTAAACCAAACCATGTGTTGTGTATGCTTCACTTTTGCTTCTCGTCAGCTGTATATGAGCCCGTAGTCGCCGTTTTTGCCCAGCGGTTATAAGCATTTCTGCGGGAGTTTTGATATTTGCGAGGGAAATTTTTTTCCCTTCTCTTTGTATATTGCCATGTCGGAAACGTTTACGTGGCGAGAACAGTTGCAAACGAATTTTCAACTAAAAATTTCGGAAAATTCGTCGTCCTTGCACCACATGGGGCCCACACAAACTATGTGACCGTTTGTATTTTGAATTTATAGAGGCAATGTATGGGAATATCGAAAATCCTCGTATTATCGTACTAGATTGCGATAGATATTCTCATTTAACATCAAAATAAACGTATTTTACCTTAAATGTTGTGTGTTGTCGTTCCTGAGGTTGAAGACGGCGATTTTAGCCATTTGAAGGGTTCGGCGTTGAACGTTCACTCGAGCGTAATAGAAGAGAGACAAGGGAGGAATCCTTGTTTTGAAAGGGTTCCAGCGCCGGAGCGATTTTTCCCCCAAAAAACGCGTCGCTCCGCTTTCAAACTTCACTGCATAAAGGTCGAAAGATTTTCGATTCTTCTCGTACCTTCCAATCGAAAATCCATCCAAACGGCCCGGAGCTAGTCCTCGAAGAAAATCAAAATCCCACAGTATTCGAGCGACTGGAATGCGTAGCAAAATTTGTACGTGCCAGCCACAAACCGTCCCGCCGCTGATTGGACGATTGTCTAACAATCGCCCAATCAGAAAGGGGCAATCGGCGGGACGGTTTGTGGCTGGCACGTACAAATTTTGCTACGCATTCCAGTCGCTCGAATACTGTGGGATTTTGATTTTTTTCGAGGACTAGCTCCGGGCCGTTTGGATGGATTTTCGATTGGAAGGTACGAGAAGAATCGAAAATCTTTCGACCTTTATGCTGTGAAGTTTGAAAGCGGAGCGATGCGTTTTTGGGGGAAAAAATCGCTCCGGCGCTGGAACCCTTTCAAAACAAGGATTCCTCCCTTGTCTCTCTTCTATTACGCTCGAGTGAACGTTCAACGCCGAACCCTTCAAATGGCTAAAATCGCCGTCTTCAACTTCAGGAACGACAACACACAACATTTAAGGTAAAAAAACGTTTATTTTGATGTTAAATGAGAATATCTATCGCAATCTAGTACGATAATACGAGGATTTTCGATATTCCCATACATTGCCTCTATAAATTCAAAATACAAACGGTCACATAGTTTGTGTGGGCACCCTGTGCTTGCACGACTGCCATTTTGTTTTCACCAAATAGCCGATCAATAATTCTGCGGGCTGAAATATTCCGAAGTTCTGCGATGATCATTTTATCAGCTTCTCTAAGCTTCTCCTTTGTAGGAAACCATGCTGAAATAAGAACATTTTGACTTAATTGCAGCTGTAACACTGTAATCATTTATTTTTTATCGTACTTTAATCGACAGGTGAAATTTACCTAGGTGAATTTATTATTAAAACGTACACTTTTTTATTATTGTAGCCCTGGCCGCCAAGCATTCGGACTTCGAATATTGTTTCCCGAATCCTTGTCAAAATGGAGGCAGCTGTTTCTCGACTCATAATGGCTTCAAGTGTCTTTGTATGCAAGGTTATAAAGGGAATACTTGTGAAGGTATAAAACTCACATAGTCAATTAAGTTAGACATTATAAATATTTGAACATACCCGGCGATAGTGGTTGGAAGTCATCCTCAAACGACTCTAAAAAGTCAAGTTATATTGCTATTGCTCCTTTATTAACAGTGCCAGTAATTCAGACCTCAATGCGCATGCGCAAATGTGACTGGTCGTGGCTGTCTCTCGTTCAGTAAGCTTTGTTCTCTAGCTTACCCTGTGTAATAACTTGATTGTTCGAGCAGTCTTCAGTTAAGTGATGTAAAATCAAAGATACAATAACAACTCTATGCAATCAACTCACAAAAAGAACGTAAACACAATTAACCAATCAAAAACTCGACGTAAACACAAGAAAACGCGTCAAGTGAGGCGAGGCGCTACTCGTGGTAGCAAGTTACCATTGGTTATTAAAAGCGGCGCATTTTCTTTCTCCTTTTATTTTTTTTGGTATTCAGTCAAAAAGAAAAATAAAGCGAAAGCAAAGCAAACGCGCACTTACTTTCTATACTATATTTACATCTGTTCTCTCTCCTTTCACTCTGTCCAAATCCGCGAAATAGTAACGAAGACCAATTATCATTCACAGCTGACTTTTACAGTAAAATAGAAAATAAATTTCCGAGTTTCTAGCAGTTAATGTTTATCGAATTAATTATAGAGTTGATGAAATCCGATAAATATTTTATTTGGTGCAATTGGTAAAGAGCCTCCCGTTTTGATCTTTGAAACAAATTATTTTCAGTCTAGTTTGATCAGATCTAGTTCTCAACTTCCACCCCCCCCCCCCCCCCCTTCCCCCCACCCCACCCACACACACACGCAGGCATCTCTTTGGTCCTCCTTTACCTTTCGATTATTATGCTGTTGCTGAATTTTCCAGTGAATATACTCGTCTGACACGCTGTTGGGAAGCTATATGTAACTGTAACATTTTGTAGCATTACCCATGATTATCAAAATATGCCTTGTTTCCAGCACGTGACCATTGCACATCAGTACCTTGTCTCAATGGCGGTACTTGTAAAGAAACGTCCAGTGGTTACAGTTGTCTTTGTAAAAGTCGGTTCAGGGGGACAAATTGTGAAGGCAAGTTAATTAAGTCTATGGTTAAACCTATCATGGTCTTTGTGATGCCAAGCAATCTAAAACAGAACTACATTAAATTGTCACCGCTGAAAGGAGTTATCTTAAAATATTTCATACTTCACCGTACAAGTACTCATCTCTACTCGTTTACAAAATTTGAAAAGAGCGCCTACATTGGGTGATTGTTCAAAGGAAAAACTACAATATTAACCTTCGTTTCTTTTCATGTGATATTTTGTTTTAGATTGTCATTAAATAATTCATCTCATGGAGAAAAGTAATTGTATTCTTTAAACGTTTTCATCAAAATCAAGTATAGTTCAATTGTTTTTCAGTTACTTAACTTTTTACGCCACCACTAAATAGCTGAAATATTACATGTTTACTAATTTGTTGCATCTTACTCCATCTTTTCTTACAAACAAAATTTTGTTTGCTTCTTCATTTGATCTTATTAGTTGAAAACCATTGCCGGCCCACTAACCCGTGTGCAAACGGAGGCCTGTGCATTGAGTTGGAGGACGGCTATAAATGCAAGTGTACAGTTGGATATACAGGCGTCAATTGCCAAGGTAACTCTTCTATTCCTTCTGAATTGCATTCAATTTTAAATAAAATTAACTACAGTTAACTCATTCTTGAAACCAACCTTCATCAGTAGCGTGTTCACAGGGTGCTCTTATTCTTCTCTTTCATTTTTCTTTCCTTTAAAAGAAAAGTTACATTGTGTCCCAAATCCCTGCAAGAACGGTGGAACCTGCACCGCCGAAGACAATGGATATACGTGTTTTTGTCAGCCATCCTTCAGAGGGGAGACATGTCAAAGTAAGATCTTCCTGCTGTATTTGAAATTATTCCCAAGAATGAAGGGGTTTTTTCCCTCAACAGGTTACCATTTAAAAAGTAAGCTTTTGTTAAGAAGTTCAATATTAACTAATAGTTTGTGTCCGTCATGCCGGTGTTGTTAATTAAGGTTGTTCAAGGTCTAGGTTAGTCCGCACACTTCTTTCACAAATTCGAGAATGTGTTGGCTATTTTGAATGAATACTTAGTACTTCGAACAATGGTTTCTATGGCAGGCCATAGCCATTGCAGATCACATTAGGTTGGTTATTCGAAATCAATTCTCAGGAATAGCTTAGTTAAAAAAATAACCCAGCTTTTGTAAACACTGGACTCGGTATGGACGTTAATCGTTGCGGTAAACGGACTCCTGTCGGAGTCGATTGAACCCGAAACCTTCCACCCATCAGTTGGGTGCTCCAAACGCCACACTAGATTAACATCTAGCCCAGAGAACAGAGAACTCAATTTAATGGATAGAATGTATGTCAACTAAAACGTTTTATCCAATCGATAGCGTCTTATCCGCTGTTTATATAAAGTTTAAGGAAAATGGGACCTGATCGGGATAGATTCGCGTCTTTCTGAACGAAAGTTTTGACGTTAATTATATTCAGTCGTTTCTTTGTGAGGTATTGTTGTGTTGGTCTTTCTTTCCTTTTTTCACCTTTTTCATATTTTTGTGCTCGCAGTAGGAACCAAAAAGTTCTAAAAATTCATCTCTTTTTTTTTCTTTCCGTTTGTTTTGTTTTTTTTTTCTTCACTGACTATGCCTGGCTTGTTTAACGTAGTTCAGGACATGTGTACCTCCAATCCATGCCAGAACCAAGGAACTTGCATTGATATGGATAACAACACATTCAAATGCCTCTGCAAGGGAGGCTGGAAAGGACAGAACTGTCAAGGTATGTCCGTATCATCGCATTCTTTCACTTTTCTTTTTAGAGGCGTTTGTCTTCCAGATTTCTGTAATAAGTGTTGATGTAAGGAAAAATAGAAAAATTAGTTTATCAATTAATTGAATGACTAAGTCTTGGGCGTACCGCATTGTAGTACAAAGGTTGTTGGAGAGAGTGCGATGAATAGGAAAGGGAGTTTCAATAGGCCATTTCAGAGTTGCTTTGAACCCCGTTATGAAGCTGGGCTGAGTGTAAAGCTTTTCATATGAAAATTTACTTTTTTCTGCATATGAATGAAAACTAATTTCCATAATAAAAACTTTGCACTTAGCCTGGCTTTCGTAATGAGGTTCAAATTAAAAGAACTCGGAAATGGCCTATTAAGCAGACCGTTGTTAATATAAAATACAATTCCACATAGAAAGTAAAACAAATTTCTCATGACCTTTTCAGATAAAGACTTGTGCATTCCCAATCCGTGCAAGAATGATGGACATTGTGAAACACACGGATTAGAATTTGAGTGTCACTGCATCCTAGGCTATAAAGGAAAGCATTGTGAAGGTAACATGAATTATTTAACCATATAGTATCGCATTCGAGCTAACTAAAACCAAATATGATAGCACATTGATATTGTCTTAGTCTCCTGACTGTGTCGTACTCAAAAAGATCTTTTAAAAGAGAGAGTCTGGAAGGGGTGCCGGAATCTCACTTATAAATGAAATTTTCAGGCGATTTCTCAGTTACTGGACAATTCAAGTTGTGTACGTATCAGCTGTCAGCTCGCTATCAGTTAATTTTATACTCAATTAAATGAAATATAAAAGCAGGGCATTCCGAAGCAGACAATTAAAATTTTGCCCAATTCTCAGATTTCAGTCAAACCCTACCCAGACCCTCTAAAAACTCTATTACAAACGAAGAAAGAATTCTCCAACTATAGCATTCTATATCAACCCCCCGCGCCGCAGTTTAGTTCATTATTTAGTATAATATAATAATGGTGGTCTTTATAACTTACATATTCTGAGTTGCCTTATATAGGGAATAAATATTAATCCCCATTTTTAATATAACTTTCAAATCTAAAAGACTTACTGGGTTCAAAGATAAGGGACCTTTTTCAAAATTACTTGACTTGTCCTCTGAAACTATAAATAAGTGTCCTTGGCTACGTATCTTGGCCAGGATAGAAATGAATTGTAACTTGAAAAAACGGGGCGATTTTTTTCAAGTTCTACCGCTGTGCCTTGTAGACAAATTGCTAAAATCACTTGATACCTCCATATTGGTGTTAATTAACAGCATTTGGTTATACCAGAAAATGTACTTATCTAACTTGCATTTCAGAGTTATCTTGATCTAGAAATCATGCCAGACTCCTTATGGCTTGGTCTCTTTTGTCTTTTAAGTTAAGGATCCCTGCAGTCCAAACCCGTGTCACCATGGTAGTCACTGTGTTGCCCATGGTGACCAGGACTTTGAATGCAATTGCGCTCGTGGATTCACAGGATTAAAGTGTGAAAGTAAGTAAATGCTGGTGCCAAGAAAGATCTCTATAAAGACTTCAAGGGAAATTATGGGAGTGTGTGTGTGTGTGTGTGGGGGGGGGGGGGGGGGGGAGAGAAACGTTACGTGTCAGAAGTAATTTCGCGTTTGGTTTGATTTTGTTTTACTACGCTCTTTGATTGGTTTGCAAAACTCGCGCCACTTCTTCACCCAATGAGAGGCAGTCTTGTCTTGGTCGCCAGCGTTTTCTAGCGCTTGACGCCAGTAACATGAATGTGCTTATTTATTTAAATACTGGCTCTTATCTGTTATTGAATTATTGTGCTGTTTGTGTATGCGCTGACTGGTCAGAGTAATTACTTTGGTGTTGGTTTTACGACACTCAAAGTAAAACGTAAAACGACTCTATGCGCAACATAGGCATGGTTTAGTCTAGAAGATTTTGTTCTGAAATGTTGTATGGAATAAGACAAGCTAGGTTTTCAACAGAAACACACATATTCCCAACTTCTCAACTCGTGATTGTAGTTCACAGCTTATTTATTAGTAATTTTAAAATGCGATTCTTATCTACACTTCTTATCAAGTCTGCGTGTTTTGGCCTTCAGTTCTGATTGCCTTATTTGCAAAGTTCAGACAGGGCCTTTTACATTTATGGTGACCGCAATGTGATCAACAAGGTAAACTGTTGTAATGGTATGAAAACAGTGGGAAATAGTTCTCCTTTCGTTCAGGGAAATTCACTGGTGTGACTAGTGACAATAGTTGTTCAAATGTTACAATTAGCAACAGAAACGGATGATACAGTCTGCAAACTGTCGTGCAGTGTGGAAATCTTTCGCTCTTCTTCTTCAAATGAATTTCTCATTGTCGAAATCTCCCATACCCTCCCCTCCCCTTCCAATGTTGTTTTCCAACGGAACCAGTTTCTGATGAATGATACTGATCCAACATTTGGCGGGGGGAGGGGGCATATTTTGGTAAACAGAGCGTGATATTGGTTACGGCTAGTGCAAAAATGAAGAAAATGTAGGCATTTCAACAATTTTGTTGCTGTTTTTTTTTCTCTCTCTCTTAAAGGAATAGACCCGTGTTATCCCAACCCCTGTACATTTGGCGGTACATGTAACCCAACATCTGAAAGCTTTAGCTGCGCCTGTCTTCCTGGAAGAGTGGGGGAGTTTTGTGAAGGTAGTATATTCCAATCAAAGGTTCCGTTTCATAGAAAACAAACTTTGAATATTACGAAATTTTAATAACTTCACATCCTGCATATATCTCTCCTCCAAAATGTTAGTTTTCATTTTTGTGTTTTGTTTGTTTGTTTTGTGGCTGTTTTTCTGTTTTAGTTCCTGTTGTTTGTTTGTTTTGTTTATTTTTCTTGTTTTGTTTGTATTTGTGTACCCAAAAACGTTCCCTTTGTTGCTCTCATATAAAACTTCTATTCCGCAAGGTTCATTCAGTTTGTTCTGATTCCACATGTCCATCTCGTGATTTCAAAATATTTTCCATTAAATTCTTTAAGAACTGATTAAGCAACTCAATAAAGAACGAAACTTGATCATGAAATTTTTAAAAGAGATTCTTTATGAGGTCTGAAATAAATCCTTAAGTACAACATTTTTATGGCCCTTTTCATTTGCCAAAATATTTTTGAAAATTATTTTTGAGAGCGTTTGTTCTAAGGGAGAAAAGAACTTAACTTAACTTGATATAAAAAATGTATCCTTTTTAACACAGAGAGTGATCCTTGCTTACCGAATCCCTGTCAGAATGAAGGATCGTGCTCTGCACTCAGTCATGGTGGATACCACTGCGCATGTGTACGAGCTTTTGTTGGGCCACTCTGTACAGGTATCGAAGTTTAACTCTGTTATGAGGCAAATATGTTAGCAGTACAAACAATTCATGATGGTGCATTTCGTAATTGGTGATGTTGTTTCATAACCTTCAAAAACTCATTAATAATTCATAAGCCCATGGCCTATAAAATGGTCGATAATACATCACGTGCAGTTACTTTATATCGATAAACCTCCTCCTTGTTAGTATTCAGTGTTTCATCAGTTGATAAAACACTCCTCATTAGTATGCGGCGTTTTATCATCTAATAAAACACTCCTCATTAGTATGCGATATTCTTCTCGTATGTTAATTTCCAACGTTCACAAAAGCATAATTGCTATGAACTTTATTGACACATGCTTTTCCAGGAATGTCTTTGAAATTAAGCCGTTCAAAACACTCGCAGCTCGTGTTTTATCGGGTCTAAAACCACTCGGCTGCGCCTCGTGGTTTTAAACCGGATAAAACACTCCTGCTCGTTTTTGAAACATTACCTAAAATTTCCAACAAACAACACAAACAATCAGGACCCTGGCCCTGAAACAACACAGCTGCGTGATATACAGGTTCAACGAATTGAGAGATTCTAAAGAACTGCTTGCATTTTCAAAGTTAAAATCTTAACAACTAAGATATGCTTCCTACTCCGAGTTTAATTTTCAAATTAATAAAAAGTTTTGAACAGAATTGGTTTTCAGTTTTCAACTATGCGAAAGAGTTTTCTACCTGAGACATGAGCATCAACTTCATTCCTCTTAGGCGGATAACATTTTAATTCATCTCTTCTTAAAGGAAACCTCCACTGTTGAAATAAATTAACGTTAAATTGTTGAAAAGACAATCTTATTTTAAAATTTGTTGGAAAACATGGAAATAATATTTGTGTCGGGCAAAACAGGATTTGATTATCGCTCATTTTCGCTTTTAAATTTCCCGGGTGCCGACATGTTGGATTTCATGACATAATACGGTTGTTTCACACAAAAAACTTCTGCTTACTGACAATAGCGGCAACCGTATGACGTCACAAAATCCAAAATGGCGGCATGCGGGAAATTTAAAAGTGAAAATACACGATAATTGTATCTAGTTTTTAGCACACTTGAATGTTATTTCTACTTTTCAAAATTAAATTTAGAATTTAGACATTTCCAACAATTTAACATCAAAGTTTTTTTGTCAGAGTAGAGGTTCCCATTTAACTTTTCCTTATTTTCAGTTCCAGATCCCTGTAGACCCAATCCATGCCTCAACAATGGTTCCTGTCTCAACAATGGTATCACATTTCAATGTCAGTGTGCTCCAGGATTTTCAGGAAAGAGATGTGAACGTACGTTGCGTCTTAGCACCGCATAATAACTAAGAATTAACATGTTCAGATTCATTAGAACTTAAAGGATACCATAAGTGACTAAAATATCTTAGATAATTGACCACCATTTGATGCACGACCCTCCCCTCCCTATCCACTGGTGTACGGAAGTAAAAACAGCCACGAAATAGCACCTCAGGCCGAAAAATTTGTTAATTATTTTTTCATACATTTTACCTTGTATCTGCTTTTTACAGTTGAGTCCAAATGTCTGCCAAATCCCTGTCTTCATGACGGAACTTGCCGGGACGTTAACATTGCACGTGGCTATGTATGTTACTGCTCTATCGCATACCTGGGACCTAACTGCGAACGTGAGTACTTCCAGGGGCAACGAATGTTTGGTTTTGATTGGCCACCGTAAAGAGATTCGATTGCTGACGTTTAGAGCGTTAGCCCTTCGTCAGAGTGAATCCGCTCTGACGAAGTGATTCTCTGGATTCCCTGGAAACGCCAGCACTCGAATCTCCTTAGTACTTGGTGTGAATATTCATTGCTGTCTGTTTCATGTTACATATTTCGAACATTAAGGGTTTTTTAAAGTGATAAACATACTGGCAATAATTACAATATAAAACCTAACACTACTCACAATATAATACATACATTACTTACATGACTCCTGCATTATAGACACTGCATTATAAACACATTAAGGTTACTGTTAGTCGATCCTAGGTGAAATCAGACTATCCGTACTGGGTGATCGATCCCGTGATCTTAGCGATGTAATAAGATTTAGTGTTGCTATTTCGTTCGTCCGCTTCTACTGTCCCAGGTTCGCCTGTTGTAGCGGTTATCACGTCTGCCATGAATGCAGGGGACCGCGGTTCGAGTCCTCGCCAGTGAACCATGTTTTCACATAGTACGTTATATCTTACTTTTACACATCTAAATACAAACTGTATCGTTAAATTTTATGTGTTAATATCTTTAAGGAACCAATCTATGTTATCCACACAACCCTTGCCTTAATGGAGGAACGTGCAAAAGTGATGGCATCAACGTAGCTTGTCAGTGTATGCCAGGTTATTTAGGATCGCACTGTGAACGTAAGTATGAACTATACGAATTAAATAGAACAGGTGAATTAACTAAGGGCGTTGACTATTCTGTTGTTTCAATCTATAGAGTTCAACTTTTGCCACTCATCACCTTGCAAAAACGACGGAACATGTACCCCGAAGACAGATGGCTTCGAATGCGATTGTAAACAAGGCTTCTTTGGCAAGACGTGTGAAGGTGACAGTTCATACGTTTGTTAACCAGTAAACGTTCATTTTATTTTTGAGTGAAATTGTCAGTGCTGTATGCTAACTCCAAATCTAATAACTTGATAGGGATAAAATCTGATCGTGTATTCTATTGTCGGATTTTGTTAACCACTTGTACTATAGTTATTGATCAAAATGGTTTCCACTCGATCCTGTTACCAATTTATCATATATCCTTAACAAAACTCCAGTAAAAAGTGAGAAGAAAAGACAAAAGTTTTATTTGTATGACGTAAGTGATAAAAGGAGGCCATTCAAGTGCAACTCTCCTATTACACCACGTGTGATGGTGCATTACGTTTCAGGAGGTCATTTCACCGTGACGATGGCGTCATTTTCCACGATCACTATAATCCTTCAGTTTGTTATTTCTCTCGCAAATTATATCAGGGATATTGTTATCTAAACCTAAATGAGATAACAAAATTTAAATAACAAAGGAAAAACGAAGAGGATTCTGGTAGTCATCGGGCAAATCGTTCAGGCACGAACTATCACAACACCGTCATTCAATCAGTCTTTATTCGAGAAAAGCCCTTTTTACAGTTGTGTGCTTAGTGACCTAGTCTTGAATTGGAAGCGAGGCTGGGGATGACCTTGTTTTGATATAAACGTCTGGAAGATAGAAATCCTTTAAAGCAATTCACTGTTCACGTGAACGTGAGTAGCGTAGTTTCCATTTCAATCAAACCAGGAATGTGACATTTGGAAAAATGTTTATACTTTTCTAAGAATAGGACCCTAAGAAGATTTCCCTCGTTGTAACACGGACATTATAGTAAAATAACCTTTTCTTCATACTATGCGTTTATTTGTCTTTTGTTTGTTTGTTGTTGTTGTTGTTGTTTGTTTGACGTTTCAGTCAGACTGACAACAACCACTTCAATCTAATATGTATCTTCACAGCATTAAGCAGCCATTGCTTTCCAAATCCATGCAAGAATGAAGGTTTGTGCGCAGAAGTGAAGAATGAAGCTGGCTACATGTGTGTCTGTAAGGAGGGCTTTGTTGGAACAAACTGTGAAAGTAAGCATTGGACAAAACTAACTTAAGTCCAAAAAAATAGGCTTTTCCAAAAAATACTATGATATTCAAAAAGCATGTTGAGCCTCACATTCTTCCAATTTATGAGCAAACTTCGACGTCTTGATAATGTTATTGACCGCTGTAAAACTGAGAAAGTAATATTCATAGATAATTATTTCGCTTCGGGAAGAAAATAATTGGCAAACTTTTGCCTACAAAATGCTTTCGTCGTGTTTGTAAGTAGCATAGTTTTACCATTTACTTTTCTTTTTTTTTTGCGTTAGGAAAAGATTCCTGTACGCCAAACCCATGTCAGCACGCTGGGACATGCTTGCAGGCGCATACTACCCGAGGATATCACTGTCTTTGCAGTCCCGGCTGGCGTGGATATGTCTGTGAGCGTAAGTATTAACAGTGCAAACCTTTGATTCTGAAGACGTCCCTGGCAATTCACGAGTAATTTATTGTGCTTCATCTGTAAGAATCTAAGCGACGTTCCAGGAAGAAGGGTCATTATAGAAGTATTAAACTATTATATAATGAGCCCGAGGTTTCCATCGCGTAACAGTCATCATTGTAGAATCCACTGATAAAGAATGGCATTAATGATCCGTCAAAATTTAAGTGTTGGAAAATGCTGGAAACGGGTGCCAATCACCTTTTACGACTATCAAGAAACATTCATGAGACGTGCAGCATCTCATTATTCAGAATGTCAATAATTACTTGCTCCTGTTGTTTTTATTGATTTTCTAAAGGGTTAGATCTTTGTTCTCCGAAAAACCCATGTTTCCACGGTGGGACATGTTACAATGCGTTGGACACATACATCTGCCATTGTCCGCCACGATACACTGGGAACAACTGTACAGGTATGAGCAAGTAGGCACTGGGCCATTTCCTACTGACTTTGAACCTCTTTATGAAAACGAGGCTATGAAAATTAGTTTTCATTCATATTCAAAAACTTTACCTAAAAGCTGCACCTATGAAGCATTAGCAGGCATTTGGGATGAGGGGAAATGCGAGGAAAATGAAGTGAAAGAGTTTCACGCAACACGTTATCATAGCAAAAGACCAGAGAACAGCCAAGCAAACGACAAGATGTAAGAAATCCTGCCCATGCTTCGAAGCGCCCTCCCCCACCCCCTACCGCTACTCTTCCCTCGCCTTCATCTTTCTTACAAGAGACTGAATAACACCTCTTATTGCTTCCATCAGTTGACAAGTGCGACCGCTGCGACGTGAACGCAAAATGTGTCAACGGAACTTGTGAATGCAAACACGGATTTGTTGGGAATGGTTTCTCGTGTACACGTAAGTAGTTGAGAAATGCAGTGCACGTGCTAAAGCGCTTCCCGTTCGTATGGAAAAAGGAATTTTCCGCCAAATGGAACAGGACAGTTGTTGCTGTAAAAGCTTGTTTTTCCACACAAATGGAAAGCCCCTAAACGTGAAATTCTTGCTAAACTATTGCTAATGTTTTGACATCTGACAAAATGAGCATGTAACATGTAATCTTAATTGTTTGATTTTAGCTGTTGGAAATCCATGCCAACCCAACCCATGTGAAAATGGTGGAACATGCAATCCAGGACACGGTGTGAAGTTATTCGAGTGCGTGTGCAAGCCGGGTTTCACTGGTCTCAAATGTGAAGGTTTGTGCATGTGAAATTTTATCATCTCTTTTCCTTTTAAGGTTTACTGGTTTCTACCGAACCTTATGTAGAGTACACCACAGCTAAAACTTTCTCCAACTTTAACGTCAAAGTTGTCATGATCACAGTTCTCACAGTTCTCAGAACAGTACGCCCATCATGCATTACTTCTAGGCTTGAGAATACAAGCTCATTAAGAAGAAATGGAAAGTTATCGATTGATTTTCGTAATAGGTACACATTTATATCTAACCACAACATAGCGGCCACTGATTTTTGTTACCCCCTCGAAACATTTGTGAACAGAGCCAAACTCCTTATATAACAACGACACGTACGTCACTCGCTCCTCCCCTGAGTACGTCACGTGACGAGCCAAGGAATGTCTGCTTACAATACAATAACACGAGACATTAAAGGGAACCTCCACTTTTACAACAAATTGACGGTAAATTGTCGGAAATAGAGTCTAAATTCTAAATTTTAGTTCAAAAAGTAGAAGTGACATTCAAGTGTGCTACAAATTAGATATGATTATCGCCTATTTTTGATTTTAAATTTTCCTGGGCGCCGCCATTTTGCATTTTATGACGTCATACGGTTGCTGCAGAAGTTTTTTTGTGTGAAACAATTGAGGAACCGTATTACGTCATCAAATCCAAGATGGCGGCGCCCGGGAAATTTAAAATGAAAAATAGGCGATAATCAAATTATGTTTTGACCGACACAGAAATGTTATTTCCATGTTTTCCAACGAAATTTGAAATAAGATTGTATTTTCAACAATTTAACGTTAATTTATTTCAAGGTGGAGGTTTCCTTTAACACCCATCTTTGCTATTTTAACTACTGTATTGATCATTTAAACAGCAAAAATAGTGGTTGTCCTCAGTGAGGAATGATAAATGGATGGTAACAGATGCACACCTGCTTGTTCCCCATAGTGTCCAAGAGCGCATGCGCATCAAGCCCTTGTGTCAATGGAGGGACATGCGTAGATGCTACAAACCATGATGGCTCTCTGCTGGAGGGAGTGCTGTTTACAAACCATGCAGAGTATAAATGTGTGTGCCCCAAGGGATATGCGGGAGAAAACTGTCAAAGTGAGTAGCCGCAGAAACACAAGGAAAATACGTTTTTAACAGGGTTTTGTAGAGTTCTACTCTACAGACCAGTAAACTCTATTCAAGGCAATCAGATATCAGTGATGCAACGCTGGCTTGCATGCTTGTAACATTGATTGTACCAAAATCGTTTGGTATAATAATATGGAGCTTAAGCGACGACGACGGCGACGGCGACGGCAACGACAACGCCACAAAACAATAGGTTTAATGATCAAAAACAATCGCTCTGCACGTGCGTTTTAAATTTTGGTACATTTCTTTGCCGTCCTCTGCAAAACAACAATGTGAAATGACCACATTTTTAAAAGGTTTTGTGGAGAACGTGAACGCACGACGGTAAATTTTTCATTTTTTTCTTAACTTGTACGCCACTCCTACCAATTTGGTTCCTGGACAGTTCGCCATTTTTTAGTACAAATGAAATAAAGATATCTTTTCAGGTGACGTTTTCGTTGCTGTTGCGGTCGTCGTTGCTTAAGCTCCCTAATGTTCGGATGTTTTTAGCATTATAAGCAATCTTTACAAGTGTTCGGGGGAATGATTGTGTTATTTTTGTGTTATACAGGGCAAAGTTAAGGATTTTTCTTTTATCTTTTATTTTTATATTTTTTTGGGAGGAGGGGGAGGCAAGGTAGGTAAACCATTAAGGACAGTTTTTGTAAAACAATGTCTGATTTAGATGTGGAATTTCTCATTGTCGAAGAAGAGCTATTTTTTTAAATCTTCCCGACACAAATGCATTTTGGTTTTGGTTTTTGTCCGGCACACCATTGTAACATAACCTCTATGTTTCGTTTTCAACAGAACTGGTGATGACAAATCCATGTTCATCTCACCCTTGTGTAAACAATGGCACGTGTTTTGATGACACAAACAGTGCTGGTATGGACCTCAAACTTCTCAATGCTCTGGATTTTCGGTGCTTCTGTCCGATTGGATTCAGTGGAATAATATGCCAAAGTAAGCTGTTAATAGATTCATAAGTTATGATTAATGCACCATGAAAACCGGATACTTATATTGGCCGGCTGCAGTTTTTAAGTAGGATGCTACACCACAAATTGTCACCTTAGGCCTTCACAACTGAATTTGCAGAATTATCTGGATGAGCTTCATATTTCTCAAACATCCTCATTTATTAAGTCTTTGTTTACTTAGTAAATACTTTGTTAATTAAAAGCTGGTTTCCAGTTGATGATATCGAACATAATTAGGTCTAGGCTTGACTTTACGTTTAAGTCAAAATTGGATTCACGACTACCATTAAGTGCTATAGTCAACCAGATAAACACTTTTTTAAGTTAAAGTATCGAGTGCAGAGAGTATAACTGGTATCAAGCTCGGAAAAAAAGACAGCCTTAAGCTCACTTTGGATCATCTTTTTTACTTTCTTTCTGAATATTAATAGACTACTTTGCATTATTCGTTGTCTAACGATCTAAACGAAATGAACTACCACACGTGCACATGCTCAATCAGTCTTGTTTGTTATTGAAAAACAGTCCCTCACTCAGCATGTCACTCGAGCCCATGCCTCCACGGTGGCACCTGTTTGGATTCTTCTAATACGGCTGATGTGGCGTTCAATGCCAATGGCTACAAATGCCTCTGTGTTGAAGGCTTCAAGGGGATTAATTGTCAAGGTTAGTTTATCTGTAAAGACAAAATCTCTTCATTCGAAAATGTTATCTCTAGTTTAACCTTCCTATTTTTGCTGAATTTACCATATACGTTCTTTTTAATCTTGTCCTCGGTCACTATGGAAATTTACTTTGACAAATTTCCCGATTGTGAGTAAAACCTATGCTGTGTATCAAGTACATTATAAATTATTATTAAATGCATTATTCGGTAATATAGTTTGAACAATCATTCTTTTTTATATTTTGCGCAGTTGGTTCATCTTTACCGACAAAAACTCCCCTCGTTGTAGGTAAGTCATATTTTCCAGAATCAAAGCAAACGTAATATGCACTCAACTAAGAGGATAGCTAACTGTTTGCGACCCTGCCTTCCATTCTTTTAGCAAAATAACGACAAAAATCCCTTCGTTGAAGCCAATTGAAAGTAGCTAAAATGGAGAAAACTTAATTTTACTTCTTAGTTTGTGCTAATGTAATAAGGAAAACGAAAATCTCTCTCATGGGACGAGGTTAATGATTGACTCCATGGTCACCTTAGCAACTCTACGACACGAAAATCATGTCAGTTTGAAATAAAATACTATGTATGATTTGGGAGTTATTCTATAGCATTTTAAATCTGTTAATGTTTACTTTTCGGTTTCTAAATTTCATTGAAGTATGTCTACTTAATCATTGCTTGTATTTTCCTGCAGCCGCTGCAGGAGGAGCGGTGACACCAGCGATTGTTTACAAACCAGCACCCACAGGTAAGCCATACCAAACCTGCGTTTGGAGATAAGGTAAAAAAAACCGCTACTAATTCCTCAGCAGTTGTTCAAAAAAACGCAGAACTGCCAGTCCTACAAATCCGCCATAGAACTGTTTACTGGAGCACATAAACACAGATACAAACCTGCGTACATCCCAACGTTTTTGTTCAGAGTTTATCGCGTTCACAGAACGAGGTCAAAAAATCTCACACCTCGTGATCTGAAATTAATAATACTTTCCAGTTCTAGTAAATAAGTCATCCTACTGCGCGGGAATTTTATATATCTTAGAATCTACGTTGACAAGGTAGATCAAGTTACCGCCTTTTCTATTTCCTTTCCCATTAAAGTTCTACGAGGTGACAAGGATGACCCATCTGGGACACACTAGAGAACACTTACAAGGAAATAATTGCGGGGTCAAAACTTTTTGTTCCTCCTACAAGCTGCATGAAATTCAGCTGCTTAAAACTTGTGCGTAACAAGCGGGATAGAGTGGTCTAAGTTTTCAATGCCGTGTCGTGTGCATTGCTATTGCAAACTGTTCCCGCTACAAAATAGAAATTAACCAATCAGTTACTCTTTACGTACTTCATGAGTCTTCGTGCTTTCTTTCCCTACAACGTGCCCTCTATGTAGTGCACACGAAATGGACTCTCTCCGCTTCATATCTCTGCTAGATGTCCCAAGTATGTTCCGACTTTAAATAATTAATAAACTTAAATCCACCTTGTGCTTTGCAGTTCACGTGATAGATATCAATGAATCACCTGGCGGACCAGCAGGTAACCTTGGAAACATGTCTTGCCCTTAGTTAAGCTTCTTGGAAACACAAACATAATAAGAATAAGAATGGTGTATTATTCAGTAATGACACAGGCAAACTCGGAAAAAGAAATTCCGAGTGCTCCTATCAGGAGTCGAACCTAAGACTTTCCGATTACTAGTTCGGATGCTCTACCACTGAGCTACAGGAGACTCGTAGGAGCTAAGGCCATCAAACTAGGTTCATGGGACAAACATCCTGCATACGGCTAGGATTGGAATGTCAATGAGTGACATATGCGCAATGAAAGGAAATGTGATGTAATATTTTAAGTGTGGTGAAAACATAATAATTAATTATAATCAGCATTAAATCCTTTGTTATTCTTAACAATTTCGCGTTTCCACATAGCGCTTCTATGAGTTTAAAACATTGATACTTGTTGTTTGTTATACGTTATTAATTTCTCCATCTTCTAACTTAGCTTCACCTGCTGTGGTGCAAGTAAATCCACTGGTGCCAGACAAGGAAAGACTTGTTGGTGCAGTAGGAAAACCAATGAGTACCACTCTACCCGCAAAGCCTGTGGCCATTCCAATTAATACCAATGTCAGACTCACGGCAGAGCTTACAAAACCCAGTCAGAACCAGATAAGTGTTGCTGTGTTGCCACAGGCACCTCAGGGCGCTTCTTCTACGCCTAATAATGGAGTCCCATCTTATTCAGGACCCCCGTTAGTCCTCGCATACGGCTCTCCTAGTTCTGTTGGTATGGCTTGTTGTTTGATAGTTTGTTAAGAGATAAATTAGTATAAAACAGTAACACAAAATTCATCGACTTCTTGCTGAATTTTTAAAGAAGCGTTAAGTCGTAGTTCTGTTTTTCGCGTTTTCGAATTTAATGTAACATCCACGCCCAGGTCCTGGCTTTTCAAACAGCAGGTAACTTAAACCAGCGGATTAGTCAGATGATAAAAGTTGGATTAGATTTGAATCCATCGGCTAGCTATTTATGCACTGAATGGATGTATGCAATCTTTGAACGACAGGGGCCAAGTTTATCTCTCTAACTTTGCTTTATTTCTGTGTTACTTTACCGTAACAATTTAAGCCATATGTAAGAAACCTTCCCTCAATTTACAAACACAATTTCCTTTATTTGCAGCCAGTAGTACCCCTGTAGCACCTGTAGCACCAGGCCAAGCTCAGCCTCGTCCCGTTGGTTTCCTCGGTCCGCCATTATCACCTGTAATACCATACGTAACCTCCCCGAACTTGGAAGCGGCACCTGCAGCGCCTGCCCCCTCTTACGTACAACCCGTAACCAAGGTGACAAACCCTCAATCGCCATCAGCTTCCCTGATTTTCTCACCTCCATTGCTTGCACCCCTTCAAGCTGGGGTAGCCACCGTGCCAGCAGCGGCCCAGGCACCAGCGATTGTGATGCCACCGGGGCTGAGACCACCACCAGGAAATGGACCCCCTAATTTGGCCCTCGCTGGTGTGGTCCGTCGTCTTAAGATACCATCAAGGTCATATAAGAGGCAATCGAATTATCAGACTGATTATAATTACGCAGGATATTATGGTGATAAGAATAAGAATGATGCTCTAAAGCGATCGTATCAAGGCTATCGAAGCTCACCGTATTCTAATACCCAAGGACAATGGGACGCGAATCGTTATTACCCAGCAAGTATTTATCGACGAATGGGTGGCACTTCATCTACGAACAGGCTCCAAAGGAGATACAGACACATGGAGGATACAGTCCATAATCAAGGTAAAAAAATATTATTCCTTCAGTATGTTCAGTGGAGAGGTAATAACGTGAAATAACTGAAGGGTAAAAATAATCTTATTTTTTGACAGGAATGGAGTCGCTATCTTTCTAGGCCTAAAAAATAAAAAAATAAAAAAATAATTTGCAACGCGAATTATTCAAGAATACTTTTGCAATATATAGATACGACTGAAATATGAATTAATTAGAAGGGTGTTCATGAGCCAATGAAAGTGCGCTATGTCTGATATCCAAGTCTGTATCGTATGAAATGTTGGAATAATGAGAAACAGTTGGTCTTCTAGGGAATCTATATTGACTTTTTAGTAGACAGACAGACGATGGAGAGAAATAATAAACAGAAGAATGTTTCCAATATATGGTGTAGTTGCATTAAAACTACAAATACCAAACACGTCATCAAACACATAGACATGAAGATCATGCACATAGGATTTGTGGTTCCTACAATTATGGGTATTTTGATTTGCAGGTTAAAAGGCTTTCTGGTATGTCACCACCCTTTAACCTCTCTCCCACCACCCCCCCCCCCCCCCTTCCCTTCCTCTTGTCACTATGGCCAACCCTGATCATGAGCAAAGCTCTATAATGTCATACGAATCCCTCACATCATACTGGTCTTTCTTGGTCAATATTCAAGGGTCGGCCATTTTAATATAAATTAAATGCTGTCAGCAAGTTCTAAGTTTGGAACAGAAAAATTGGGTGGCCTGGGGGCAATTCTTCGGATCTTCCTTATGCCTGCCGAGAGTTTCGGCCAACCCGGTTGCGTTGTACAATTCTTCGGAGCTTCCGATTGCGTGCCGAGGGTTTCCAATAGTTTCTCGATTCCAGCCCTTCCATTCAAAATAGTGGCATCGGTTTTAAAATGAGACAAGACGAAATTGAATAAATCGACTGAATAATTGCAGTAACTGAACAACATGTGATAATCAATATTTTTTTCTATTTACACTTCATACAGAAAGCACTTCTACAAAGGATGTATCAAAAAGAAAGAAAGATGCAAGGACTTCAAGTAATTTTTAAAGCGGGGATTGGTGTTAAAATACCAAATACAGAACTGCAAAAAAATGCACTTTATACTTCTTCGTATTGGTCAAAAATTAATCGCAATAGAAATGTGACTGAAAATCAATTCCTGGTATTGTGTTCAATCTCAACCCTTTGTCAAACAAAACGTTGATTCGGTATTGCTTCTTTGAAGCTTAATGAAAACTATGATTGTTGAATAAAGTTTTCTTTTTAGAATATGTAGAATTGTTATCATTTCCAATTATTTATTCTAAGTGAGGTGTTGAGGCAATCAGGGTTACGTATTCCACGCTATTTGATAAAAGCTCTCAAATCGGGTAGGCTATCGTAAAATAATTAAAAAAAAAATAGAATTGCAAATTCCCTGTGGATAAAAGCGTGAAATTTACCTTAAAATGTATATCACAGAATTATTTTATTTGCTTGATCAAATCTTCATGTTTTTCTCCTATGAAAATCAAAAAAATTCCTTATCAATTTTTCTTTCCCGCGTTCGAGGCGTATAAAAATGTCAAATTTCACTTCCAGTTGGGTACAATACTGCGAAAGACGGGAGACTGGGGATAGTGGGGCTATGACGTCAAGACAGGAACGCTTGTCTCGCGATTTCTCTATTCCTCAGTTGTTTTTCGTGTGCAGAGGAAGAAAACTATGCGGAAGAAAATGTGAAATGGAATTGCTAAATAGCCGTAATGAAATTATTCAAACGAGAACAACATTAACATTTGATAAAGCAAATGAAAAAATTCTGTCATGTACATTTAATAAACGCAATAAAAATTCACCCTCTACCAAAAAAATTAAAAATAATTTGCGCTTCTTTAAATGCTCGCAGTTTTGTGGGTTTAAGCCCTCTTTGCTTCTGCGCTCCTCAAATTTCAGTCGAGGTAAATATCACTTGCTGAAGAAAGCTCCATATTGTTGTCGATGTATGACAATCAATTGTTTGAAGCAAAATCTTTGCTTCAAATTTGTAGATATCTATTCAGTAGCTCCCAGTGTAAGTTCTTTTATTTTTTCTTCTTTTTTTTTTTTTGCATGTGGTAGTTTGTTCTTACTTGAAGCATTTGAACCGGACAGGCTATTTAGGAAATTAAGCCACTAATAGAGCGTGCTGGATGATCATACATCTTTTGGAGACATGAAACAATCAATAAATACGTCAGATATTTTTTTTCTAGCATTAATTACAAAAATATCTATTCCTAATCCTATCCATTCCATTTTTGTTTTTACCCTCCAAATATAAAGTGATTTTAGAACAATAGATTGATTGACATTTATAACGATGTTAAAATAGCTGAAAATAAAACTTACATTATATATACATAATGGGGCTCTAACTAATAAGTACTACCTTTTGACTTGGTTGTATTTGTATTTGTTCGTTTGCTGTGTATTATTTTGTCTTTAGCGACAAATCCCTGATACGATATATTTACTTCATATATCCCGACAGCCACCAACATTTAAAGTGGCTTTGAGCCTCTTCCCTTGGATTTTTAAACTTTGCAAAACATTGTATCTTGTTACCGTTACATAATAAAAAATGGGGTTCACCAAGCTGCTTTTTAGTTATAACCACCAAATGACAAAAAAAAATTGGGCATAAATTTAAGAGGTTGTATTGTTGTTATGGTAACCTTTTATGTCAAGAAAACAGCCACAACTTGTTCGTCAATGTTTAGGCGTTTGTTAGATACCATCACTGATGTATCAACTAACAAATAGTGGTAGTATAAGTGCTGGAAACTGACGGAAGCTGGTGTCAGCCATGTTTAAGTAACTCCACAGAGTTTCAAGAGCTTTAGTAACTCAATACTGGGCACAGCAAAAATGTCAACCCCGAAGAAACACCCTTTAAACCCCAACATTGTTATTCAAGCCTTCAGAGATAACGAGGTTGTAAATTGAATTTCATTCGATGAAGTTGAGCGAGTACACGACCCCACCAGCTCTGCTGAATACTCCATCGTGTTTAAATAAAGTGCTCAGTTCAGTTCAGTTCAGAGTAAATCCCTTGTTATAAAGTTCACGCATGCTCAAATAGTGACGTTACTGAATTTATATTCGATGATCTAATTATTGTTTGTAAAGATCTGATATTTTCCATTGATTTTCTGCCGATGCATTTAACTAAAAACTGGCAACGAGATAAAAAAAATATTTTGCTCTAGTAAGGCTCGATCTGAATCTCATGAAAATTTATACAGTCAGTTCTTGCTCAGTGGCAAAAAGCACAAATTTGTAAAACGCAAAGAATCCACCTGTGGATGTTCATCTGAAGAGATTCTATCAGCTGTGAAATCTTAGATAAAATGCACAGAAGGAAATTGAACAAAATCAGCCAGCCATTATTTTATAAGCAGTGACTTGGAAAACACAGTTTTGTTCTTGAATATTATATTTTTGTGGCTCTGAGTGAATGGGTAGAAAGTTAGAAAAGAAGAACTTGACTTTCCATCCATAACAACAGAGCCGGTGCCAAATTATCAGTGATAATAAGAATATAATTGCCTTAATGGGCGAGCAATCTAATAAAAACCAACCCTAGTGCACTATCATCATTCTCCAATATCTCTGTTAAATTTTAAGCGATTTGGCTTTCAAACGTTACAGTTAGATATAAACTTTCTAAAGGAAGGATCGTATGAAAATGTTGCTTTATGGATTTATCTTATGCGCAAGTATCACCATTGGCCTTTAACCATAGTATCTTCCACTCTTTTAAAGCAGACGAGAATTGACATCTGGGTATTCTCTAGCCTTCTCGGTAAGCGCTAAACGGTTTCGCAGAAAAGAATCTGCGACGAGCCCAGAGAGATCTCCATAAAAGTGTATGTATTTCCAAATAAACCCTTTTCCCTGTGCATTGTGCCTGTATATTGCATCGCTTTTGGAAAAATACAATGGCGTGTTAGAAGAGGTTTGAAAAAAAAATTCAGTGAGCGACGGTGTTATAATGGACTTCTGAACGCTCAGAAATCGTTGTAATGAATATTAGGTGTCACTTAGCTTAATTTTAAAAAAAACATTTAGTTTGATCACAATTCAAATATATTTTCAACCACGCAAAATCGGTTTTATATTTTCCACTAATTTTGTTAACGGGCCGTGCTAAAAAACTGTTACAAAGTGGATAGTTTGACCCTTCATGCATAGAGACAATTTCTCCCGGATTAAATTCATCTTAAGGAAGGGAAACCGACTGTTATCGATTTAAACTCGAAACCTACTGCAAAACTTAGGATTGTTCAAAAAGTGTTAACTTATCTAAAAGTTAGAATACGAAGACATTTTTGTCTTAATTTATCGTCTGACCTTCAAAATTAAACTTATTTCTTATTTATAAACCATAACAATAAATCCAAATGGCTTGACAACTGGGCGTCATGGTGGCCAATTGCGGGTCAGGATTGCTCTATTGTACGTAAACAGAAAGGTATGACCCTAATAAGCCATTCTACCGAGAGATTCGCTTCCTCTGCGAAAACTGGTCAAAAAAATGAAGCCACGAATTAGAGGAATTCTCCTTGGTATTGCGCTGTCTTTAATTCTAGATGAAATCGTCGCAAGGCCTACGGAAGAACAATCATTGAATTTGCTAAAGACAAAAGAATCAAAGGCGAAGACTAAACAAGATGGACGCAAACAGAAACAAACAAATCTGGCATTACGCGACACCTCAAAGAGCCAACAACATGGCCGTCAAAAATTACGGATCAGTAAACCGTTTAAAAAGCCTACAACGTTTTCACCTTCGAAAAGGTATAACAAAGAACGCAAAAGGCAGTTTATAATGCATCCCATGCATTCATTCTCTCATCCGTACATGTTTATGCGCCCGCCTCCGTTAACTCAACGGACCATTGTGACAACTCGAATCCCAAGACCTCCCATGGCAATTCCTTACAATCCGTTTCTACGGAGTTTCTACGGAGGAATGCATCATCACGCTTCTCCTTTTCCATTTTATGATCCGATGAAAATGTATGGCGACGAAGACGAAGAAGAGGAAGGTTAGTTATTTTTTCGCTGTTTTGATTTTCAGTTTGGTCTAGTTAAATTGGGCGTCGCAACTTAACCTATCCATTGAGAAACCTGTAAAACTTGACAGATGAAGTTGACGCGATTCACTCATCCATGGTGTGCAAGAAGGGTCGACCAACCAAATAAAGAAGCTGTTCATTTATGTTAACCTTATTACCTTGTTAAGTTCTATCAGGTGTGGGTATATGTTTAAATATATACGCCTGTTACCCAACAACTTTTTGCAGAATTGAATTTTTCCGATTTTGCCCTTGGTCCGCATAAAAAAGATTCCGCAGAAGAAAACTTTCGTAGAATAATTATCCACAAAAATTTAATCCCGAAATTAAAATAAACGACTGCTTTTTATAATGCAAAGTTGGAATATTGAAACGTTATTGGACTTCATTCGTAGCGGTCCGATGTACATTTGATTTGATGTTTTCTGTTGCGTCAGGGAGCTAAGAACGTTTAGAAATGAGAGAAAGCCTCCTTTGAGCGACATCCGGTCGTAACGATAGCTCGAAAAGCAATATTAAGTAGACAAGTTGTTTTTTCTCTTTTAATTTTCCAGTGACTATTTCATGAATCGAACTTCGCAAACATTTGGTCTCCAGCAAACAATGTCAGTCATCACAAATCGGCGAAATTTGTTCCCACAAATTGAAAATGGCAATTTGTTAGTCATCAGAACAAAACTCGCAAGAATATCATGTTATACTTTAGCCATGAATGCGCTGCTTTCTTTAAACAACCCTTTGACGTCGTCACCTTTTGGGCAATAAAATGCATGCAGGATCGTAATGGCCAATTTCAGCCTTTGAGTGAAAATAACTTGTTAAATAATTTTTTTAAGTTGAAGAGAACGTTTCCATAATCTTAGCTACCTCAATTCAGAATTTGCTGAAAATAAAAAGTTGCCATGAGTGTCAATCAATAAATAGGTACGCAAGGAATTTATGTGAAATTTGTGTACGGGTCGCACAAGCGGAGGCAGTGTTCAAAATCCTCTCTGTGTGAAAAGCTGAATGAGTGAGAGTTGTACAATAGGTACGCAGGGCATACTTGTGGGATTTGTGTACTGGATATTTTAGCAGAAGCAGTGAGCATGATACTTGCTGTATGTAAAGCTGCGTGAGTGAAATTGTGAGAACCGAAAAATGGGTACGGGAGGCATAGTTGTGAGTTTTGTACACTTGACGTTTAAGCGGAGGCAATGAGCTATAATCCTTGCAATTGCTGTACAGAAAGCTGCAAGAGTAAAAAAAAATAGATACGCAAGGCGTAAAAAGCTATCCAGAAGGCCATAAATAAAAAGGAAGCGACTTTCACGCAGGTTAGTTTCACTCGATCATTCTTATCCTCCACAGAGCGTCACTGTATTCCAAGTCCGTGTCAAAATGGCGCCACTTGTAACGAGGTCAAGGATGGCTACGAATGCATGTGTGCGCCTGGTTACAAGGGAGTAGATTGCGACGGTATGTATTCTTAGAACATTAGATATCACTCAAGCGAAATGATTATTGTAAAGCCATGAGAACGCGTAACAAGTCCTTTAGGACAATTGCAAATTTCTTTTCGACTGATTTAAAATCCTACCAACCGCCGGGGAGTTGAAATTTTGGAAGTTTGTCGCCAAGGTGATGACCTTTTCACATTGCTATACAGCTGTGTCATGTATCAGTCAAAATATGGCCATAGTGAAAAGAAAGGTGTGTAGGACTTAATTCTTAGAACCGACCCTGTAAATAATTCTAGCTAGGGAGCTGGACCACCTAATGTAAACATGTGTGCATTGTATTGGTTCACTAATATAAAAAACGTTGGCGTGTTTTCTTTTTTTCTTTTAAGAGGAGAACAAGTGCCATCCCAATCCGTGTCGTAATGGAGGGATCTGCACAGAGGCAAATGGTGCATACATTTGTACTTGCATGGAAGGCTATAAAGGAACTAACTGTGAAGGTAACTGATGCCTTTTGCTTGCACTGAGTGACGTCAAAGTTTGGAATTGAAGACAACTGGTTGGTTTGCTAATGGTATTTGAACAAACCATAACCTCACCCCCTGTTTAAAATTATATACAGGAGATGTTATACTAGGAAAACACTCTCTATCCTTTTTAGTATTGAATAACTCAGTATTATTGGTGATAGTTTGTTTAGTCTATTTTTCTTTCTTTTTGTTGAAAAAGCTTGAAGAATATGGCTGGACAGTTTTTCACAAAATGGTTGGGTCATTCATTGTCGCAGTAAAAGTAAAGGTTTTTAAATCTTGATACTTTTGTTAGCCTTCTTTGCAGGCAATAAATAACAGGGCGTCATAATTATCTAGGGTTGCGACATTTCTTTAAACGCGATTAAACTTTTACTGTAAGGCAGTTCTATTCAACAGTCACCAGGAAATCATTTTTAATTTGTTTAATTGAGTTGACACTTAAAACAGCCTTATTACCAATAAACCTGTCCCCTTTGATTCCGCATTAAACTGGAATTTGGAAATGTCGGTGTTTGAGGAGACGAAAAAGTCGTTGCAATCAAGGAAAAAACTCTCAGAGCAAGGACGAGAACCAATAACAAACTCAACGCCCATATGAAGCCATGTTCGGGAATACGGTTACGCCATTCCTGTAAAAGGCTCTATATAACCACTTTTAATACTTATTTCTCATTTGCTTAACCTAAACAGAGAAAAATAAATGCCAGCCCAACCCTTGTAGAAATGGTGGAACGTGTACCGAAATGGATGATGGTTTCGAGTGTTCCTGTCCTGGAGAGTACAAAGGACCGACATGTGAAGGTGCGTATTTCAAGTACAGCGGTATTTTCGGTTTCGTGTAGCCCAGTCCAAGAGGACAAGACCATATCAAGCCGGTTGACCGTATTAGATAGGAATTAAAGGTTGTGATTTCAATACGTTTTCTATGTTGTGATCTTAATTAAGCTTCTTTCATCGGTCATATTTTTTGGTAAAAATGTACTTAAAGATCCAATGAATTTGATACGCATTATACCCCTATGCTGGGAGGAGTGAGGCTGTAGGTCGTTTTACAGTTTTTATTATTATAATATCATCATCATCATCATCATCATCATTTTGATTCTGCCGTCCTTTTTGTTCCCGCGTTCCCCCACCCCACTCCGCTAAAATTGCACTGACATCGACAACCAAAGACAACTACAACAAGAGGGTGGCCGAGAACCATTGAAGACGAAATGATACCCTTACTATTTAGCACTAGGAGGTCGGACACAGAAACCTAAAATAATCGAAAACAAATTCTAAAGGTAGAAAATGTTTGAAAAAGGGGATCAATGGCCCTCTTCTCTATTGTGGACCAAAAGCAAGGCAGATGACATCACCCTTAACCAGGCTTACGTCAATGTAATCTTTTAGTAGATTTCCCTGTTTTTAATCTTATACATATTTATCTTGGCAGTGGAGAATCTCTGCTTCATGAACCCATGTCTGAATGGCGGTTCCTGTATGGAGACACTTGGCACCCATACCTGTCTGTGTATGGACGGTTTCAGAGGAGCAGCATGCGAGAGTAAGTTGTCTTTAAATTGTCAGTCATGCACTGACTTGATTCTCCTTCTTCGTTCTCTTTTCCCTCCTAAGAGAACTTAACAATTGTGCAAAATGTCTGTCCGTCACACTTTGGAGTCATCGCTACATCGACTCGAAAGTAACAATGCATCATCTCATACAAGATAGCAAACAACTTCAGAAGAAGGAATTGGTCAGTAGCTTTCATTTGAATGGCCAGACCTAGGAATGCAAAATTTAAAAGAAAAAATACTTGAACAGGCGAAGTATTTTGAGAACAGAGGTTAAAGGTCAAAGCCCAGTAAAGTTATTATTGGTGACCTTTGCAAGAGTCATATAGCCATGGCAACAACAGAAGCATGAATGATTTAGGCCCCGTTTACATGGAGAAAAGTTACCCCGGGAAAGAGGGTCACCCTCCCAGTCGAGTCAACGTCAGCGAGCGTTTATATGAATGAAAAGGTGACCCCTTTGCCCGAGCCAACAGCGCTCGCGCATGCTCTGATTGTCTCGCCTTGACGGAGTTGACCCAGCAAGGCGAACCAAAGTGTTTATATGGAGAAAGGTTGGCCCGGCTAGGAGGGTGACCCTATCATCCCTTCCAGCCGAGCCAACTTTTTGTTTTTCATGTAAACGGTTCGCCAAGTTTTGTAAGGAAATTTAGGAAAAGTTGGCTCGCCCAGGGTAGCTCGGGTAGGCGAATGACCCTTCTTCCCGGGACAACTTTTCTCCATATAAACGGGGCCTTAGGGTGCGTGTGATAGACAGTTTCACGGGGTATTTTCCTCAGATATTACTAAAAGATGCGCTTGAAGCCATTTTGTTCCATTTATGACTGTATTCGTCCGCCTGTATTGTTTTTCAGTTGAAAGCAAGTGCCGCAGTAACCCTTGTAGAAATGGAGGGACATGCTTTGACAATCACAACTCTTACACTTGCTCCTGTTTAGCGGGATTCTCAGGAATCAACTGTGAAAGTGAGTGAAGCCTACAAAATAGTTGGTAGTTATCACCATGAAGGCATAGCTGAGAAGAACATTACGTAAAACCATATTCTTACGGACGCTTTCCAATGCTGTTAAAAACAAACGCGTTCTCTTTGAAACTTTGCAGCTGTTGAATTTTCAAATTTAACATTGCCGTTTTGCAGGAAACGGTATAAACTTTACCAAAGGGCATAACGCTCTTACAAAGCCACTGTTTTGCTAATTTAACTCTTAATTGGTTGTGTGACTTAGTGATACTAATTCTACCTGTACCTAGCTAATGGTCGAGTTATTTCATACACACACTGTAAACCGAAAATTCTTTTTAAGCGACACACCAGCACTTTTGGTGTGATGGGAAACCATTGCTAAGTATCAATGTAGATGTGTACTTCCCAACTTAATATGAGGACCTGACAAGAATATACCTCCGATCTCCACCTGCAGAATTGTATTTCATGTATCTTCTTCTTTATTTTAACCCTCCCCTCCCCCCTTATGCTTCTCTCGCAGCAATGGTGTCCGTTTGTGACTCTAATCCATGTTTAAATGGGGCAACATGTCTAAATCAAGGACCCAGTCTATACAAATGCATCTGTCCACATGGCTTCAGAGGAAAGAATTGTGAAAGTAAGTAACCAGTAAGTGCTTTTGTAAGTTTGTTAAATGAAGGCAAAGTAGAAACCAGTGGGCCTAGAGGAAATATCCGGAACAGTGGCATGCAGCTCGGTTGCGGTATAGTTTATTTTGCAAAGCCAAACTGACACCCTGCTTACCGTCAAGTGATTTTAAAACTTAAAAAAGTTAATCGGATGATTCTGAGAGAGACACTAAAAGCGAACTTTTTCCCTTATGAAAAACGCAAAATTATTTTGCATAAATGTTTGACCTGGCATAATTAGCACTTTATCTGATAAACATATGATGGTGAGATGCAGATATTTGCAAACATGTTTTGGCTTTGTTCTGTTCTTTGTAGTGGAGAAGAAGTGCGAGCCTAACCCGTGTCAAAACAGCGGAATCTGCAGAGAGCTCATGGAAGAGGAGGATTATAAATGCGAATGTTTACATGAATACAGAGGGAAAGATTGCGAAGGTTTGCCAGTGGTTATTACAACGTGTTTGTGTTATAGGACTAAGAGTGTCAGTTCTATAATGACATTTTTTCCTTGTTTCTTTTCTTTCTTAGAGGAGATTAACCTATGTGAGTCAAATCCTTGTATAAATGGAGGAACATGTTCTCAATTGGGCAGCTCTTACCATTGCCTCTGTGTGGAAGGATTCCGAGGACTTAATTGCCAAGGTACATGCACGATAAGTAAAAGGTTCGATTTCTTATCTGAATGATTTACTGACTGCCTAAGACACTGAGTAAGTCTCCGACTGCGGAATGAAGGACTGACAGTCTGACTGACTGACTGACTGACTGAGTGGCTGACTGACAGACAGACAGACAAACAGACTGACTGACTGACTGACTGACTGACATACCCCGTAATGAAAGGGTGTATAATGTTTGCAACTGTGAAACCATTGACGATGAAATTCACTTTCTATTAGATTGCCCAAGCTATTCTTCTTTAAGAGATATGTTCTTTACTAAAATAGAACCTACCCTTCCATTTCCACGACTATTAGCAAAAGAAACTTTATTATCGCATATAATGAACTCAACTGACTATTTCATAAACACACAATTAACTTCATTTGTTTCCTCGTGTTTCGAATTGAGAGATAAACTTCTCTCCAGAATGATTACTTCTACTGTATGAATAGTTTAGAATAAGCAAAGACTTCAGTTACTTTATTTGTTTATTTTATTTTATTTTGTTTTATTTCATTTTAAGTTCTCTTACGAAGTAGTTAACGAATCAATAATTAGTTATGAATAGCTTTTGCAATGCTGTATTTGTTATAGTGATGCCAATAAAGCTTGTTGTTGTTGGCTGACTGTCCGACTGACAGTCTGTTCAAAGACTCACTGATTTGCTGACCGACTGACTGTCTGTCTGTCTGACTGACTGACTTACTGACTGATTGACTCACTGATTGACTGACCGATCGATTGATTTATATGATATTTTGTTTGACGGAATGTTCACCACATTTGTCACTTAATTTAACAGACCCAGATAGATGTCATTCGTTTCCTTGCCAAAATGGAGGAACTTGTATCCAGGAAATAACTGGAACATACAAGTGTCAGTGCCAAGAAGGATTCAGAGGATACAACTGCGAAGGTAGATATAAAAAAAGGAAATGGGAAATTTCAAGCTCGACTACCAGGTAACCCGTATTCAGTCTGTCAAAAGATGATAAGCTTACAATACTGAAATCCATGATATTCCGTCCGCACAGCCGTCGAATGCTCTAACCGTTGACCTTTCTGGTCATCTAAATCGTTCACTAAGTGAGGCAATATCTGTAAACCCATGGATTGGCCAAGAGAGTTTCATTGATTGCTGAACTTGCTACCTATACCATCCCAGGTCGTCACATTAAGTTTTGTTTGTGGGTTCATCCAGAAGCTACACTTCGGGATCACAAAGCTACCTCCTTGCCCAACCGCACCGTCGGACTCAGGAAATAAAAACATCCCGAGCAAAGTAGAGTTAAACATCAAGAAAATTCTAGTATTATTAAATTAAATTGCAGTCGTTCATTATTTTCAGAGGAGCTAAAGTGTCATTCTAGTCCGTGCCAAAATGGTGGCACCTGTTTTGAGAACAGTGGCGGTTACACCTGCACCTGTCCACCAGGCTTCAAAGGAATCAACTGTGCAGGTAACAGTGTTTCGCTTATTCACAGACTGGCACTACATTAACTGAGATCAAGAAAGAAGTTTATTAGAACCCACTGTCGATATAGCATGCTTCGTAAGGACGTCATCTTGTCATCTTGTCTGAAGCCGATAAACATTGGAAACATCGGGGAGCGATCGGAAGCTCCGATAAATTTCTGAACTTGCTGACCGCGTATAAATTATTCAAAATGGCCGACGTTTGACTTAAGGTACGGAGACTAATTTGATGCGATAGCTCCCTGCGCGTGTTCATCTGTTACTCAGTGACATGTCGTAAACATAAAATCAAAAGAAATTCTACTTTCATCACTTATCAGCGAATAACAATCGAAAACGAAGATATTCAGTTATACCGATTCGTAAACGAGAAGTCTCGATGTAAGATCAACCACCACAGCGCAAACTACTAAACATTTTACATAATTGTTATATATTTCTGCAGAGCGAGATAGCTGCCATCCTAACCCTTGTCATCATGGTGGAGTGTGTGAAATAGACGGTGATGACTTCACGTGTTCGTGTTCTTCCGGTTGGACTGGACTCACGTGCGAAGGTATACCATATATGGACTCTTTGCAGATGGGGTCACGTGTTCAGATTTTCACCAAAGTTATGTGTATTGTGAGGTGTGGCTCAAAGAATAGCATGAATAGAAACAACTTATCGGAGTTAGCAAAATAGCCACATTGTAGGCCCGTAAACTTTTAAGGCTGAGTTTCATTTTAGTTTATCAACAGAGTGCTACGTAAAACCGACTTAATGATACAAATATATTTAATTTGTTTTGGTAGATGAGGACCACTGCCACCCGAGTCCATGTGAGCATGGAGGCGTTTGTATCGCGAAAGGAGCTTCATATGAATGCCACTGTCCCATACACTGGAGTGGGATCAACTGTGAAAGTAAGATTCCAACATGCTATTGCACCTTACTGTACCCCCCCCCCCCCCCCTGACCCCCAAGCACTTTGTCAGACTCTGCGAGTACAAACACCAGTAACGATACGTAAGGCCGGCTCGGCTATTAGCGTTCATCTATTATAATAAAACGTAAAGTAAGGCTTTCGATTCTCTTGTGAAAGACCTCTTTTTATTAAAAGGCCAGTTTTAAATCTAAGTTTTTCTTTGGATAACGTAAAAGTTAAGGACAGAACATTTTCCAGGAGCCAAATTCAGAAAGCGCAAGATGTATCCTAAGCATTGTCGGTCAACGACAGGCCATTGCTTTTCCAACGTGAATCTGGCCCAGAAATCGTACTTAAGAGAAGAGGAATTTTGAATTAAAAGTCGACACTGATATAATATTATCGAGCTTTAATCAGTTCCAAGCACAAGGAGATAAAGAAATCAGCGCACAATTCTGCTGTCAAAAGCAGAAACTGCAACTTTGAAATTCAACATTCCAAACTCGAGTTTTTCAGTCAGCGACACAGGCGTACTCGGAAAAAGAAAATCCGAGTTCTCCCAGGAGGAGTCGTACCCGTAAAACCTTTCGATTACTAGTTCGGATGTTTTACTACTGAGGTAAAGGACGACGTGTGGGAGTTAGGCCATTAAACTAGTTTCATATCACAACCATGCTGCATACTGCTAGGGGGAGTGAATATCCATGAATTACATATGTGAAAGAATTCTGATGTGAGTTGCGCCTGTTGACAAGAAGATGACCACGACTTAACACAGCTTCTTATTCCAACATTAACAAATAATAGAAAGCATCAGTCTATCTCAATGTACCAAAGTTACTTCAGGCGCGCTTCGGCTGTGATCTTGACTTGTATCACTTTATAATTTTTGTAATAACAATCTTCTGATCTGAGCATACGGTTTATGCCCCAACCATGATACAAATCTCCGTACTTGCATTAGAAGTAATGTAAGCAGGTTAGAAAGAAAAAACTGCTTTCAAAAATGATTCTTTGATGCTTTACCTTCAAGCACCCACCACACTGGCATACGCTGTCGCCAACGCATGCGCATCTACGACTTACGGCTGCTGTCCTGATGGCAAAACACCAGCGGCAGGCCCCCACCAGGCTGGCTGTCCCGGTAAGGACTGGAGCGAGATAATTGTTAACTAATATCTCTAAAAATTCATCAATTGTTTTTGCTTGTCTTCGCTTGATCAAAATGCGTCACTTCATGCAAAGCGAGTAACGTCACTACACAACGAATTTCATAAATTATAGAGATTTCTGGTGAAAATCGATTAGAAAGGATGTTTGCACAGTACTCAAAATGATTCACTTATGTATTTGAGTAGTGGTTGCTCTTAAAAGGTGGCAAAAGTATTTTGTGTGATGAAAGGATCTCAATGAACACGACCTTACTAACTACATGTTGTTCTCTTTTTTTCACCTCATTGAACTCTTCCGATCTTCACAAAGAACATATTTGAGGTATGTAATTCAGAAACTTTAACATTACTTTTTCATGTTCAAAAGAAGTAAGGGAAATTAGTTCACATACTGAAAGTTTACTTTCATTTCACGTCAATTTTTCAACAACATACACCCCCTCTCTCACCTTCCCACCCCCCTAACCCTACACCTCTACTCTCCCTTCCCTCTTTCCTTCACTCTAACTCCCCCTGCACATCGTTGGTTGTTCAACATTTTCCTTTTGTATCTTTTCTTACTTAGCTATCAGTGCAAAGTAAATCATCTTGCACGAAGCAGTCTCTGGAATCTGACCTGTCATTGAAGGCGTCTCTGGTTTCTATGGAGATACCCGATGTTCCTTAGTTACAACAAAACGGAAGACAAATTATAAGTCAACAAGCTTACCTACTTGATGAGACTTGTGTCTAAAGATATTGTAAATAACTGAAACCAATGTACAGTAACCTGTTTATTGTTCAGTTAAAAATGAAGCTTGGGATTTAAAGTACTTTGTATTCACGGTACTCTTTCATACGGGTTAGTTATACTTTTATGTGGCAAACTTGATATCACTCGTTTTAAAAGAGTGTATTGTGCACACTTTTTGCTGATCATAATTGAGTGTCACTGTTCAGTAAAACTATCAATGTGCATGTTATGCTAATATGAACGTGTCAGCGCTAAACTGATTCTTCCATTATAACAATCAATGAAATTAATCAAAATATCTCTGAACAATGTTTGCTGAACTTGGCCGGGTTGTTCGAAAGCCGATTAACGCTAATCTACGATTAAAAGTTAACCGAGGTTTTCATCTCGCTCGTTGAAAATGGTTTTAAGAGCAAATTTCAAGCTAAATGTAAAGAAAAGTCTAAGTCAAAACTGAGAGCCAAAAACGTCTTGGAAGGATTTTTATTGATTAGTAATTAAACTCGAATCAAAGTTCACGTTAATCCAGGATTAGCTTAATCGGGCTTTGAACAACTAGGCCCTTAACTGTAAATGTACGCGCCGAAAAGGCAACAAGCCAATCTATCTTCAAATCACGTGATCATCATCGTCTGCATGTCTGAGTGGCATTGTGTGCGTCAGTATGTGTTAAGTGGCTAAAAGCAGTTTTCCAAAGGTTATATAAATAGAAATTTGTAAACTAAACAGATTAATTAAAAACACGGCGAAGTATGAACAACATGCAGCTCCTTGTTGATATTTTAGATTTTAAGGTTACCAGAGTGGTTTTTGAAGCGAATAATTGTTTACAAAAACGCTCTTGCTAACCTCAAACCAAACAACACAACAAAAGGAAATATTGTTTTAACATGTTTTGAGTGTTTTGTCGTCATTATATTCGCTTACAAAGCCCAAACCATCGTAGTCTGATAACCGATACAGCCTGTGGAAAGCACAGGGTACCACTCAAACCAGAAGGATGGTAAACCTGTGCTAACTAATTTGTTATCAGTTACTTCCCGCAACGGTTCCCTACTAGCTGGTTCCTCGCCTTCACGTTGATTGATAAGATAAATATGTGGGTACAGCAATTCTTGAGGATGTTGGATTTAGCTCCTTGTGATCAATACTCGGGCTGACGTAGCGACTAAACATTTTGAGCACCAGTGTCGAAAACAATCGATTGCATATTAATTAATTAACTGATGTTGACTGGCGTTAAACAATATAATTTAGTTTTTGATAAATCAGCCGGTATAACTGATTGTGTGCGTCAACTTTCGCGTGTGTTAATTCGGAAAGCCGTGTCTTTTACAAAATTGAAAATTATGATCACAATTCATGTAAATGCAATCAGTGCTGCTATGGCAGTGAAGAAACGAAGTTGGGACGGAATTTATCTAATAAATAAGCATTTTGTAAAACCTTAATAAAATTGTTGTGTGATCCTTTACACTATTTTTGTTATCTTTTATCAACGTCATTATAACTCTTAATTAATATCCTCTCGTCTAGAAACAATGCATTTGCGAAATCTTAGTACCATCGACTCTTGAATCAGTATAGGATCTGTCGAAGTCGAATTGTATTTTCATATTATTGGTAGTCGGGGCAGGGCAGTGCTATACATTAATTTAAAATACAATAAATGAAAAAAATAATAATTTAATTAACTGAAAAACGTATTGTTGCCTTTTTTACCATCAAAAGTGGTTTTTCTTTTAAACAGAAAGGGACAATACAAATGCAGTCTCATTAGGAAAATGTACCAGTACAGGATTTGCCGACTTTGCGAGTAGAGCAATCAGAATGGCAAGTGCGCGTAAAACTCGTACATTCGCGAGATTTTCCTTTCTGATGTTCATATTTCAACACGGGATCTCATCACTATAAAATGCTCTTCCAAAGATTCGTGCATAAATTATACATAGCAAAAGGGCATTGACCGTGATCTCCTTATGACTCGATCTATGACCGAGCACGAACATGGTCGAATGAATACGACCAAGTACGAAACCCGGGGGGGGGGGGGTACTCCCCTATATAAGGTATATAGGTATGTGCCGCCCTAAAGGGTATGGTTTTTGAGCCGTTTTGGTCTGAAAACGGGTATAGATTTTGACAATTATGGTCTGAAATCGGGTCGGGTTTTTGGGGCGGGGAACATTTACGAAAGCTTACAAACATATTTTTCTTCTCAGTACGTAACTGGAACGACTAACTGATAGCGAGAAAAAGAAATAGATAAACTATGTCATTCCAGCTTACTTTTACTCCTTGCGTCAACTTCCGTTCGGCACTGATGCATAATTATCAGGTCTGAAAACGGGTATGAATTTTAGAGGTCAGGTCTGAAAACGGGTGTGGAAAATGGCATGTTTAGGTCTGAAATAGGGTCGGGATTTGAAGACCCGGGCGGCACACCCCCACCAAGAATTCCGGGGAGTACCCCCCCCCCCCCCCCCCTCGGGACGAAACCCGATACGAAAAAGGTGCGAACATGATGCCGAACGAATACGATCGAGTATGGCTTGGTGTGATCGTATCGTATCGCCAGTCCAAATTGCTGTTACCCGGATAATCACTTCATCAGTTGGCTTTCTCTCATTTACATGTAAAGTTTTTTGGACATTTGGATCAATTCATTTTCTTGCCAAATAAAATAAATAATTTGGCCTAAACGGCCGCCGTTACACGTTGAAACTTTTAGCTGAAACTTGTGTCCAACGGCTCTGCGAAACAAGTTTCACGAAGTGGTGTTACACGGTGAAACTCTTGCTTTTTCTCCACTGCGACCGTTGCCAGCCGTTGCAGAAGTAGAAAGCGGTTCTACTTTCCGTGAACTTGTCTCGCAACGGAAGTTAGAAAACGTTTCACGAAACCGACCATGTTATGCAACGCCTGCTGAAACTTGTTTCGCAAAGTTTCCTTGGTAACGGTGGCTTAAGAGTTAGCGTACAAAGGAAATGTTTTTTCGTGCAAAATGTAAGGGAAATAATGAGAGTGAAACGGGTGTGGAAAATGGAAATCCCACTTGCAAGGGCGACACTCAATGACAAATCACTATTGAAGCCCATCTGCAAAAGATCTAAAATTATTTATTTTGCATTTACTTCCTCTTTGAGTTATATTTTTTTAGCTTCAGGACAACTGACAGAAGATCTAACTACATCCGCGTCTGTTAGTTGATCTTCTTTTCCTGTCACGCTGTTTCCGTGTGAATGAGGTAAAGTTCCTGACTCTTCCCTCTCCTCCCCAAGAAAACAAGCAAAAATTTTAAAAAACAAGGGAAAGAAAAGAAACGCGGTCAAACGCATTTTATTCCTCTTTCTCTGAGATTACACTTCCCCACTGTCAGGAACAGCTAACAGACATAAGCGAATTACAGGCAAAATCAACTGGAGAGAAAAAGCTTTTAAGCCTTGGCGGGGAGGGGTGGAGGGGGAACCAAGCTGACGAGGAGGTCTGGTTCGAGCGCCTAGATGTTTTCATTTTCAATTCCCCGATTCCCCTTGTATTGTGATATCACTGCAGCTGTGTGTCTCACGACATGCACGTGTCTAATTTTGCTAGACAATATCTTGAAGTTTGAAGAATACAGGGATCCGAAATCTGCTATGTGATCTGTAAAACATGGCCTCGAATTTAAAGACACTTCGTTACTTGTCCTTCAGCCATGTTGCTCTCGCAATTTTGGCGGTGATCACAGGCATTGCTTCCGTGAACGTAACCGACTATTACTTTGGAGTCTTTGGAATGGGAATCTGGCTTGGGAGTTGGGTATGTATTGAATATATATCAGAGTTATCATACAGAAATATTCTCATACAATTATACTGTGAAACTCTCGTGGTCAGACTCTACTATCATTAAGCCAGCTGCAGCTGTAGATTCTGCTCATGGAATGTTTATTTCTAGTTCGGTTAGTCAACGCACGTTTAAAGTGTCGCATTTACAATCTATTATATGGTGTTTTTAGCTAATCAGCTAAATATAGTCTATTCGGGGAAAATTTTTCGATGCCTTGGGTAATTTACTTTAAATCGAGGTGGGTTATTTTCCTAAGTTGTTTTTCTCTTCGTGCCATTAATTAAGTTTTGGTTCAATTGTCTTGTGTTTGTCAGCTTATCCAACTTCTTCCTGTCTAAGACGTAAGCCTGTAACAAGGTAATCTTAGGTATTTGCTAATTCAAAACTTTGCGTTTGCCTGACTTGAAATCTTTAGAATTTTTTGCAATAAACTTTCATGAGAAAAAAATTCACTCCCCAGTAAATCGCTATATGTTGCCTATTGTTTCACGACTCGTTCAAAAACGTTTCTATGCAAATTTGAGGTTTTCTGTTGAAAGCGGCGCATTGTTCGACAGCTTAGAGGAGAACACACACATTTTGTTTTGGGATGTGTTTATCTTACAGCCAGATTATCTTACTTTATCTTAGATCATTGTTTAATGTGTTAATTCTCTCACTCTGTCTATACCTGATATATCTTGGATCAACATCTATTTCAAATCGGCTGCATGCAGATGTTTCTGATTTTCCAGTTCACTTCAGCTGTCATTTTTTCAAATGTGGAAAGAAAGTGAAAAATTAAAAATTCGTACAATGAATTTTTAATATCATTATATCAATTGCTCAATGTAATAATCTGTTATTTTATTTTACATCTCAAACCTTCTGATTTTGTTGCATCTTTACAATAGCATGTGTTGATCAGGCTGAATAATTATCAGGCGTTTAAATGCAGAATCATGCTGAATGATTTGCATTATTACACAATTTTGAATGACATTTTAAGCTTTTAAGAGTCTATTTCATTTGTTCTGAAAATTGTCAAATTTAACAGACAGATGAGAGAGTCCTTTAGACTCAAAAGAAACAGAGAAACAATAGTATAAAGTTTCAAAATTATTCGATAATTTGTTTGCAGAAATTACGTTGTGCTGTGTTAAAGGTTATGAGTTTTTTGTAAGTGCACAATAGTATTGTACGTAAGGATAAATGCAAATTACAACACTAAAACAGCTACTGTCATATTACTAACAGCAAATGATTTTAAATGAATATTGAACATTGCCAATGAACAGAAAAAAGTTTTTAATTTAAGGTTCTCGAAATCTTGACTCCTAGCTTGTTCTTCATAAAGAAAAATGGCGTCGTTGCTAGGAAGTGGAATATTCAAACAAAAAACATACACAGATAAAATTAGAGTATATCACTTTGCAGTCACCACCTCCATTACCATAACAATACTCTATTTACGTCACAACTGTCACTTGTGATGTCAATTAAAGGTTAAACATTAGTTTACCAAAGTGCAGTCATGCAACCTAATGTTGTCAATTGTTAAGTTAATGCACGTATGAATGTGTAGTGGTGTGTATCGAGATTTCATCAAAGCAGATTAAACATCAAACACAGTGCAATATTTAATATTTAAAACAAACCAGAATTAGTTTTAAAAATGGTAAAAAAAATTTTCAGCCAATGCAATATTATAAGTTCTTTTTAAAAGTACTCTGCTTCAATATCAAATACAACAAACCATTTCCTGTCTGGTGTGGTTTTCAACTTTATGTAATGTTGTATAATTTAACCACTGCACACTATAATTAACTTACTAAGTTTAATTCAATTTATAGTGTGTACGCAATAACTTCATCAACTACTTGGTAAAGATTGAAATATGTACACCACTATAATTACGTACACACTGAATAGACAGAGCTTTTAATTGTATATTAAGAATTTAATTATACAGTCATGTAATTTGCAGAGTCATGGCCAGTTTTTGAATATTAATTTTATGTGGTGTGTTGATCCTATAAATGAATACTGTCTTGTTCCAGAAAATCACCCTACCCCTCCCATGCCAGTTGGAAGGTTTTTGGTTTGGGCCACTCCTCCCCTCAGGAAATCCCAATTTAGCTTCATACCTTCCTTTCAACATATTGGCTTTGGAATTTTGGCTAAATGGAAAGCATCCCTGGATTAAACAGTGTTGTTAATCAGCCTGTGGGTTTGTTCTGTTTCAGATCCTGTTGACAGGTTTGGCTGGAATGGCTACTGCTGTGAAGCCTCAAAATTACTGCAGGGTACGATGAATAAAATAAATACGCATTTACAAATTGGATAAACTGGAAAATGTTTAGAATGAGATGGAGGTGTTGAAAAACAAATTGCACACTTCATTCAAGAAGCATTTTTTTTATAATAATTATAATAATAATAATATTGATCCTACAAGTAGCTTAACACCCAGTCAGACGCCATTCGTGGGAAACTATTTGACTAATGTCTAACCCAGTGAACGGACATAACTCTCACTTTATAACACCTCTCTGAATGAACACCGGACAGTTACTTTTAGTCTTAATTTAATTTATTCTATTTCACACCTTTACTTTCTGTATAAATTATCTTTTCTGTTACATATTTCTTTACTTGATAATGGTGCCAAGATGACACCGAAACGCTGTTCCATTTTTTCACTAGTTTTTATAGTCGACCCTACAAGACTGCCAGCATATAGTCTGGTCTGCATACTCTGTAGGGTAGAGTGACTTAGACCATTTTGACCCTTATCTCCCCTTCCCACTAGTTTTCACAGGATTTCTAGTCTTTTGTTTAGCCGGATTAATCACTGATTCACTACACTACACTTAATGCAGAAGCACAAGGTCCATAGGCAGGAATTTTATTGAAAGCTGTGATGGGGTGTCTAGCACCGGCATTTACTCTCAGAGCAATTACACCCCTATTGCACCAAACCCTTCAACTATAGCTTGTTTATCCTTCATTCTTCACAGATTGGTGTTTTCCTGGGCTGTTGTCTTGTTGCTATTGTCATCCTGATTATATGCGCCATTGTTCTGGGCACCGTGGTCATAACCCACTTCCGTTTTGAGTCAACTGTGACTCGCGACTATTATAGAAACAGAGGCACATTTGGCCAAAGGTCCCATGAGGATTACTTTAAACCACAACAGTACTTTGAGGACAGAAACGAGGCTGGAAGAGTTGGATTAGCTGTATACATCTGCTTGGTGATTATCATCAGTTGTGATGTCCTGTTGTGTACGGCATCTGTGTACGTGTGCCGTGACCTTACAATAACTCATGGACAGGTATTGTACTAAAGTTACTTAAATAAACTTGAACCTGTTACCCACACAAAATTAATTTTGTTTCGGAAAAGTGGTCACCTACAGTTGTCGTTACTTCTGAGAGGTAGTGAATTACCCAATTCCCCACCCGACAAAAAGAATAAAACAAGTGCATAGACATTGTGTTAGTGAGCTTCACCCTAAGGCATCCCCCGACCCCTGCGTCGTTTGTTCAGACTTTATTCCCATTTTTAAGAAGGTTGTTTGTCAGCAGCCTCCGTTTTCAGAAGCTGTTTGCTCATCCCAAAAACACAAAGCAAGGTTTGAAACTTTATATAGTCTTTTTGTTACCTTTACGAATCCTAACCTACTTCAATCTGAAACATTTAAACAGATTCCTTCCCGTATTTAAGGCTAAACCAGCAAAAAAATCATGGGTGTTCATTATTTGCATGAAAAATCCGGAAATTTAGGTTGGTAATCAAATAAATCCCCCCTAAAATTCGGAAATTCTATCAGGAATTTTAGTTACCCTTTTTTTTCAGTTCAGAATGTTGGAAACATTGGAAAAGTCTATTAAATTTGTCGTTTCTCTCATTTCCAACCTCCTTTCTTTCTTTCCCTTTGAGATAGCACCTGTCATATGGAAGCAGTGCACTCATTGTTGTTCTAAATGATGTGCTTACTATGATTGTAGGCACCCATTACTGGGACTAACGATCGCCGTGTGACTTCAACTTCCCACCGTCAAGCCAACTCTGGTGCGATAACCCAAGCCAATACTGGCACAGTACCTATCGCTGGTCAGAACTGGGCAGAGTTGGTGTTTCAAGGAATGCCTGCAGGGACAATACAACAGTTTCATTTCATACAGAACCCAGATGTTCAATTTTTTACTCCTTACAAATTACCGGTAAGTTGTTAGGAACTGACCGCATTTGATGATGATGATGATGATGATGATGATGATGATGATGATGATGATGATGATGGTGGTGGTGGTGGTCTGAACGAACAGGGAACAGACATGTCCGTTTAACATTTAAACATTATTTTGCTGGGAAAAAGGACCGGACGTCAGCTTATATAGGTGCCAAAGGCTGCCACTATAGTCCACTTGTTGGTCCCATCCCTTTTTATGATTGTACAGGCTAAAGTGAATGAACAAACTTGAGATAGACACCAGGGGTGGTCATTGCCAGAGATTTGTTACGTCCCTAGTGGTTCTTTTATGTCCCACAAGAGTGATCAGTGAAAGTGCTTGTCCGAGGAGACTAGAAAGTCTTTAGAACCATCTGCAAATGTCAGAGCAAAGGCAACACTTTCTCCTCAGTTATTTTAAGACCCTGACTGTTAGTCCGGGAATCAAACCCAGGCCTACCACTCCGAAGTCTGGTACCTAACCAATAGCCCATTTTACAGTTGTGTTCTAAGTGACCTGGCCTTGGATTGGAAGCGAGGTTGTGGGTGACCTTGTTTTGATACAAACCTCACTGCTTTTCATATGTAGATCATGATGTTCTTATGCTAACTAGTTTGCATTTACATATGAAAAGCAGTGGGGTCTGTATCAAAACAAGGTCAACCCCAGCCTCGCTTCCAATCCGAGGCCTGGTCACTAAGCACACAACTGTAAAATGGCCTATTGAACTAAACAGTTGGGGTTTGTCGGCGTTTCGTTGAGCTAATTTTATCACTTTTGTTGTTTCATGAGGCATTAAGTGAAACGTTTCGTGTCATTAAGGATAGCTCAATGAAAAGTTAACCCTGGGAAGTCTTTTCTCGTTAGGTGTCGCTCCCCCCACCCCCCTTGGTAGGCATTCTTGTTTTACTATGCCCCTCCCCTCCCCTTCAATTTTCACCAGGTCACCCCACTTCATAATAAATGAAATACCCCTGAAGCCAGAATTGTTCATATTTGATTTCGTTGATGTGAGCTATCAAATTAACGTTCCTTTTTATCTCATCAAGAATTACGCTGAACTGTACCCAGAAGGAATCTCTAATACTGCTGTTGATGTGAACGAGCAGACACTGGTATCTAATGTCCCGGATGAACCACCGCCAGTGTACACACCCACAGCGGTTACGTCACTTCCGGGATCTTCTGTTGTTGTACCGCTGAATTCACTTTCAACGCCGGCTGTAGAGGATTCTGTAGTTGAAGATTCAACAACTTCAGTCAGAACTCTAACGCCGTTGGCAGAGCGAACCAGATTAGCAGAAGCCCTTGGAGGTTCAAGCAATTCCTCGGAACTTCCGGGAACCCTAGAGAATTCATCGGAAAATTCGGGATCTTCGTCTCCAGTCCACTCGCTACATCCGGGAGATTTAGAATCCGCGTTGCCAGGGAGCTTAACGCCATCAAGCTTGGAGACAGATTTAGGTTGCAACGCAGTCGCTACTCACTCAGAATTAACTTTAGCAATACGCACCGATTCTTCTACGCGAGTAATTCAAAACGGCGCGGGGAGTAATTCGTCAGTGTCATTGCCAAACTCGGTGCAAGTGGAGACGTTACAACATTTGGACGGGACAGCCTCGTATGATTCACAAAACGAGACTGTAAACTTTGAAAATTCGTCTGTAACTGTGGCAGCTAATACTTCAGAAACCAGATAGCAACCGAGAAGGAACAGTGTAGTGTTAACCAGCTGAAATAGCCATGAGCTGGATCTGCTGCTACGCGACGGCAAATTGCAAACGGAAACGTCTTAAAAATTAAATTTACGTTCCTTAAATATTTCGCGATAGTACTAGATCAATTTCCATAATGCGCTTGAATTCTCCAGAAGGTGAATTCTTCTTAGGGACGGCATTCACCTTCATTTCACTGTCGTGTGTATTGACATCCTGCATAAAACCTTGAATTTGAGTCAGGGTTAGGATTTGGCTTGTGCACCAGGATCCACACATGTTTACCCACTAATCGTTATACAGGAATTGCAATGGAAATGCGTTTGACGTCTTTGTATAAATTTTAATTTTCTTGTAAGCTGATAGAAACTTGCAGCTGGAAATGCTCTGCGAATTTTATACTGTAACTCAGCTTAATATATCGTGCTTGTGCGTGGCGCTTTATAAGTGCTTAAATCACATTTGAAACTCGACAATGAAATGTGCGCTTTTTATTCGTCAGCTTGTACATATTGAATTTTGTTTGATTATTTTTAAAAGTATTACTTATATAATGCCCTAAATTATCAAAAGCACCAAAATGTGTACATAATTTAGTCAAGTATAAATGTCCCCTTACAGAGGAAGGCTGGATAAGTGTAGAGAGGTTACCCAAGGTTTTATTTAAATTGTCAAAATTTATTACAGTCCATTGTAAAGTATTTTCTTGAAGTTATAGTTTTACAACTCTTAGCGGAACAACCAAACAAAAAATGGCAAGAAGTTTAGGACGGTTTTCAATTGAGTATCGTAAAACATAACACAAAGTAATCACTGGTTCTAACCAATCAGAACGGACGCAAAAAGTTGAATTAACCAATCACGAAGCAACTAAATGCACCGTCCTAAGCGCGGGAAAACGCGTGCGAGCAAGTCATGATTGGTTTGGATTGCTTTCCCATTGGTTGAGAAAGTGGCGGGAGTTTTTCCAACCAATCACAGAGCGTAGCAAAGCAAAGCTAAGGCAAAAGTGAATTACTTTCGACTCTCAATTGAAAACCAGCGATTACGCTTAGTTGCGTTTCTCTTGGCGGGAATTCAATTGCAAGATTAGCGAGCAAATTAGGCCTGATCGTAGAATGGATCTTAAACTCCTATTCGGTTGTGCAAAATCTTGTCTGTTATTTTAACCACTGAAAGTATGTAGTAAGTGAAGGACATTAAATAGCCTTTTTACATGAATACTGGCTATTCATTTAACTAAAGTGCTGACTTGCCTACCGTGCGAGCGCGCGAGTTCGTATCTGTCACGCGCGCTGGAACGCTGACGTGAAATTGAACTCATTGTGACGTCATAACAGTTTATTCCAACTTGTTTTGCTACTGCCCTTGTACACCTAGCGCCTTATTTCATCGTGCGTTTTGAAACTATTGTTAATCTCGACGACAAGAAGAGGTAAGATTTAAAAGCTTAACCTACAGGGTTTTCTACTTTTTAACATCTTGGGCGAGAAATCTGTTGCGCCACTCTTGAAAAGTCGCAAATTATTGAGAGGCGAGAAGCTCCACTATAATTTTAAAATTCTTTCAGAGTCTTATTTAAAACTTGACAGAGATAATAGCAACAAACGGCAACAATTTTTTTTTTTGTTTTGCGATTAGGACCCACAAATTAAACACTTTCAGCAGGAAACAAATTTTTAGAACCGCCAGCCAGTCAAGTATGCAATGTTGAAAACGGCTGCCACAGTTAAAGGCACATGATTTATTTCCTAGTCACATGTACAGCGCCCTCAGAGTTATCAGTGAACTGTCATAAATCAATCGAGATCTTTCTCGGTGTCCCATAGCTCTTGCTCGCTTCTTTGTTTTCACTTTAACAACGAAAGCCGAGTTTTCGATGCCTGAAACATAGCATGTGTACAGCCCGATTTTTCCTGAGGGGAGGGGTCGGCTGTACACAGGCTACTGAAACACTGACGAAGTAAATTTCTGGGGAAGTTTTTTGCGATAACTTGTTTATATGGTTTGTGAAGGTTATCCCAAAAATCGGAAGTCAGAACTTCCCAAAATTTCGTTCCCTTCGGTATTTGGGACGGTTAATTTACCCCCGTATAGTTAATTCTAGGAATATCGCCGTTCTGCAAGTTCCTTGGATGACGCGACACTATAATATCCCCAGTTTAACACCTTAACTCCCTAAGAAAAGGCCGGTTGGGGATTTATCGTGTTTTACTTTTAGGTAAGATAAGTCGAATGGCGGGCACAGGTAGTCCATACTAGAAGAGCTCAACCCAGCTATTGAAGCAACTAAGAGTATCACTACCCTCCCCTGGATGGGATGCTAGCCCACCGCATGCATGGTTATCCAGATTTTCTGCGCCAGTACCTTGCCTTAAACTTTCACGTCTAAGCAAACAATAGGACAATGCTGAGACCAGCGTGACCTCGAACTTCTGACCTCCCGAACGCGCCTATACTTAAATCCTGGGGGGAGGGGGTTGTCGTTTGCCACCCAGAGACACCAATGTGTTAATGAATCACCTATGAAGCAGTGTTAAACAAGCTCATTAATTTTATTGGAGCACCAAGGCACTCGAGTCCACATCCTGTTACTTTCATAAATAACAATATTTACACCGTAATTCATAATTCATTAAGATATTTTTACACTTCACAATGACTGAAGGTAGTCCGCAAAAAACCTAACTTCTCGACTTCAAGCAATTCTCAAATGATAATTAAAATCCTCGATTGGTTAGAAGAGCTCGTGGAGTTTTCTTTTACCGCTGGGAAATCATCGGGACTTGGAATCGCACGGAAAAGAAGATGGTGAACTCATACTAGTAGCAGAAGTATTCATTCTACAGTACATATGCGGTACACGGTTCATTATAGTTAAAATCTACGCATGCTTTCTTGAAATTGTCTAGTACACAAACTAAACGCTTTACGAAGAAAAAAAAACCAAACAAAACAGAACAAAACATAAGTATATCTCACATCAAACTGACTTGGTCAGTTAAGCAATAAAGCGTTCGTTTTGAACACATCCTAGACTCGTCACGTAACACAAAGCTCCGAGTATGTCACGACAGGTTATTTAAAAAGTGTCACACAACACGCAAACTACACATTATGGTGGTAAATAAATAATGAATGAATTCACTCTTCTACTCCCGGACTGAGTTGCTAGTCTCAAAGGTAGACAAAACGACTGCTTTCGAAAATGTAAACATAAATGGTGCCTACGATATTCGAGATGTCAAGGTCATAATCTAACTCTCTTTATAAGCAAAATAAAATATAGCATCATCAATTGAAGTGGCATCAGATGTATTCTGTTTGGCCCTCTCACAAGGAGGGCACCTTCTGCATGAGGGGGGTGGGGGGGAGGCCTTCAGTTCTCCGTAGGAAAGAAAGCCCCTTGAAGTGGGGAAGGATGCCTATTCTGGAGGCAAACAGATTTCTGCCAAAAGGGTCCCTCCAAGGAGAATCACCAAACAGAATCCACCTTAGCCACTTGCTCCTCTTCAGTTTCTTAATCCAAGTCTTCTTGTCGCTTGCTCTGTGTTTCCACTTTTGTAGTAGACTCTTCCTTAGATGCCTCCTCAGCACCCGCCACCACATCGGAATCTTGGTCCTTATTCTCTTCCCTTGAGGGGTCCTCCTTGGTGGTATCCTGGACTGAAGGACCTGGCTCAGAAGGCCCATTTTCAGAGGGACCCTGCTCAGAAGGCCCATCCTCAGAGGGACCCTGTTCTGGAGGTCCCTCCTCAGAAGGTACTTCCTCTAAAAGCTTCTCCCCAGAAGGCTTCTGTCCAGAGTTCTCTTCAGGCTCCTCTGATCCTTGTAGTTCATTCTCAGGAGGATCTCTTTCCTTCTCCTCGTTTTCATCCTTCTCAGTCTCGCTCTCATTCTGTCCACCTTCATCTGAAACAGATTCTTGCTGCTTGGAGGGGTCTGCATCTGCTGTTGGAGGGTCGGGAAAGCCTTCATCCGCTGGCTGCCTCACGTCATCAGGACCTTTTGATTCCGGCTGTTCCTCAATGTGTTCTTCACCTGATGGATTTCCTCCATCCTCTTCAGCAGAGGCAGCTTGTTCCTCCCGCTGGTCTCCTCCTTCCACTTCATTACTCTCCTCTTCCGTCTCTTGTGCTCCGCCTGAGTCAGCAAGCACATCCTTCCTCTCTTGCTGTTCATCGTCAGCCTCTCTTTGTTCCTCCCTTTCCCCTCCTCCTTCCTGTCTGTCTCCATCACCCTCCTCGGTTGGGGTATCTTCAACAACCGCGTTATTTTGGGGTGCTTCTGTACCGCCACCTCCGGTTTCCACGTCTGCTTCACTAATGTCCTGGTCTCCCTGTGGCTTCTGTGGATTGTCTTGGTTCTCCTGTGGCTGCTCTAGGTTTTCTTCCGCCTCAGCTTCCCCGGTATCATCATCTTCCGGTTCAATCCCATTCGCTCTTAGATCTAGGAACGCCTTCAAATCATCTACGATCTCCTTTGATATGTGATTCACAGGCATGAGCGTGCAGTCAACAATTGACTTATTACGTTTAACAGCTTCAAGCAGCCTCCTTCCTCCTTTGTCACCAATTCTATTACCTTCTAAATCAATGGCGCGGAGGTTCTTGCAACCTTGAAGCCCTTCAGCGATAACGACTGCTTCTTCGTCACCGATCTTGTTATAATCAAGTGATAGGCTCTCCAGAGTGCTGTTGGTTTTAAGAGCTTTGCTAATGCTCTCCCAACCCTCAAGCTCAATTGTATTACCACCAATTGTCAGTATACTGACAGTGTTGTTATTCTCGATCAGTCTGGCGATGTGTTCAGCGCCATTGTTGGTCAAACCACAATCTCCTATGTCCAAGTTCATTATTGATGCGCCTGTAGTCTTCAATATGGCGTCAATGATTCTTCCTACACCTTCGTCAGTCAAAGAATTCCCGTGTATTCTGAAAGAGAATAAACAAACACACATTTAGTCAACAACAACGACGTTAGAGCACAAATGATGAGTGTTCTACTATAGTCATATTTGTCAACATAAGAAAGTCTCAAGTGCGACAGACACCAGCCATTGTTATTGCATTACCCCCTATTAGTATATACCACACAAGTGAATAGTACTTTTCGCGGGCGCTGATTGGCTAGCTCGGAGGTGATTAGCCAAGTACTATGTACCTCCGAGCAGCCGAAGAGAAACAACATGGCTTCCCGTTTCGCCACGGTTACTTAAGAGGAAATTATTTCGATAAACGAGGCGGCTGTTAAAAAAAAAAAAATACATAAATGGCAACAAAGTTTGGTTTGACGGCATTAAATGGTAAGTTATTTAATCTTTTCAACCTCATATTCTAAGGAGAAAAATGAAAATACAATCCCTTGAATTGTTTACGAAAACTGCCTAGCACTAAAATTACAATGAAAACGTAACAAGGAAACATCTAATATTTTTCACCATGGTTTCAACAACAAGACGAGTTTCACAGAAAAATCGAAGAAATGACACTGTAGGAACTAAACAAGTGTCTCCAAAAGTTTTATTTGTCTGCAAGACAGTGGAACGGAACTTTCTACAATAAGAAATCGCTTACCGCGTTGCGCGCAAGATTTTAAAATTTCATAACATTTTACTATATTCATTTACTCACAGGAGCATCTTAAGCGACGTGTTTTCCCTGATCACTTCAGCCAGGTGTTTAGCGCCTTCCAGTCCGATGCAATTTACACTCAGATTCAGCATCTAAAACGAAACAAAATAAATATGTCAAGACTAAGTCTTCAGTGAACACAACACAATTTAGCGAGCCCTCATAAATACCGTATTTCCTCAAACAAGCATCCTGTACGCAATATGTTAAACACGAGGAAGAGTGTTTCACCCGATTTCTAAACACCGAGAGTTGAGTTGAAATCAAAGCGCTCTGTGAGTGAACTCAATACATCCGCATCGTCACTTTTACATGATTTGTTTCCCCATCCTTTGGACAGTGTTGCTTGGTTGGTCCATGGGAATGTTCCATCTTTCTTACCTTTAAATTGTGTGAGTTCTTTAGAGGCTCCTTCAGAATCTCCAGCGTTCTGTCGTCGGCTGCAGCGTTTCTGAGAATCAGGGATCCGAGCTCTTCTCGAGAATCGATAATTCTGGCAACTTCCTCAAACTATAAGTCACAAAAAGAAAAACATGAATTTAAAAACGATTAATAAACCTTATTCTGTCTTCCAATGCATGCCAATGAATATGACCAATTCTAACAGAGACCACTCCTTAGAGTATCGTCACATGATCTGTAAATGGAGCCACAAAACAACGAAGCGAATAACGTCTATTGTTTATGCATCTTCTCTCTTGGCCATATTGTCCAGCACTTGATCTACACTGACGTGACCTAGACGAACATGCCCATGAGTTGTCATTCGCTCCTGTGTTTCTTCCGCTCTTTAGCTAGCTTGCGTGTCTCGGTATGATGTTCATAGTTTCGTTTTTCACGAAGACTGGTGTTGAATACTGTCCTCCCTTATAAGGGACCTAAACATTAGTGAATTAATAAGCCAAAGCCACTACTATGACTGAATATCCGCTGACCGCATCCTCGGGCGCACATATCCCGTTAGAGAGATCTTACTGATGCACAATATTGATTTAGATTTAGATTTAGATTTGGAAGTATGGTCATTAATCATAAGTTAAGATTGATCATACTCTGAACAGACTATATTCAGTCGGTCCCAGTGTACCACATTTACCTGATCTTTGGTCAGCTCTACTCCAACTAACTCAATATCTTCTTTTCCCTCCAAAAGGGTCTGGACCGAGCCCTGATGCTTGGCCCCAGGCTTCACTCCAACAGCTTTCAGAGCCTGTTCTGGAAGTTGGCCGGAAGAGACTAGGTCCGGGTCACTCCCGGGGTCTTGTCCGGGTCTGCTTTTGCTCTTCTTTTTCTTCTTCTTGGATTTGCGATCTAAAAATAAATGCATTGGTGTTAGTCGTGAAATAATCTGAAGTTCTCAGCAGTATTTACATTCGTACAAGAAACGATAAAAAAGGGTCGTTAAAAGCGATTATGAAACAATCGGAAGCGTCCGGTAATCTTCGTTATTATCCGGCAAATGATCAAAAAGTTAAGTATCGATCGGAGACAATCGGCCACCTTCGCAGACGTTCGGAAAATGGTCAAAAACGTTTGTTGACCTTGCTCGAAAAATGCCGAGTTGTGAAGTGATCTATCAAACACGAGGTAAAGCGTAAAGTATTTCAACCGATTTCCAAACGCATTAAAAGTGAGTTACAAAATTATTGCTAATTCTTGGAGAAATTCAAAAACAAAAGTTCACCAAATTTTACGATAATTAAGATCACATTTCCAACCTCCTTCGCGGTAGTAATTTCCTTTGTTTTCTCTTCATGAATTATTAATGTATTTGACAAGCAATACATGTATGAACAGAGAACATTTTCCAACTGGTGAAATCGTTTGCTTTCACACCTCTTTTCTCTTCATCCTCGCTGTCACTGCTACTGCTGCTGCTGCTACTGCTACTGGTGTCGCTTAGCTCAGGAGACCTCACATTGTCATCAGTATCTCTTGTTTCCTTGTGTTCCTCATCCTCCGCTTTCGTCATTTCACCCTGATCAGTCTCGTCAGGAACATCTTCCGCCTGTCCAGTGTCTTCTTCTGGGACATCTGGTGTCTGAAAGACAAGAAACGTTTCATCCTTCTTCGTCTTCAACACGGCACTTTACGAAGCGCGCAAACGTGTCCAATACTGTAGCTCAACAACACCCAGCACTGAGCACTGATCGCTGGGCCCAGGCGTTGGGCGTTAAAACACACTATTACGTCATAAAATGTTCAAAATTTAAGTGCGGCTCGTGGTTCCACTGCCAAGTTTTGAACATTTTATGGCGTCATTTTGTGGTCTATAAGAGTTTAGACCACAGAAATCTGTTGAAGATTTGTGTTTTATAATGACATGTAAAAAGTGTGAGCGGGATTGATAAAGGGCGTGCGTTAGAACTGACATCATTTTTATTGTCTGTATTCTTTTAGACAACAGCGCGTGGGAATTTTGGCAGTACAGTTATTGTAAAAAGTATAATAGAATAATACACTTTGCTTTACGCCTCGTTCTTTCTCTCTCTTTGATTTGAACAGGATATTAAAGAGATTGGTGTGTTAACAGAAGGTAAAACAGACCACAGGTAAAAAACGACACCCCCAGGGACAGTAACTACCTATATTAGGTGAGTAGCCTCGCCCTCCCCTCCCCCCCGGTTATGATTACATACAGACCACAGTACCTCTTCTGTCTGCTCTGGTTCCTCCACTTCATCTGCTTTCTGTTCCTCTTCAATAACGGTGACGTCTTCATCAAATGAGACATTTTTCCTCCCTTCCGAACTGGCTGCACTCGCTGGTCTTTCAGCATTCTATGAAGAACAATCAACTAGTGTTTAGTTACCTCAATGTCATAACCACGTGGCTAAGTCTCCTCTATTGCAATTGGCCATTTCCGAGTTGCTTTGAACCTCAATATGAAAGCGAGACTAAGTGCAAAACTTTTCATATGAAAATTAAGTTTTTTACGCGTGAATGAACTAATTTCACAATAGGAGCTTTGCACTTAACCTCACTTTCATAATGAGGTTCAAACAAACTCGGAAATGGTCTATTAATGACTTCCCCAAGAAGCAACGCGCGAAGACCCGAGTAACGAAGGAGATTAAGGCCCGGTTCATACGTCGAACTTTACATGAGCCGAACCTAATACCTATTAAGGTCGACCCAAATAATTAAGTTCGGCAGTTGATTCAGACGTCGAACCTAACTGAAGTCGAACTTAATTGAAGCTAACGTGAGAAAATAGATTTTTGTGGTCAGCAGCTGTTGTTTTTACTCAACAAGATTCAAAATGGCGGGAAAGATGAATTCTGACATGGAAGAGCTTGTTTGGAAAAATAATCAAGACAGGCCAAACACGGCTCATATTGGTCGGGATAGGAAGAATATAACCTTCAAAGCTAATTTGCTCTTACGTGTACGTCTTTAAAAGATCTCCCTTTACTGTACGAAGGGTCTTTGAAGATCCCTCTTAGCAGAGGCTGATTTTCTATCAAGTGCCATTTACTCATCTGAATTGTTTTAGGTTAGGCACAGAAGGGCGATATTCCGTAACAAACCGCAAAATGTTATTGCGCGTTTTTTGTTTGTTTTGTAGTGCCGACATTCTTTCGCGGAATTTGACTTCTGAAAGAGTTTTATCTACAAGGTTATCGAGGTAACCTCTGTAGCGTAATCTCTGTTTAAATAGAGTAATGTTTTCTTAAAATGTTTTTTTTTTGAAGATTTTGTTCTGAGAAGTCTTGAGGCTTCGCCTTTGATATAGCCTGTATTGGAAAGTTTCTGTCGGTTTGAAGTGCGTGTGCACATCAAGACTAGATTTTTTTTTACTCTTTCGCATCTCAGACAAGTATATTTAGTTTTTTCGAAACAAGGAGAACAAGCACATTCCTCTTTTCCCACATCTTGTTCAAAATTAAGTCCTTTGCGCATGCCAAGTCGATGGAACGCGCAGACCTCTGGGATAGATATAATTTATATAATTTATACATAACGTATGCATTTGGTTCGGCACATGTAAAGTTCGACGTCTGAATCGAAGTCGAACTTTTGCCGTTCTATTCGACTGGCGCAGTCGAATAGAACGGCGGGTCGACCCAAATACAAATCTGTCGATCCTAACTGATTCATACGTCGATCTTTACATGCGCCGAACCAAATGATTAGGTTCGGCTCATGTAAAGTTCGACGTATGAACCGGGCCTAAGTGACTCATTTCTGAGCTGGCAAGTTGTAAGACAAGTTTACATCAATCTAATCCCAAATTTAATGGCCTAGTTTTGGTTACTTTGCGAATCCGAAACTAAACCATAATTGAACACTTCAATCAAACTTTGTAATACAAAAAATAGAAAAAGGAAGACGAATTATTTGCCAAAAATAGCTCAGTGGCTTCCTCCGTTCCGTTTGTTTACATTAGGGAGTTTAAGAACCTACTGAGACGACGACAATAAGGACGTCAAAAAACAATAGGATTTCATGAGAAAAACAAAGGCCCCGCACGTGCGTTATAAATTTTGGTACATTTGTTCTCCGTCTCTCGGCAAAACAACAACGTCAAATGACTAAAGTTAAGGTTTTGTGGAGAACGTGAGCACAAGACGGTGAATTTTTCATTCTCTGCCTGAACTTGAACGCCGTCCTCACCCGTTCTGTTACTGTATTAAGGCCCCGTCCACACCTTCCGCATAAATTTGAAATTTCCCTTGGCCTTCCATCTACACTAAAACGGCGCTTTTGACCACCAAAAAGGGTGCGTTTGAAAATCGTTCTGTGGTGGATAAAATTGAAAACGCGTTTTAACTTCTTAACTTGAACGCCACTCCTACCGATGTGGTTCCTGGATAGTTCGCTGTTTTTGTGCAAGTTGAACGAGTTGAAATAATTGCGAGTAGCACAAATAAAATCAATTCTTATTTTCAGGTGACGTTTTCGTTGGCCTGCCGTCGTCGCTGCTTACTAGGGAGCTAAAGCAGCGACGACGGCAACGCCAACAAAAACGTCACCTGAAAATATAACTTCATTTCATTTGCGCTACTTCGCCATTATTTCAACTCGCTCAACCTCTACAGAAACGGCGAACTACCCAGGAACCAAACTTGTAGGAGTGGCGTACAAGTTAAGAAAGAAAATGAAAAATTTACCGTCGTGCGTTCACGCTCTCCACAAAACCTTAAATGTGGTCATTTCACGTTGTTGTTTTGCAGAGAAAAGAAATGTACCAAAATGTAAAACGCACGTGCAGAGCGATTGTTTTTGCTCATTAAACCTATTGTTTTGCGGCGTTGTCGTTGCCGTCGCCGTCGTTGTTGCTTAAGCTCCCTAATTTAGCATGGACGGACGGCAAACGCCTGATTCGTTTTCGGAGCCAAAACGTAAAATTGCCCGCACGTCGTTGGGTTGTGTTGTAATGCAAACATGTTACGCTAAAAATGTCGACCTAAGGTCCACCACCTTAACGAACGATTAATGGAACATCTCAAACTATTTGCTTTTTCCAAACTGTGGTATCGAAGGGTGGAGTAAAAAATCACATGGGTGGCATATGAATTCACAAGAAAGTTGAACTTTTCTCGGCAAAGCAAGGTTGCCGCGTCCGTGCAAAGTTTTTGTACGTGCAGTTTGCACTTTGTCTTAATGAGCAAAGCACGCACGCACACACACTCAACTGCAAAACACAAGATGCGTCTGGTTTATTTTGAAAATTTCCGTCATTTAACGTTATAATTTTCCAGTAACGCAAAATAGTTATTGTGAATTATTCATTAGTTGTTGTGTTTATCTTAAGACTGATTATGGCTCGTTTATTCGCTTATTAATGCATTACATTATTGTTTATTTGTTTATTGTTACGCTCTTGGTTATTTAACAGCTGTGCACTACACAAGTTATTAAAATACTGGCCTTCCTTTGTCAGTTTCCTATCAACTTAATAAAGAGCACGCTAAAACTCTTCTTATGCAGCAGCAAATGGAAAATTAATTGAAAGCGATTATATATTTTTATTTTTTTTAATTTTATTTTTAATTTATTTTTTTTAAGGTTACGCAAACAATGTTATCGTTTAAAGTGCCTATGAAGCGAAAATTGTTTTTAGGTAGTTATAAAATTTACCCTTTCAAACACGCGATTTTCAAAGTTTGAGATTGCTGGGGTAAAAATTGCCGATTTTGTGAGTGCTCAAAGTTGGGCTATTTTGCCCTCAAAAATGGTATTCGAATCGCGCGGCCAAAACGCTCATTTCAGAATCGGTAGACATACTTTTCCCTTTCTACAATCCCCTTTGGCGGCAAGAACGGAATGAGAGTAAACAAACTTTTGGCACCAACGTAACGTCACAACTTGGAATTCAGCATAGAACTCGACCCAGTCCTCTGACCATTTTTAAGAGCAAAATAGCCTAACTTCGAGCGTTCGTAAAATCCGCAATTCTTACCCCCAGCACTTTAAAACTTTGGAATCATATAATTCAAAGTGCAAATTTTATAACTACACAAAAACGATTTTCGCTTCTTAGACACTTTAAACAGTTACGGTTATTTCATTTTATTTTACAATTATTATTTTTTTTTTTATTTAAGAGATTTATTAATGTTTTAAGCCATAGTTTTAAGTGTTTTTAATAAACTAAATTGATGTCGTTTTCAAAGTTATTTTTAACAAACTGTGTACTTAACTGTTAGATAAAATACATTCACGATCATGGTTACATCATTCTTTTATCATTTACAATGTTGTTAAGGTTAACACTATTTACAGTCACCTGACGTATTCTATTGCCGGTTTGTTTGTTTATGGAAAATAGTCAAATTTTCTGGACAAGGTGGAAAGCGTTTTAAACATTACTTCCTAATTCTACAAATAGCATATAAACATTATTTCGTGACACTTTGGAATTTCGAGTTCAAATACTGAGGTGACATTAAGCCATTTCCGAGTTGCTGTGAACCTCAATATGAAAGCGACGCTAAGTGCAAAGCTTTTTGTATGAAAATTAGTTTTGTTTGCATAGGAATGAAAACTAAAATTTTCATGATAAAAATTTGCATTTAGCCTTACTTTCATAGTAACACGGAAATGGCCTATTTGATTACTTTCGCGCGGCTATTTGTTGACGTTAATTTAACACTCACGTCCTCTGTCCTCTCATCTGTCTCATCCTCAACTTCATCAGCTTCTTCTTGCTTCCCACTTTCCTCCAATGACGGTTTTTCTTTCTCCTCAGTTTCATCCTGGATGTCATCTTCATCATCTTCTTTGTCACTTTCCTTATCAGACTCCTTATCAGACTCCACGTCGGACTCCTTATCGGACTCCTTATCAGACTCCTTGTCGGACTCCTTATCAGACCCCTTGTCGGACTTCTCATCATCCGGTTTCTCTTTTTCTTTCTCTTCGTCAGACTCAAAGTCTTCATTGTAGTCCTCGTTGTTTCTAGTAGCTCCATCGTCTTCTTTATCAGTTTCCTCTTTTACTTCATTCTCGCTGTCTTTCTCCTTCTCAGGGCTTTCTTCAAATTCATCATCATCGTATTTGTCGGCTGCTGGCTCTTCTACCTCAGCACCATCTTCACCTGTTAAGAATCAAATCATTCACTCAAGCCTTCCAAAAACAACCGCCAACAAACTCACTCAAATTTGAACTTGAGAATAGTTTCATACAACTGGGTAAAGTGGGACAACGTAAGTTTCTTTACTAAAGAAACAACAAGGCGGAAGAGGCTAAACCTGGAACCAGTACCTTCACATAAGATATTCAACGTGATACCCACACCACAACCTCTCCAATCATGTCATGTTTCAGTAACAACAAATGAGAACATGTCTGTACCTATCCACCCTTAGTTTTACATTATAACTGTCAAAATTCCCGCGCGCTGATTGGCTCCTAGCTATTGTCTACAGACAAAAAATGACGTCAGATGTAACGCGCGCGCTTTCTCAACGGAAACTACAGCCAATTCCGCTCGTACATTTTCCATGTTATTGTTAAAAACAAATCGACGGCAGTTTTCTATGGCCAATTCTCTTATAGACCATAAAATAACGACATGTAGTGTTCAAAACTTGGCAGTGAAACTGAATATTTTATGGTCTATAAGAGTATTGGCCAAAGAAAACTCCCATCGATTCGTTAAATGCAACAAAAAACAGTACAGTAGTACTAAGTTACCTTCTTTGCTGTCTTGCTCCATGATATTTGGCGCTGCTCCAGTGGTCTCTGCGTCTTCAATTATCACTTCCTCTTCCGGTTTAGCGCTGTCCTCATCCCGGGGAGTCTGGGTACTACTGTCCACCATTTCACCACCCTCTGTGAACAAATAACTCACATTAAACACTGATCTTACAACGTTCTGCAGCACTCAATAACACAACGTTTAACTAATGCACTTTTTAAGTACATGTATGTTTCATTGCCGTTCGAAACGGAACGTGTAACTTGTATAAGACCGCGCAATAGTAAGGTTAGTGTTTAGGTTAGTGACGGATTAATCAAGTAATACTAAGTGTTATGTTAATCAAGTTTATCGATCTGTTAGCAACTTATCCGCGGAAACCTAGACCAGATAGTAGAGGACGAGGAAAAAAAATTTGAAACGGGCGGGAAGAAATGGCGAACAAAAGTAAATTTTTCTTCCCAACTTTTCTTCGCCGATATGTTTTCCACACGCTTCGACCTCCTCCACCCACCCCACCCCCCCAACCACTATCTGGCCGTGGATCTCCGAGAATAGAGAGATTTAGCATGGCGTATACGTGAAACGCGAACGGCAAAAATGACCACGTGACCACGATTTTCCCACCAATTTTCGCGTTTGCCGGTTACCGTTTCTTCGTGAAAACAGGCTATTTCGCGTTTGCCGTCTACGTGAGAACTACGTAAGTATTTCTTCCTTTCTTTTCTTATACATATAAGTAGTTAATTGTCGAAAACAAGTACCCAATAATTTTTCTGGCAAGTCGTACTAGGGCACATTAAGTTTCAGGTTTAAAAATCCTTCATAACTCACTCCTTACCGCACTTTTCTTCATGAACTCACCACAGTGCGTCGCAAATCAGCTTCATTGAAACTCGCAAAATTAGCTAAAGTCAAAAGGTTCACGCTATTTTACGTGAAACGTGAAACGGCAAGGTGACGTTTGCCGTTTCATGGAAACGCGATGCTAAATCTCTCGAATGTTACCAACCGTTAACTGCTACTTTGTGTTTATGTTATTCATGGTTATAAATGACAGTTGTGATGATCGTGCTACTTTGATTCAAGCTGGTTATAATGGTTATTGTTATTTAATATTTAGCCTGTTTTGTAACCATTATATTGTCAGTGGTAATTGAAGAGCATTTTATCATAACTTTTTAAATTTACTTTCAATGTTAGCAGTACGAGTTTCAGGTAGTGATATACCACAAGTCACAATACCGATAACTTTTGTAACAGTTATTAACGAATGCCAACTTCTATTGGCTGAGACCAACCAATCACAGACTGTTAACCTGGGGAAGGCCAATCTCGTACCCAGAGTCCTGAGGTTCTTTGGCCAGCGGTTGGTTGCCTGGCGACCAACCGCTGGCTAAAGAGCCAGAGAACTCTGGGTAAGAGTTTGGAGCAAAGCGTGTGTGACCAGCCCAGAGACAACTGTGCAGGTTTCTATAAAATTTTACAATTGTTACAATTAATTTGAGTGATAGGGTTAGCGTTTACATGCTTTGATAGTTTATTCATTTTAAATCTGAGCCATCTATTTCTTTTATAGTGGTAACTTGGAAACAAGTTTATTTTTTGAGTAAAATTTACATGTAGTTTCAAGCTAGTATTTAGACTCTGCTTCCACTTACGAGATACGATTTTAAAACCAGCACTGGTGGGATAGGCTTTTACTCGGAAAGTCCGTGAATCTGCATTTAATAAAGTATTCACATGCATTTAGCATTCAGTTATACAATGTAGTTATGATTTTATATTCAATTTTTTTTTCAAGAACAATTGCGAAACATAGACCCCTTACTATTTTCTTCCACCCTACCTTCACACATACACGGATACTTATTTAAAACTCTTAAGATGTTGTCACACCAGGGAATTTGCAGAGCACGTTACATGCTGCAATGATCTCGCAAGGATAAAAAAAAACTAGTCGACTAACTTGTGTCCTTTTTATGCAAAATTTGCGTGGCGATATAAGTTTCAAAAAGGGAGTTCTACGCGTGCAATTTCGCTTGGTGCTCGATGCCCCAAGTAACAGCATCTTACCGTAGTCGCTTTAATTCAAGTACACGTCATGGCCTAGTAGAATGTGCCAAGACTTGTAAACTAGCTGTTACATACTACAGCTAACGTGCTGTCGGGCTTGCCAATAAAACTAATGTACCGTGCAAAGAACAGACTTATCCATACTCTAACGGCCTCGACAGACTAGAGAAAAAGTTGTCGACAACTACACGTATTCGACAACTTAAATAAGATTTTCGACACACTAAAGGCCGAAATAATCCACAAATTTGTTGTTTGCACGACTTTCGTAACTAGCGCTCCTACGTATGTCAAACCGCTGACAACGAACGCTGAAGTTGGCGTATAGTTGTCGACAACTGTCTCACAGACTGGGCAAAATGAGTTACAAACTGTCTCGACAACAAAACTGACGCGCTTGTTATCGATCTAACTAAATAAAAGTAGTTTTCCTATTTGAAAAGGAAAACTGATTTGTTGTCGAAAACTATTTTTTTTTTGCAGTTTGTTACCGATAACTAGGGTTGATACACCGTACTAGGGAGCTTTAGGGCATACACAGACGAGGCAAATTAGTATATCGACGACTATTTTCAATCGACAGCTTAAAGCCTGGTTCACACTTGCGACATAACGACATAAAGAAAAGATCAGTTTTTTCCTTATGTCGATGTCGTTATGTTGCCAATATGTCATTATGTTTACATGTTCATGTTGTAGGTTAAAATGAATCCCAGGTTAAATGATTTCAACCTAGGTTGATTTCTATTTTCCTTTGTTAAGGTTGGGTAATTTACATCTGAAACAAAGGAAAATACAAATCAACCTAGGTTGAAATCATTTTAACCTGGGATTCATTTTAACCTACAACATTCACACTGCTAACATAACGACATAACGTCCTTCTTATGTCGTTATGTCGCAAGAGTGAACCTGAGGTTTTACTGAATCAACATCAGGAAATTTCACGTCCAAGTCGTGCAGTGACGGCAACGATATGTACCAAAAAGTGCAATGCACGTGCAGAGTTGTTGTTTTTTCACGTTCTTATTGCCGTCCCCGTCGTCATTGCTAAAGCTCGCTATTTTTTGTTATCGACAATTTTATGATCAACAACAAAACAGTTGTCTATAACAATTTGTCCAGTCTGCAGAGACACAAAGGGTTCATTTTTTCCCTTTCTTCTCAATTCGTACTATAATCTTCTCATTTTTTACCTTTTTCTCCATCTGCATTTTCATCCTCGGGTGGTTTTATTTTTGTTATTATGACATCAAACATTTCACCACCTTCTTCTTCTCCTTCCTCCTGGTCTCGCTCATTCCCAGCCTAAAAAACAGAAAACTAGATCAATTAAATACTGAACTACAAGAGAGGCAAGGAAGAAACTGTATTTGTAACACTATTGCACTGGGTACGCATTTTGAGTTTTCTCTCCTTTTTTGTGAAAGTGATACACAAATAGCCCGTTTGAAAACTGTAAAGAAGGCAGAAGCAGGCGGAAAAAACTTTTTTTTGGTCAAACCCGTCGTGTTTGTGTATAAACACGATTTTAGAGGTAAAAGTTGTTGGATTTTGTCCGCAGGTTTGTCCATCATACGGCTTCTTATACATGGGCGTCCAAAATCTTACCTGTCACGTTTCTACACTTCTGAGACGAATTAAAATGTTGTTCGTCCGAAAACGTTGTCTGTCGGTTGTTCATCTTATAGAGTGCGTTTCCCAACAACTACATATATATATTAACTATATAAAATTGGTAAAAACAACTATTTACAAAAACTGATATAAAAACTATTTAGTCCATGGAAACAAAAATACCTACGCGCATTTGATAAAAGTACAAGGAGAGAAAATTAGTTTCTGTGGCAGGAACAATCCCTAACTGCAACTCAGGTCTAGGGGTTTGCGCGCAGGGTAGCTGTTTTTCAGCTTTGAAAGTCCGATAGCTTTGAAGTAAAAAGTGTTAACTTGCCTCTGTCAGGAATGTTTTAGATCTGTCGTCCTCATCATCTCCCTGAGTTGTTTTATGTTTGTTTTTGCGACCTTTGTGAGATGATGCTACTTGGCATCTGTAGCACGGCGCAGCGCCCTCGACAACGACAAACTGAAAATGGCCATTCTTCCCGCCTAATATATGGCTCGGCTTGTGTTTGTACTCACAGCAAGAACTTAGCCGAATATCCTGCATGCCATCGATATAAAACGTTAAACCAAATGGAGCACCTCGGTGACGCCGGGAAATGAACGTGAAGATTGCTATAAAGAAACAAAAAAAGATGAAACTTTTGTACTGTGCCAGTACATCAACCGTGAAGGCCTACATAAGTATATTTGATAAGGGGGTTAGTTTCCATAAAAGAAACTGTTGTGCTGTGTTGATGGGAACAGAAAGGAATGTTGGTTTTATCAAGACAATTCATAAGCGACGTGATCCATTCAAAAATTTACTTAAATTACGCGGGCACAGAATCAAATGGAACGGCAATTTTCGAAAAGTTTGGTCAACTTCTGGAGGTTGTCTAGTCTGAAATGTCAGCCGTCTCCTCCCCCTGACATTTCAGACTAGAGGTTGTCCTTTTTCCCGGAAATTTTCTGTTTCATTGGAGTTTTTATTTCTTTACATTCGAGCAATTCGGCGCAGTGCCTACTCCAGCGGTGACCGGCGAACGTTGTTTATAAAATAATATTAATGTGGTGTGTTTCCTCACCCTTCACCTCTTTAGAATTCTTTCTATACGCTGTTTGCTGAAATCCTAATAGGAAATTTTGGCTCAATAGATTGCGCCCAAGGTAACTTCGCCACTGTAAAGACATTCGAGTGCGAGCGTTAGCCCTAATCGTCGGAGCGAAAGGGCTAACGCTCGAAACATTACGATGCAGTGCTGCTGTAAAACCCATTGCTTCTGAAAAGTTGAATATCAGTTTTGATAATGCAGTGTCTTACTGTTTGGTGGCAGAAGTTCTCTGAATACACAAAGCGTGCTTCCTCCGCAGTGCTGTTGTAAAACCATTACTTCTGATAACCGGTCTTCTGGAAACATACTGTTGGTAAGAACAAGGCTAGGACCTAGAAACTTCATTGTTACTTCGGCCATCGACTGCAGCTGATGGAAAAGAAGAGAAAGGATGGGGAATCTTAACCAAAAAAATTTCCACATGAAGGGTATTAGGACAAAACCAAATATTTTTCTAACTTCCAAATATGTCTGACAGCTGCTAGTGTGTAAGATGGTGAATGACTATAAAAACAGAATACTGTATCTGCGACTCTACTTTAACAGTTATAATGAATAAAATTTAATATATACTTGAATTTGAAACTGCTGTTGATTTGTTTCTTACTGACAACAACATGGAAAAAGTACAAGCGGGATTGGCTTATTTTCTGTTGAGAAAACGCGCGTTACATCTGACGTCATTTTTATTGTCTTTACTTTTATAGACAAGGCTGTGAGCCAATCAGCGTGCAAGAATTTTGACAGTTAATGTAAAATTCTTTATGCAAAACGTACACTTAAATTTGTTTATTTACAGACAAAAACTTACCTGTACTCTGCGAGCGACAGCTGGCTCCGTTCTTGCCAAATAGTGAAACTACAACAAAACAATAATACGGTAAGGTCAGTTCCCTATCACTTTACATATTCTCAGCAGGATCCAACAGGGCCTCAAAAGATCCTTCAAGATCCACACTAGAATCTTGCAGAATCTTTGCAAGGACTTCACGGATCGTTGCAAGATTGAGCAGAGTCTTTAAAAGAGTGAAAACTCCAATGGAACTTGCTCAAAATCCCAGAAGATCATTCTGCAGATCTTGAAAGATATTTGCTTGACGATCTTTCAAAGGATCTTTCGAGGTTAGCTCATATTATCATAAATGTCAGAAATAACAACTAAAATTAAATTATAATATTATAGTGCCGATGACATTCAAGCTTTTGTTACATTCATGCACATTGCTAAGTGAAGAATACACTGTACATGCAAAACGTGTGTAATTGGACGAGGTGATTTCTCTCTGGTCAAATTACACATAGACTACGTATAATTCAAGGTGTGTGTAATAGCTTGTACAAATTTTTACTTGTGCATTACAATGCATATTTCGCACATAAATGCGTCATACTGCACACATTTTATGCATATGTACACCCTGAAGGCTCCGCTATTCCTGTAGCCAGTACTGTACTACTATGCAACTGGTCCTGGGTGTTAATTTGGACAACAACATTCATAAACATTCCTGACATACCCTTTGAAGCTTTATCCCTCGTCTTGGAGTACCAGCTGTCCTACTTCGCCGAGGCGTGCCTGAGGGGGGAGGTGCAGGGGCAGGATAAGTAGCAGGGTAGGCTCTGGTGTAGGGGGAGGGTCCAAGCTCTTCTGTTTCATCTTTAAGATAGCCATTCATCTGCGCTGGGCTAGAGTTTGAATCAACCTTAATAAAAAGCACACCAAGAATTAACATTTAATATTAATAACATTACACAAAAGCCATTATTTTATAAATTGAAGTGAGAATCAATTGCCTGTGGGTGAACAAACAAAATTATTAAAACAACTGTACAGTTGACAACTAATGTAAATGTCTGTCTCTGTTAAAGTGTATATGGCAGAATTATTTTAATTTTAAATCTTCATGTTGTTCTCGTATGGAAATCGAAAAAAAAAAAAAAAATGAATTGCCTACAGTGTGAATGACAATTTCACCTACTGTAGTCTGTTGTAGTAAGTTCCCCTCTTCGACCTTCACCTTCACAAAAACCCATTTAATCAGTATAACAGCTTTCTTGATCCTTGCTTTATATGAGATAATTTTATTGCCTATTATAATTACCAACGGAGCTAAATGTTATATATGTAAGCAACTGCATAGCAGCTACATGTACAGACAGATTGAAGGAACTCTAATTTTCTGTCCACATACTTAATTCTAATAATTACCCTGTAGTATATCTTCTGTGATTCATCATCATAGTAAATCTCAGATGGTCTCAACGGACCTTCTTCTTCTGCGCTGTTGTCAACAATTGCTGCTGGTGCCGTGGATGGTCTTTCCCTCTGTTTACTTTGCTGTGATTTACGCAGATGAGCTGTTCTCTCTCTGGGAGAGAGAAGGGGAAGAATATCTTCATCTCCTTTCCTATTTCTCCCTTCCTATAATTAATGAGAACCAAACAAATGGTCATGCAGAGATTAAGTATATATTGCAGTTTAATATTTTTTTTGGTTTAAAAATTTTAAAACCAGTTTACAATAATTAATTATTATTTTCCCTTTGAGCAGTTTCATTACCATAATCTGAGCCAAAGGGAAATAAAATCAAACTGGTTTGAAAAAAAATTTGATCCACAACGTATTCATTCAAATGACTGAAAAATGTAATAAATGTCTAAAGAAAAATCTCTTTACCGGTAAGTTACTGTGGCCATAATTTAAAATGGGCTAATTGATTGAAACTGATCGAAAGTCATTACTAACAGAGTTTCCAAAAGATATTAACACTTACAAAAAGGACAAAAAAATATAAAACTTTGTCAAGAGCTCAACTATATGTATACTCTAGATCTGCACTACAGTATGAGTTCTTGACTGTCATAACAGTTTTTAGAGTATTTGATTGTCCGTCAATATTCATTATTGCATATTTTTACTAAGCTTATACAAAAAATCTCAGGCAACAAACACCAAGCATTTTATGATTACACTGCACATTTTTGTGTCCATGCAGCCTTAACAGGCACATTTTTAAAACTGAAAATTTGTCAAGCAACTCCACAAGGTCAACTGACTTAACAACTTATTCTGACCTCAATAGCACCAACAAATAAAAAATTAAAAACATCACAACCAAACTTACAATGATCCCGACAAGAAATTCATTTCATAGTTGCACTGTGGTTAGCACAACAGGAAATTAAAATAGCACACTAAATTACACGTGTAACCTCATCAAGAAACACCATATATTGGTCATAATTATAATTGCCACAGTTCATTAGAACCAGAGGAAAGATCAACAGAAGGTTCAATGCCACAGCAATAACCACAACATCAAAGAATTGGCTCTAGACAGCCATCATGCAAAGTTCTGCTGGAAAGACAAGGTCTCACCTTTGGTACAAGTTCCTCTGTCTAAAGGAATGATAGAGAAGGTCAACACTCAGAAAGAAAGATCCAAAGAACAAGATTAAGACAGAAAAGAATTAACATGAAGCAAAGTTTGGTAGAAGTATTAACTTTTAAGATGAAGAAGATCTTGATCACCACTTACATATTAACCGTATCAAGAAACTACTGTAAAGGCTGTTTTAGTAAGAAAGTAAAATTTTGAAAGTATTTGATCAACAGAGCTACTGTAGGAAGGTATCTTGATTTACAGTAACATGTAGATTCAATGTATATAAAAACTTCAAAAAGAACAACTTGACATTTTTGCAAAACAATATAAACCCGGCCCTTGAATGAAACACCCCCAACCCCCTCCTGAGGCACACCACCACAAAAAAACATGAGTCACAATATTTTAATTTTTCTAGTATTTACATGCATGTACCTTGACTCTTCTGACCAGTTCCACTTTGTAAGCTTCATCAAGCCTTTTTCTTATCTCATACTGCCGTACTCTCTGTAAAACATTTAAGGACGGTGCCTACTATTGTTACTGCGCATACGTTCTGCACATCGCGAGATACTCGTGTTTCCTATGGGTGGTGCCTACTAATACAGGAATATTTTTGCGTGGTTTAAAACTATACGGAGAAAGAAGAACTTACCAAATGCTTTTGGTATCTCAAAAAAAAATTGGGGGTAGCCATGCATTTTTCAGAGATAATTAAGCTTCAATTTAGGAAAAAATCCCATACATTGCTTTATATTTTGGCGTTTTTTTGAGATATTAATGTTTAATTATCTCTGAAAAATGCGTGGTTACCCCCAATTTTCTTTTTGGATTCCAATAGCCCTTGCTAAGATCTGCTTTTCCTGCATAGTCATAAACCGCACAAAAATACTTCGGTATTAGTAGACACCGTCCTTAATCACATTTATTATAAATTATGTAAGAAATACACTGTGTAAGGTCTCCACTGTACTGTAGGAAAATTCTTTGAACAAAATGGATCAGGCCAAGTGACCCTTTACTAGCCCCCTCTCCTCCTCACGAACATGTAATCTACCACTACAGCTGTACATGTATAATTCACAACCAAAGCAAGAATGCATCGTATCAATCTTCAAATTTCAACATAAAATCATCAAGAACAGAATACAAATCGTACCTCGATATCTAATGTCTTGTGTACAATCGCAGTCGCTAAAAGATCTCGAACATGTTTTCTGTGCTCTTTTTTGGCCATGTTAAGCCTGTATGTCTTTTCATCAATAATTGCACCCTTTTTAGTGACCTGTTAACACAAAAAATAACATGATTGTGTAAAAATATGTAATATAAAACACAACATTTTCCATATTCCATTTTAGAGTAAAAAAGGTTAGCTTATCAAAAAACAGTACCTTTTTATCATCAGCAAGGTGTATCTAATAATCACACAAAATACAATGTATCCTCACCCCCGCCCTCCCCAACAGTGGACTGCTCCCTTTCCCTGTAGAACTTGCAATTTAGCTTGAAGTTCATACTTTGCTTTATTTTTTTTGGTCTTTGAAGACCCACCACCTCTCTGGAATTTTCAGTCCTTTAATTGTATTAGGGCCGATAAAAAAATTGGGATATTAATTTTTTTTTGACTTTTTTTGTGTATGCAACTTCTTACTAATTATTTATTAAAATCTTTTCAAATTTTCTACCATTATAGTTAGCTATAAATGCATTGTTCGAACAGCAACGCTAAATACTTTGACAGGTGAAGCTTCTTATCATCAACTCATTAAGGGAGCAGGGATGGCGCAGTGGTGAGAGCACTCGCCTCCCACAAATGTGGCCCGGGTTTGATTCCCGGTCTCGGAGTCACATGTGAGTTGAGTTTGTTGTTGGTTCTCGTCCCTGCTCCGAGGGTTTTTCTCCGGGTACTCCGGTTTTCCTCCCTCCACAAAAACCAACATTTCTAAATTCTAATTCGACCTTGAAACTGTGGATGGAAGAGCCACCCCGTGGAATCCACTAAAAATTCCCATTTTTTTCTTTTTTTTTTCCATCAACAATTCCTGTTCACTTTATGAACTTTACGTTATAATTTGTAATGTTTTCACAATCCTTACCAATCCTGATCTTTTTAGATGCCTCTTCATGCGAGAGTTGGAAAAATATCCAGCAAGATGCTTGTCCTGCAAGCTGTTGTAAGAAGCTAAAGGCCTGGGAAATAAACATACAGCAATAATTATTCAGTAATACATAGTTTCTCATCTCTTTCAACCATAAAACATATTTTTTGTCCATAATAAATCGCTTGAGATTTAAAAATACTATTTTACAAGGCTAAAAAGTAAAGATTAAGAACCAAACATTTTTAACGTTTTCACCCTGATTGCTGATGGTGACTTAAAAACATTTGGTTCTTAATACTTTTTTTTTTTTGGGGGGGGGGGATATATTTTTTCTGGATATTTTTAGCATGAAGAAAAGTAATTTTATATATATTTTTTTATTCAACAAATTTATTAGCCAGGTCAATAATATACAAAGTGCAAACATATGGGATCTAAAGCTCAGAACTCCTTTATTTCCTTGTTTATAAATGCCAAATAAAACCAATTTATTAATTAATACACTGTGATAATATCAATCACGGCAAGATATGCTCTTTTGGTAAGTACCATTTCAATGGACCATGGATACTCAAAAAAATATATAAATGATTGTCAAAGTCTCTGAAAAAAAGGAAAACAGTTTTATTGACAAATGAATTTGCATGCCATGACATTTAAACATCAGATTTCAGGATTGTTTTCAAGGGTTTATACTTGCAATACAGTTAGTAAATTCTGCAAATAAAAGGAATAAAATGAATACAAAGAACCAAACCCATTGTGAAAAGATTACAAACAAAACAAAGGATCAATTCATTGTTCTTTCATTCTGATGTGAAAATAATTAACAGAAATATGAATTATTTCATTTATTTCACTGATTCTATTGATTTGATTTCTGTAAAACATTTACTATGTAGGGTGATTGCAAACATTGGAATTTGTTTTCAAATCCATTGACCTTGTTTTCTTGATAATGATTTGTTTATCTGAATACTAGACAATTCTAAAAAAAAACAGCTGCAATCACAAATCCCCCTTGAGAATCAATTAATTAAGTAGTGTTATTCCAGTACCTATAACCAGCTTAGAAGCAGGAAATTCGTATTGTGGCAGAAATTAAATTAAAGTTAGCATCGTAAAAAGTTTAAGAAATTCCAGATTAATCAAGAAAACTTGTTCTTAATACGCCTGAACTGAGGTCACTTAAATCATTTTTCATAACAATGCCCCAGAAATTGTTTTGCCCCAAGGCGATAAGTAGCTGCAATTAAAAAAATGTATGGATAAAATTGAATTGATATCTTTGCCTATAAATATGCAATGATACGAAAAGTTGGTAGTGATTGCAAATTGACACCAAACTGGATGATTGAGACGTTTTATTACATTGTGCAAAGAAACGATCAACCTATTAAAATCATCGGTTTGCCGCCAGCTGAAGATCAATGCCGCGAATTTTAAAGGCGAAAAAACTTGCGCAAACACAAAGAAACTGAAAAAATTCGACTTAAAATATATCATTGCCAAGCCATTCTTGTTAAAATGAATATATAGGTGAAAAAAATGGTGGAAATTGCCGATTGTAGCGTACATGAAAGATCCATTACAACCGCTCAGCCGGGCGATCGCGATCAACCATTCGATCGAAGGTTCAAGAAACTGCTCAACATACACAGCATTACACGCCTGCTTCAACCTTTTGCGATCAATGATTTTCGTTCACTCTTGTCACTTAATCTAAACATGGCTTCAAAGCCAAGTGTACGCCGTTTTCAAGCTGCGAATTGCATGCTCCATGATCATGAGGTTAATAACACTTTAGCCAAAGATCGACGCGAAATTATAGGAATAATTTGAGTGAAAGCCGGCACTTTACGTACAATCAAAAATCTAACTAACAAGATCAACGATTTCCAGAAAATATCAACTTAAAGAAACCTACCCCGGTTCTGCGTGACTCATCTTCCTTTTTTCTTGTAACCGAGCTCGGCGCTTCAAAATGGCGTCCTTTTTCGGCGTGCGTTACTCGTTCTCCCTGTCAACTCAAAAAACTACAGCGCTCCAACGAAGTCAAAGTGGAAGCCATAGAGACCATAGTGCTGTGTACATTATCCCATGTTGATAAGATGGGATTTTAGTAAGCGATACTTGCTTTTGAATTCATTTCACTGAGCTCTTGTTGTCAAGGAACGGAGCAAAGCGGAGTGGTCGCTAACACACAAGTGACGTCACAGTGGAGCTCAGTTCGCTCGCTCAGCTCAGAAAAGGCAGAGAACTGGGACTGAACAAGGAAGAGACTGAACGCGTACGTCCTTCAATATGCTGAATATAAAAAAGCCAAGCTAAACAAAAAAGGGAATACTTAATATTTATTCGCTGATGATAAAGCTATCGAACTTGCAATAGACTAACAAAATCATCAACTACCTCCGAAAGTCTCGAATAATGGGAATTGGGAAAGCGACTGGCTAATGACCGCTAATGTGATTCAACCCAGAAAAGTGCGAACTGTGGATTTATGACTAGTTTTCAGGATCAAAATTAATTGAATATATGTATATGCTAATGAAGCAAACTGTTACTAAACAATGCATGGCGACAGCAAAGTTTGTCCAATCGCACTAAGTTGGCATCAGGCTCTTTTTCAAAGCCAGGCTTGGCTGCCCAGTCTCTCCAAACACATAGTTTTTCCTTCACGTGTACAACTGTTTTTTCACATGAATTGATTTGCACTAGGCCTCCGTTGTAACCATAGACTCAGGGAAACCGAGCAATGGATATAAAACCTTATACCAAAATAGCTTCAGTTCATGTACTTTTGTTTGTATTCAAGTTAGCCCTTTTTAACTCGTTGAAGACAAAGGCTAATTTGAACACTGAAAAAGGGATATCAAAACGTTAGCGTTGTGACAGCACAGAAAACGGCTGCGAGGGAGACTACACTGCACATGACAAGACAAACTGACAAGAGCCCATTGCATGGCAAGTTCTCTTCCATCAAACTTTAGCTCCTTTTCGGATTAGTTGTTTCGTTAATTAGACCCAGCCACCGAACTTTCGAGGTTTTGGATGATATGAACGGTAGCCATTCAAGTGAAAGTACTTTCTTGAAGTCATCTGTAAAATATAACTTGTGCTCCCCTCCCCCCTCCCCTGAGGGTACTTGCTTATGACTATGAACTGTATTGGTACGTCCTGCCCAAAGGGTTATGGTTTTGAAGCCGTTCTGGTCTGAAACCGGCTACAGATTTTCGGAAGACTAACAACGCCTGAGGGAGATTATTGAAAAGGAAAAAAAAATTTCGTTATTTGGTCCCGAATAGGGAGTGGGTTTAGAGGACCGGCTGGCACATTCCCCCCCAAAAAACAATATTAAGAAGAACCCCCACCCGTCGGGATTAGCAGCACTAGATGGTTCTAACAATCGAGACTGCTTTTCTTCTCCTAACACATACTGATTATTTGCCCCGTTTCAAACACGTGAACGTTTTACAGTGGAGCACACAGTAATTCACAAGAAACATTGTTTTCAAATTTGTTTTATTCTCATAGCTTTTTCTTGAGAACACGTGTTGAGACTGGTCAGTGCAGAGCATGTGTTTAGTCAAACAGCCCAAAGCCCATGTCATCATCACTCTCTTCTTCCTCCTCTTCCTCCTTCTTCTCTTCTTTTGTCTCTTCTGCGGGAGCAGCAGCAGCTTCACTGGCCGCAGGAGCCAGAGAAGCAAATGCTTCAGGATTCTCAAGGAAGGCTTTGAGCTGTTCAACTTGTGGGAAAGAGATGCTGGTTTCCACAGCAACTGCAGCAACGTTCTTGAAGCCGTTGATGATGGAATGCGGAACAGAAGCCACTGTTGGATAACCAATCTGCAGCGACACTGAAGCAATGTTCACAATACCCTGAAAAAACAGAATTAAAAACAATTTTAAAATTATATCTAGAGCAGCTATCCCTTCCTTGTCCAGGTCAAGCCTTGGCTTCAGATCAAATAATAATGGTTAAAACCTTTCAGTCTGTGGATGTAATCCTGAAGTACAACATGCAATTGAAAACTATCATTTTAATGTGTGCAACCATTGAAACTGCTGAGGAAATGATAAATGTCAAGCTTCAAACCCTGAAAATTTACTCTCCCACAATGCCAATTAAAATATGATGTACATGGACTGAAGAGTAACAAAGTAAAATATTCATGTAGCCATGTGATATACTGTACATGTAATACAATTTAACAGTTTTTAATATTATTTAAATTTAAATAAGTACATCAGTGGGGACTGATTTTCAAGTGTTGGGGTGACAATTAAAACGTTTCCTACAAAGGCAGTAGCTATAATTCATGCAGGCTATTAACCAAGGCAGGTTTAAGTAGCAACTACTTTAAAAAAGAATGGAGTGATTACTGGAGGAAATTCAACACTTGAGCCACACTTACCTCAACAAAGCGTGCCAAGATGTCTTCAGAGGTGATGTCCAACACATCAGGAGCAAAGCAAGCACCATTTTCATACACTGAAAACACACAAGTACATCATATTTGAAAATGTCTTACAGCCGTGTACTATGTGGAATTATTCCTCACAGGAAGCAAATATATACATGCAATTGACCTGCTTCAGCTGGCTAAGGAGAAAGAGCCAATCATCACAATAGTGGACAACCCTTGGATTTGAATTTGAAAAGTTTCCGATTTCTGCTATGCCATAGTCACTAAATGAAAGAATAGCTGTGCCGGTTTTTCTGAGCTCAGTTGTGTGGAATCCCCTACTATGTCTTGATAACAAAACTGTGACTTCCTGCAGGGTAAAATCCCTTGTCTTGGGGCAATAGATGTGACCAAAATAATAGAGACCTACTGTATAGTCAGCTTCTAATAGCACAGATGACAATAACTAAGTGTTCTGTATTGCTTCTTCATTTTAAAGAAAAGTATCTTGAATCCCCTGTATCATAAATATTTTTCCTGTTTCCACAGTGATTTTCAAAAACAGCAGGAGTCTACCCTATGAACATAATACTGACTGCACTGCACCTTGTTGGATAACAAGACCATATGAGAAAGGAGAGATCTTCAACATGTTCAACAGAGTCGACTCTGATGCTCCGACTTTCTCGTCCTTCTTGATCAAGTGTACATCATTCTAAAGAGTAAAAAGAACGACCAAGCAACACTCACTTAGGTTCATATTCACTGCTCTCTCAAGTCTTTGTCTTTGTCCCTCCCCAAGATGTACAATTACATGGAATCCTGGCTGTTATTAGTAACCAACAGCCTTTCATTTAGGATGGCAACTACAGTGAAGATAGCTAACTATTTAGACGACAAGAATAGGAGATTTTTCTGTACTCATACCCGACTCCTTTCTTTGTGACACTGGCTTCTACAGAACTTAATTTCAGACCTCGGAATTCCCCTAGATTAGCTGGAGAATGAGGCTTATTAACTCCACACAAAAATGCAAAAGTGATAACACTTATTTCAACTGGAGAAAGAATACCAAGGAACTCAAACAATGGCCTACAGCTGCCAATTAAGGTTTCATTGTATTTGCTTTGCATTTTGAGCTGGTCATACAGGGTTGATTTAATGCCCTGCTCTCCTGCAAATCTTTGCAGATAAGTTTGCTTATACACAGCACCCCGCTCACTAAAATTAAAATTGTCCGGAACCAAAGTCAAAACAAAAATTCATGTAGTTGCTAAACACTGGTGACTGCAAACCGCTTAAATAAACCCACCAACCAACAGACTACAAATAAAATACAGTAAAGGAAGCACTCTGGAAATGCTTCCACCTCAAAGTTTACTACTTTTATGTGAGGTTGAAAATCAAAAAGTACATACCAAGATTTCAATAGTTCCTTTGGCAATCTTGGTTGGAATAGCCAGCGCCTGGAAGAAAGAGGTCTTTTCTGGCCCTAGACCAGTGTTACCCTTTGGAACAAACACATCAATAGGTGCAATGGCTCCGGCCTTGGCTGGTGCCGCTACCTTGTTGGCCAGGATAAGGTCACGTACAGTAGTCAGGTCTTCCTTTGTGAACACAAACCCAACATTTCCCTTGACATGAGGAATTAGCCTGTGAAGTAAACAATGCTCATTTGTTACAGAAGGGCAGCTAAGAAGTCTGTGTTTTGTAAAACTTTCACAATGGGCTATTTTTGCAATGGCATCTTAAACTACAACCATCAGAATTTTTCAGTTTGTTGTTTTCTTTTGCAAATTAGGGATATTGTTATCTAAACCTCATTGGGATTACAAAATTAAAGAAAGAAAGGAAAGATACTGTATACAGGAAATTATGCGGCAGGGATATGTGTGGCACACGAAAATAATTGCTTTTGATGAGAACTCTAAATTCTCTTACTTTTCCAGGTTAGGATTATTATCCAAATGTCCACGGATAGCTTTTCTGATCATGGTATTCTTGCCCATAAGAACTTCAGCTCGTCCACGCAGAGACTGGCGAATCTGCTGCATCTGTTTAGAGCCCACATTATCAACACCCACCAAAAACAGCTTGGGGTATTCATCCATGTATTGCTGGTGACGGAAATAACAAAAGGACAATGACTTCACAATTTGTAAAAATACTGATGATAGACTGGACAGTGTTTTGATATCTGGGCCCACATAATAAGCATCCACCTGTCTTGGAAGACAATGGTGTGCACCTAGGTAGTCCACACATTCGTGTAGACTAATAGTATTATTATAGTCCCAAACAAACTTACAATGATCCTCATGAAGTAGTTCGACTTCCATGTTGCCTTGTCTTCCCTGACCATTTTGACTGGTGAAGGATTGCGCGCTACTGCGTTTAAAGACTAAAACCAAACAAACAGATATTGATGTCAGTTCAATCTACTAACAAACTCAAATACAGACATATTTGGAACCTTTAAATCAAGTAATAAGTACAAGATTTAACCCATTAACGGCCGAGGCGCCCAAAACCGGCCGATAAAATTCGCACGGTCGCACTAGGTTCCTGCCTCCCCTAGAAGGGATAATTTTGTCCTCTATTGTTCTAATTGTCTTTAGAAAAGACTGACCAATCAGAATCTATCGTCTGCGCATATATTTTTAGGTCTTAGGGGGGTCTAGACACAAAAAGGTTTTTGTCTTCCGAAAATATCAGATTTCATCGATAATGGCGGGCCACGCGCTTTACGCTTAAATATTCAAGACACCAATTTCGCATTTTCCGAAGGAAAACACACCTTTTCGAAACGGTAAATCGAAAGAGGAACTTCTAAGGAATACTCGACAGTTTCAACAGCGGAAATCCAAGCATTAACGGGGAAGAAATTATGCTTCGAGGAAAATTTGTAGTTTTACCGAGGCGACGAGCTGGCGGACATCTCAAATCATTATTTTCGCCATGGACTTTCTTGGTGATGTTAGAGCGTTTCTCGCAATACAACTCACAAAGAATTACAGGTTTGATTGTGGATTTGTACTGAAATACTATTCTAATTGATTGATTCTTCGTATTCCGAACAGTTTTCGCAAAAGTTTTGAAAAACGTGCTCCGCACGGGTCGATAAATTCGCTTCAAAATTGACTCGCAATTGCTTCAAATCGCTTGCGAGTCGGTCGCCTCGCGGCAAAAATTATACGCGTTTTCTTCTAAGACCTATACAAAGACTTATTTGAATAAATGTTTTAATTAGGAAAGCTTTATTGCCTGTTTTTCTTTCTATTTTCATTGATGAAACGTGATAACTGCCTAATCTTGCGTAAACAAACACGTCTCCTCGAGAGCGGATCAAATTACTGCCATGTGACGCGAGGATCAAATTTCATCAAATTTTCGAAATTTTTACCTTCAGCTTTGTTTTTTGGGTAATCTTTAATTCGCAGGTAGGGTATTTTATTCGACAATTAGAAATTCTAGCTATTCTAGACCAAAGGAGTGCTGGTTCTTTGACCCAGTAAGTTGTCAATTTTTACTGCACATTGGGTTAATTATTAACAATATGCTAATTTGTGAAAATGTCAAAAACACGTGGGCTGCAATGGGTTAAGCAAGAGCAAAAACATTTGAATTTGAAACCAGGCATACTCCTTGAGATTTCACTTTTATTACTGTCACAGTAAGAAAACCAGGAACACTAGAAATATTTTTGGAATGTTTATTGCGTTCAGAGAGAAAATCAATCAGATGTGAGAAGAAAAAACAGCACGCTGTAATGGTAATTATTTTTTTTTTGTGGTTTGTGGTTTTTCTTGTGGTTTGATTTTTACCTCTGATTGCTCAAAGAACAATGAACATTCCAGAAATAATTGCTAGCGTTCGTGGTTTTCGTAGTTCAACAGTAAAGAATCAAGTATCTTGGAAGGTAATTTCAAGGCATGAAATAATCCAAGCAAGCACAATGGGTCTTGTGGGTATCACCATCACCATACACATATTTATCATCATCTTCCACCATGTCTCTCGCTGTTGAGATTATGCTCAGCCTTGTTTTCCTTACCAAAGTAAGAAAGAACGGGGGGGGGGGGGGGCACGGATCGGGGCCTTATGTTGATGAAAGCCCATCAACTCAAATATAACCTCCCAATGAAACATGAAAGTTTGTTTTACGGTAACAAACACACTTTACTCAGTGCCAGTCAATAACTTTGTGTTATATTTTATATAAGCTTATACAGTGCAGGCCAGAATTAAGCGAACTACGCAGACGCGTTTTATACGCAGCAAAAACGCGTATGCGCGTATTTTTAGACGCGTCTAACTGTGCGTGTTTTTTCCATTGTTATTCATCGTTGTAAGTTCTCTTTGTGTGGTATTGTCAAATAAAACAAAAGAATTCAACGGGTTAACAACAAACACAAAATTAGCATTTTATGAAATCAACCAGCGACAGCTATCATACTTCGAATCTTGTCCGCTTCGTAAATCTGCGTAAATACTGGCGACTTTAAAAACAACTCTTAGCTGATATTGAATATCCAGCGTATGTTATAGAAAAGATAAATCTAAGCTAATAAGTCGAACACTACTTGTTCGAAATCAAAGCGCTCTGTGCGCGAACTTGTGAATGGAATAGGCGAGTGTTTCGAGTTATAACTACAGTTATTTTAAAAATTACACGCACATTGTGACTCGAAAGAGAGCGTTTCGAGGTTTCATCGAAGGGGTGAAAATGGCACAAGTTGGCTATAATTGGAAAGGCACTGTGGCTCCCGTGTTGATTGAATAAAAAAGCATCCAGTTTTCGTTCCAAGAACCTCCGTACATCGTGTTGTTGTCGAATGAAATTTGATACATGGGCAGGAATTTGGTTGCCTAGCATGTGACTGAAATCTTCCCGATGTTATCAGGGTGGCAATTTCTTTCTACGTCGAAACGACAGTCAGATCAGCCGTGTTTTATAACATTAGAAGAAGCTTTCAATCTTGCAAAAGTTGCTATTATGGCTTTATCCAAGTGAACGTAAATATAGGAATGCATCAAGCATTGCGGTACTCAGTAGACTCTCAGTGTTTTACGTTTAGGTTTGTTCCGGGTAATCGATCTTATCGCTCACACTAGATCCGGATGAAATTTTGCAAAATTGAAGTTTCTTATTTTACCCTAAGCCTTTAACCAACAGAATTGCCTTGGATCTTTAATTAAAGTCAACCGAACGATTACATTTTGCAGCCGCAGATAGTAAATGCTTGAGGTAAAATGAGGGAAAGTTCACGGTAAGCAGCAAATCTGAACCGAAGCGCGCGAGAGGAGCGAAGTCTGTTGAAAATCATTTGGCGGATTAACTGATTTTATTCCGGGTCGTAATTTATTTGTTTATTCTATATGATTTACCCACAAATACTGTATAATCCTCGAACTACCCGAATCATCATTGCGGCACGGAATAAATAAGAATAGCGTTTAGAACAAGTTAAATCCTTTCACGGTCTACGTACCCAGAGCTCGTTTCGCAAAGTACAGATCTTTAAATTCTGCACTTTCGGCGTTTTATTCCTCTTTTACTTGTCACACACAGAAGTCTGACTGTGGCAGTCTTGATATCTTCGATTCTCATTTTTATTCTACAGATTTTATTCATCATTTCGTTTCGTTTCGCAAAATATTGTAAACCTCAGCGGCAATTTTTTTTACATGTAATTCTTCCATGCGCTCAACAACATGGAGTTTTTCTTGCGCTGAGCAGGTTCTACAAGAAAGTCGACAAGTGTAGTCATACTTTGTCAAACCCTTCTGAAACGCTTTTCCCAGGCGATTCAAAAGAACAATGAAAGATCTTGAAACAATACGAAAACAATGAGCTGGCTCATACATACTAATGCGTCTGACTAGAAACGCATCTGCAGATTTTTAGACGCGTATACGCGTCCGCAGCAGACGGGTTTTACGCGTATGTTTTGGTTCGCTTAATTCTGGCCTGCACTGTATATACCAATATTTAATTCATCATTTTACATCAGAATAATCAGAATTATTCACATAACTGCCACTCCAGTTCGCTCGACATTACATCACTTTAAGTTATTGTAGACTTAGTATTTGTAAGAAAAAGCCATGAAGCACTTCAAAATTACTTTATTTCGACGTAAAAGAAACTTCATAAAATCGAATACATCACATAAATTACGTGAAACTGGCAAAAAGTGCTACATTTGGCCGCCTTTAATTACACTAAGTTGTTGATTAGGTCTTGAAGAAAAAATAGACATCTTATGGTGGCGGATTTACGATAAGGCAGCCAATTTATAACAGATTTTCAACCACACATTTCACTCATAACTTACTTCAAAGACAACTTGAAAGAAAGAGGAAGACGCACGTGTCGTTTCGACATACCATAATTTCCCTCACTTCCCAGAATGCATCCGCACAGACTCTTCGGAACTCTTCGGGTTCTCTCGGGATAGTTCGTTAATTCTCGATTTCTAAATTGTCTTATCGATAGCTGTTCGACTGATCCCGGTCTTGCATGCATATTTCGGTATATACTCCATGGGAGAATGCCATGGTTCCACCGGTATATATAATATATTATAATATATTCCATACTATAAACACCTTAACAGGACTATACACATATAGGAGAATGCCATGGATGCACCAGTATAATATATTACACACCTTTACAGGGTTATACACACCTATACAGCGCTATACACAGCTATGCAGGGCTATACACACCTATAAAGGGATATACACACCTTTACAGGGCTATACACACCTATACAGCGCTATACACACCTATAAAGGGATATACACACCTTTAAAGAGCTATACACACCTATACAGCGCTATACACAGCTATAAAGGGCTATACACATCTATAAAGAGATAAACACACCTTTACAGGGCTATACACACCTATATAGCGCTATACACACCGATAAAGAGATATACACACCTTTACAGGGCTATACACACCTATATAGCGCTATACACACCTATAAAGAGATATACACACCTTTACAGGTCTATACACACCGATATAGCGCTATACACACCTATAAAGAGATATACACACCTTTAAAGAGCTATACACACCTATACAGCACTATAAACAGCTATACAGAGCTATACACACCTATAAAGAGATATACACACCTATACAGCGCTATACACAGCTATACAGCACTATACACACCTATAAAGGGATATACACACCTTAACAGAGCTGTACACACCTATACAGCGCTATACACAGCTATAAAGGGCTATACACATCTATAAAGGGATAAACACACCTTTACAGGGCTATACACACCTATATAGCGCTATACACACCTATAAAGAGATATACACACCTTTAAAGAGCTATACACACCTATACAGCACTATAAACAGCTATACAGAGCTATATACACCTATAAAGAGATATACACACCTATACAGCGCTATACACAGCTATACAGCACTATACACACCTATAAAGGGATATGCACACCTTTACAGAGCTATACACACCTATACAGCGCTATACACACCTTTACAGGGCTATACACACTTATAAAGAGATATACACACCTTTACAGGGCTATACACACCTATAAAGCGCTATACAGGGCTATACACACCTATAAAGAGATATACACACCTTTACAGGGCTATACACACCTATAAAGCGCTATACAGGGCTATACACACCTATAAAGAGATATACACACCTTAACAGGGCTATACACACCTATACAGCGCTATACACACCTATAAAGAGATATACACACCTTTAAAGAGCTATACACACCTATACAGCGCTATACACAGCTATACAGGGCTATACACACCTATAAAGAGATATACACGCCTTTAAAGAGCTATACACACCTATACAGCACTATAAACAGCTATACAGAGCTATACACACCTATAAAGAGATATACACACCTATACAGTGCTATACACAGCTATACAGCACTATACACACCTATAAAGAGATATACACACATTAACAGAGCTGTACACACCTACACAGCGCTATACACAGCTATAAAGGGCTATACACATCTATACAGCGCTATACACAGCTATACAGGGCTATACACACCTATAAAGAGATATACACGCCTTTAAAGCGCTATACACATCTATAAAGAGGTATACACATCTTTACAGGGCTCTACACACCTAAACAGAGATAAACACACCTATACAGCGCTATACACAGCTATTCAGCGCTATACACACCTTTAAAGGACTATGCACACCTTTACAGGGTTATACACTCCTATACATGGCTATGCACAGCTATACAGTGCAATCCACCGCTAAATAGGACCATACACAGCTATACAAGGCTATGCAAAGCTGTACAGTGCTATAGACAGCTATACAGGGTTATACACTCCTGTACAGGGCTATACACACCTATACAGGGCTATACAGAGCTATACAAGGCTATACACAGTATACAGGGTTATACACACCTATTCAGCGCTATGCAGGGCTATACAGAGCTACACACGACTATATACAAGGCTATACACAGCTATACAGTGCAATACACATCTATACAGGACCATACACAGCTACACGGGGATATACACACCTTTACAGAGCTATACACACCTATACATTGCTATACACAGCTACACAGTGCTATACAGAGCTATACAAGGTTATACACAGCTATACAGTGCAATTACACAGCTATACAGGACCATACACAGCTATACAGGGCTATACATACCTTTACCGGGCTTTACACACCTATACAGACCTATACAAAGCTATACACAGCTATACGAGCTATAGATAGCTATAGAGAGCTATACACAGTTATACACAGCTATATAGAGAGAGCTATACACAGCTATGCAGGGCTATACGCAGCTATACAGATCGAGCTATATACACCTATACAGTGCTATACACAGCTATACAGCGCTATATTTGCAGCTATACAGTGCTATATACACCTATACAGTGCTATACACAGCAATGCAGGGCTATACGCAGTTATACAGTGCTATATATAGCTATACAGCAGTATACGCAGCTATACAGGACTATAAACAGCTATAGCGCTTGTACTACTAAAGGTTCTTGCACTAGTTGAGGTCCCTGCAACACTTAGGTAGTACTTTAGGTACTCTTAATGCTTAACCAAGCAAGTACTAATACAACCGGAAAGTGCAAAAATTTAAATGAAATCTGGGTGGGAACCAATGAGCTGTGTTCTAGCCAATTTTAGCAGCCTATCCTGCTAAGGCTTTGAAAGAGGAAAAACGACCAACCATGAGCATTGAGGTGCTAAACCAAAATAGCTAAAGACAGAAAAAATTATGACTATACGACTAAGTTATAACTCAGGACCACTACCAATAATGCCCTCACCTGCAGGAACCCAGGTCGGGATTTATCTAGTGCCTACGAATTAGTAATTGCAACCATCTTCACGAGCTCCTTTTATCAGTTCCTTAAATTTACCACCAATACATTGGAATATCCCCCACTGTAGTACTACTGACATCAACCTTAATTATAAATAATCCAGAAATCCAAGGATTTTCTCGGAGCTGCCGTTAAATTATACCAAAAATTAGAGGAAGATGGTGAGGGGTAATGAGGGAGTGGCGGATATTTACTGCATGTGCAATATCATATCGTTTAAAAAATTTGAAATTTCGCTTTCCGTTACTGGTGTGATCGGAAAATTCATTGGCAATGTCAAGAAGAGAAGGTCTGTCTGTTCTCTCTTAGCTTTATAACTGTTTTAAGTATCGTCAGGTTAATAGAGCGTTCGTGGGTCATTGTTGAACGAAAGTATCGCCACTTGCATGCAAATTTTTATCACAATGTCTGTTAGTTAAATTATCCGCGCCTCTATACATTTTGTCAACTTGTCACAATACACAGCGCACCATTCGCGTCGTATTTGATTCCAGTTGCCAGTTTGAAGGAATTTCACTGAACTAAGTACTTTTACCAGGCCCTGACCTGATGAGTAACCTCATTGGTGTTCTCATGCGCTTTTGCAAGGAGAATATAGCAGTAATGTGTGACATCGAGCAAATGTTTCATTCATTCTATGTTGATCCATCCCATAGAGACTTCCTTCGTTTCCTATTGTTCGAAGGTAACGATCCGTCAAAGCCCATTATAAAATATCAGATGAATGTACACTTATTTGGCAATGGACCCAGTCCCGCAGTCGCTACCTACGGCCTACGCAGAACAGCCATTGACAAAAAGTTCATTAGCCGTAACTTTTACGTCGATGATGGCTTGACCTCGCTTCCATCTACTCAAGGAGCGACAGACCTTGTTAAGAGTGTGGAAGCTACCCTAGCCACAGCTAACCTCCGACTTCGCAAAGTAGTTTCTAATTCTGTGGAGGTCATGGAAGCCTTCCCGGCCGAAGATCGGGCAAGAGACGTGCGTGACCTGGATTTACGCCACGGCAGCTTGCCAGCTCAACGTTCACTCGGGGTATTCTGGGACCTGGAGACAGATGCCTTTACCTTTAAGGTCTCTTTGCCGGAGAAGCCGTTCACAAGGAGAGGAGTATTGTCCATCGTCAACTCCGTGTATGACCCGCTCGGCTTTGCAGTACCTGTTGTGCTCAAAGGGAGAAAAATACTGCTGCAGCAGCTTGTCCATACGGGAGAACGGACAAAGGAGAACAATACCCCCCTAGCCTGGGACGACCCCCTCCCTACCGCGATGATAAATCGGTGGACACGTTGGAGAGACTCTCTCATAGAGTTGCAGAACCTTTCGGTGCCTCGCTGTTACCGCCCTAAAGATTTCGGCAGCGTGACTAGAGCGGAGTTACGCGCCTTTTCCGACGCAAGCCAGGACGCTATTGGAGCCGCAGTCTACCTTCGCCAGTTCAATGAAGCAAACGAGGTGTCTATGGCTCTCGTCTACGGCAAAACAAGAGTCGCCCCGTTAAATCCGACGACTATACCGCGTCTAGAACTGTGCGGAGCGGTCCTAGATGTTCAAGCAGCCCAGAGGCTTATAAAAGAAATCGATCTGAAGATCTCTGACGTGATATACTACACCAATTCAAAAGTGGTACTTGGCTACATAACCAACGAGAGTTGACGGTTCTATCTGTGCGTAGCCAACCGAGTCGAGCTGATTAGGAGCATGTCTACCCCGGAACAGTGGAGATATGTGGAGACTGATTTGAACCCAGCAGACCTAGCAAGGCGCCGAGTCCCCTCAAGCAAGCTAATGGAGACGAGCTGGCTATTAGGCCCGGAATTCCTACGCAAACTGAAGAGAACTCCCACAAACGATGAAACGTTCGCGCTCGTCGCAAGCGACCCTGAAGTCCAAAAAGCAGTGTTCAGCGACAGTGTAAATACGCACGAAGAGGAAGAACCAGACCTTGGAGCAGAGAGGCTCAAGAAATTTTCGTCACTTAAGTCTCTGCAGCGAACAGTCGCTAACCTAATTGTCGTTGTCAGAGAGTTCAAACACTGGAGAGACGTTAAAGCAGAAAGAGTTAACCTCAGGAGTAAAGCGCGTAATACACAAGGCAAACTCAGACCCCCGACAGTCGAGGAATGGGATCAGGCCCTGCGCGTCACAATCAGCAGCACGCAGAGAGAAGCGTTCAGTGGGTTGTTAAGCGACGCCAGAAAAGAACCCGAGCTACCGAGAGAAATCCAAAGTAGCGCCAAGAAGGCTCTCAAAGGCTCGCAGCTGTACCGTCTCGTTCCGTTTCTAGACAGCCACGGGATCCTCCGCGTCGGAGGCAGATTAAGAAGAGCACAGATGGAGTATAATGAAAAAACACCCAATCGTACTACTGAAGTGTCACTATGTCTCTCAGCTTATAGCTAAACTCTATCATCATGAGGTACACCACCAAGGGAGACAGATCACAGGAGGTGCAATTAGACAAGCAGGTTTCTGGCTTATTGGAGGCCATGACGTAGTCACGAAGATCATCGGAGCTTGTGTCCTATGTAAGAAGATAACTGAGAGGACCACACCTAGAACAGCGTATGGCCGACCTCCCGTCAGATCATGAGAACCGAAGTCTGTCCCCCCTTTACTAATGTAGGATTTGATGTCTTTGGCCCCTGGGCGGTGCAAACACGTAAGACTAGAGGAGGAGGAGTAAACGCCAAGCGTTGGGGCCTAGTGTTCACGTGCCAGAGCAGCAAAGCCATTCACATCGAAGTCTTAGAAGCTATGGACTCCAGTGCCTTTATCTGTGCATTGAGGAGGCTCTTCACATTACGAGGCCATGCTAAACTCCCCAGATGCGATCGGGGTACAAATTTCATTGGAGCTAAGACGGAGCTTGACGCAGCAGCATCCGAGTTAGATGAGAAGAAAGTGGAGAAGTTCATAACAGAGTGCGGTTGCAAGTAGGAGTTTAACCCTCCCCATGCGTCACATTTTGGCGGTGTGTGGGAGAGGCAGATGAATACTATTCGCCCTGTATTGGATGCCATGTTCACTGAGTTAGGTCAGAGTCAGCTTACACACAAATTGCTGGTGACACCGATGGCCGAAGTGGTGGCCATTGTAAACGCCAGGCCGATAGCAGCGCTGCCGTCTGACGTCGATGACCCGCACTGCGATGTTACTCACTATGAAGACACGCCCAGCCGGACCCCCTCCAGGCCAGTTCATGCGCACAGATATCTACGCTCACTGTCGATGGAGGCGAGTCCAGTTCCTTGCGGAACAATTTTGGACTAGGTGGAGGAGAAAGTACTTGCAGAGCCTACAGCCGCGGCAAAAGTGGACGGAAACGCGGCGAGACCTGTGCGTAGGAGATATCGTTCTTGTGCGAGACGAATCACAACACCGTAACGATTGGCCACTGGGACGAGTGTCGGAAGTCCTGAGGAGCGATGACGGTAGAGTGAGGAAAGTCAAAGTAAACGTGGTGAGAGATGGAGAAAGGAAAACCTACCTTAGACCAATTAAGGAGCTAGTTCTACTCCTGACCGACACAGCTGATCCAGACCAGCAGTAAATGCCAAGACAATATGAGTAGCTAGCCAAGGATAAGAATCCTTGGGCGAGGAGTGTGATGAACAATGAACATTTAACCAAAGAGAACTTGAGAACGTAATTAAGCTTAGTTTTGTTTTGATTTATATAAGATACATTTTTGTTCTGTTTCATTTATCGAGTTTTTACGCCCCTATTTTCATGTACTATTGTTCACAGTTTCAATCAATTACGTTGCCAGCCAATGTAGCCATTCCTGTTTTCTAATTGGTTTTACAACTGTACACGTCAATTGTACCCTTATCAGAGAACGCCCTTAAGTTTTTGTGGAGTTGGAGTTAGAAGATCTACGGAGCAACATCGGAGTTTCAGAGCAGTTTTATCTTTTTCGGAGTTACGTAACGTTGGACTTTCTTTAGCCCTTTAGTCAGGAACAGACGTAAGTTTCAGCTTATTGTATTCAGTTTTCGTTTTCCTTTCAATTTTGCTTCTTTTGTAATTAGTCTCGGCCCCCTTTTTAATCTTGTACATTGCAATTTCCCCTTTAAGTTTTCACCGCCTGTGTACAATAATTCAGACGAGTTGGTGATCGTATTAAATGCTGTTGAGTCAACTTGTGCTGTTGAATTTTATACTGTGGTTGACACTTCCCGATCTCCAGTGCACAACACCCCGTGTCCGCTGACAGGGTATACATCACTGTGTATAGCTCTGTGTAGCTGTGTATAGCTCTGTATAGCTGTGAATAGCCCTGTATAGCTGTGTATAGCTCTGTGTAGCTGTGTATAGCTCTCAATAGCTGCGTAGAGCTCTGTATATAGCCTTGTATAGGTCTGTATAGGTGTGTATAGCACTGTAAAGGCGTGTAAAGCCCGGTAAAGGTACGCATAGCCCTGTATAGCTGTGTATGGTCCTGTATTAAGCTGTGTATTGCACTGTATGGCTGTGTATAGCCTTGTATAGCTCTGTATAGCACTGTATAGCTGTGAATAGCACTGTATAGGTGTGTATAGCCCTGTAAATGTGTGTAATATCTCTTTATAGGTGTGTATAGCCCTGTAAAGGTGTGTATATCTCTTTATAGATCCAGGTATAGCCTTGTATAGCTCTGTATAGCGCTGTATAGGTGTGTATAGCTCTGTAAAGGTGTGTATATCACTTTATAGGTGTGCATAGCCCTGTAAAGGTGTGTATATCTCTTTATAGGTGTGTATAGCCCTGTAAAGGTGTGTATATCTCTTTATAGATCCAGGTATAGCCCTGTATAGCTCTGTATAGCGCTGTATAGGTGTGTATAGCTCTGTAAAGGTGTGTATATCACTTTATAGGTGTGCATAGCCCTGTAAAGGTGTGTATATCTCTTTATAGGTGTGTATAGCCCTGTATAGCGCTGTATAGGTGTGTATAGCTCTGTAAAAGTGTGTATAGCCCTGTTAAGGTGTGTATGGCCCTGTATAGCGCTCTATAGGTGTATATAGCCATGTAAAGGTGTGTATATCTCTTTATAGGTGTGTATAGCCCTGTAAAAGTGTGTATAGCCCTGTAAAGGTGTGTATATCTCTTTATAGGTGTGTATATCCCTGTATAGTGCTTTATAGGTGTGTATAGCCCTGTAAAGGTGTGTATATCTCTTTATAGGTGTGTATAGCCCTGTAAAGGTGTGTATATCTCTTTATAGGTGTGTATAGCCCTGTATAGCGCTAAATAGGTGTGTATAGCCTTGTAAAGATGTGTATATCTCTTTATAGGTGTGTATAGCCCTGTATAGCGCTTTATAGGTGTGTATAGCCCTGTAAAGGTGTGTATATCTCTTTATAGGTGTGTATAGCCCTGTGAAAGTGTGTATAGCCCTGTAAAGGTGTGTATATCTCTTCATAGGTGTGTATAGCCCTGTGAAGGTGTGTATAGCCCTGTAAAGGTGTGTATATCTCTTTATAGGTGTGTATAGCCCTGTAAAGGTGTGTATATCTCTTTATAGGTGTGTATAGCCCTGTGAAAGTGTGTATAGCCCTGTAAAGGTGTGTATATCTCTTCATAGGTGTGTATAGCCCTGTGAAGGTGTGTATAGCCCTGTAAAGGTGTGTATATCTCTTTATAGGTGTGTATAGCCCTGTAAAGGTGTGTATATCTCTTTATAGGTGTGTATAGCCCTGCATAGCGCTGAATGGGTGTGTATAGCCTTGTAAAGATGTGTATATCTCTTTATAGGTGTGTATAGCCCTGTGTAGCGCTTTATAGGTGTGTATAGCCCTGTAAAGGTGTGTATATCTCTTTATAGGTGTGTATAGCCCTGTGAAAGTGTGTATAGCCCTGTAAAGGTGTGTATATCTCTTTATAGGTGTGTATAGCCCTGTATAGCACTGTATAGGTGTGCATAGCCTTGTAAAGATGTGTATATCTCTTTATAGGTGTGTTTAGCCCTGTATAGCGCTGTGTAGGTGTGTATAGCCCTGTAAAGGTGTGTATATCCCTTTACAGGTGTGTATAGCCCTGTATAGCGCTGTATAGGTGTGTTTAGCCCTGTAAAGGTGTGTATATCTCTTTATAGGTGTGTATAGCCCTTTATAGTGCTGTATGGGTGTCTATAGCCCTGTAAAGATGTGTATATCTCTCTATAGGTGTGTATAGCCCTGTAAAGGTGTGTAATATATTATACCGGTGCATCCATGGCATTCTCCTATATGTGTATAGTCCTGTAAAGGTGTTTATAGTATGGAATATATTATAATATATTATATATACCGGTGGAACCATGGCATTCTCCCATGGAGTATATACCCATATTTCGATGAAATTCTGGATGAAGTAACAGTAAAAACGGTAGAAAAAGAAATGATAGAGATTTGGTAAGTCGAATATAGACTTAAGGACGTTTAGGAAGCATTTTTTTTGTCCTCCTTAAGTACGATTTTCACTGCAGTAAGACTTTTATTGTATGCTTTTGTCAATCATGTTGGTGAGTTTTTTCTGTTTTTTTTTTAGTGCTCGACCCTGTGCTTGATCATTCTGTACACTGCAGGTTTTATATTTCGACATGGTCACTTAAAAAATGAAAGTGTCTACCCTCATGAATTTTCGAAGTCATAGATTGCCTGGCAGAGTTCTTGAAACCATTCCATTTTAAATTTAATAGACCCACCCCCTCCCCCAAAATACCACAAATTGTGCACGTGCTACTATATGGAAGAGCTGAAGAAAGTTGTTTTGTTATGAAATGATAGGATGCCAGATTTTCTTGATGTTACTCAAGACGTAGTGAACAATGGATAAATTGAAATGGCAATTGTAATCACTGACCGCAGTCTGTGTACACGTATGGCAGAACTGGACGAGATCTCACATGCCCACATGCAGATGCATTTTCTGAACACTCATATTGTATGTCTGTGCACTTGCCATGCTCTGCAGACTGGTGTTCAGATACTGTCAGATTTGGTTGTTGTTTTAATTTTTTTTCCTTTTCCTTTTCATGGATTGATATATAATACATTTTCTGAAAAAGTTAGTTCAGCAGCAGAGATACATGTTATTCCTATCATTATTTTTAATTATCGTACTTGCCTAAGATGTATTTTTAACATATTTCTAGACAAGCACATCAAAGATGTTAAATATCCAAGCACCTTATCAAATACTAAAGCAAGCAAAGCACTTAAGGAGAATTACTAGATTGATATCGCGTTCCCTTGGGCCTGGGCCACCCGGCCTCAACAGTTTACCTGAGCGACTCATTCAAGTCTACCCAGAGGTGGCTGAAGCACTTGTCAAGAGAAAGCCAGTTGTTGCTCTGGAATCAACCATTATTACTCATGGCATGCCATATCCTGAGAATCTTAGGTATTTTATGATCTCTTTGTAATAAAATATATTCAAGTTCATTATGAATATTGATAATTATAATTATACTTTTAATATTTAATAGATTCAAGTTCAATATTACTCTGCATATTTATGCGTGCTGCATTCTCCTAGACCCAGGGGCAGATACATGTAGTTGAGTCAGGTCAAAGATTGTTTCTGTAAACTTGCCTGTTTTGGCTTCCCCCTGACTCAAGTATCTGCCCGTGGGTCTCCCAAGGCAAAGTGACCACATTCCAGCAGTTCCAGAAAATATCCATACTCCCCCCAAATTCTCCAATCAACAACAGCCTTAGAGGATTGAAACGCACCAATCAACACAAACCAAGGTGCTACTTATACTGTTATGCAATCAGTCGATCGCGATCCACATCTATGTGACTCAATCGTGAGACAAACTATTACCGGTAAACTCAGCTATCTCGTTCTGTTTATTTTGTCAATATTGTTTTTTTTTTATTTAATTGGAAGGGCCTCTAGTGATATCAGTTGTTTTTATACATGTAAATATTGAAAGAGAAGTCCTCTTTAAATAAAGGTCTCGTCTCTTATCTTATCTTATCTTATCTTGTCTTATCTTATCTTATCTTAACTTATCTAACCTGTATCTTATCTTATCTTATCTTATCTTATCTTATCTTCTCTTATCTTATCTTATCTTATCTAACCTGTATCTTATCTTATCTTATCTTATCAAAGCATTTTATTTGATAACATTAATAATATTATTTTTTTATAATATATTTATTTGACAATGTGATTGCCATTTGAGCAAGTACAGGATCCATCTACAACTGGATTTGTTTTTTATAATAATATATTTCATAATCTATAACATTTTAAAACTGTTTCACATTTGTTTATTGAAGAGTTGCAAAAGATGTAGAAAGGATTGTTAAAGAAAATGGTGCGATACCAGCCACTGTGGCAATTATGGGAGGGAAAATACATGTTGGTATGTATGGTTAACTCTCAATCTTTTCCTCCTTTGCTGCAGTACTTGTCTATTAAATTAAAAATACAAATTTGTGTGTGAACCAGAATGGTCTAAAAACATCCCACCATCTCTTTTGGCCCTGTTGAATTGTGTGTTGTCATTTCAAGAAAGCTCATCAGCTATAATGTTAAAAAAATGAGAAAGAAATCCAGAGACTGCTACAGAGCTCATCAAAGAACATGCACTGTTTTCTTTTTTCATTCAATATTTCACTGAGCTGGCTAAACCAACTCCTTCAGGTAATGTATAGTGACAGTTAAAATCTTATACGAAGAAAAGAAAGTAGTTCACATTGTTTGTTCAGCTCTGCAGTGGTCTTTGGACTTCTTTCTCTAGCTGTTTAAAGCCTTTATTGTTGGATTTTTTTTAGGTTTGTCTGAAGAAAACTTGGAAAGACTTGCTCAAGATAAAACTGCTATCAAGACTTCCAGACGAGACCTGCCATATGTAATCAGCAAGGTAAATAACAAACTTATGTACCATTTCGACAAAATTTGGAATATCCCCTCCAAGAACACAAGAGACCCAAATATTTAGCACCCTTGCCCATCCACCCCATCTCAGATGCAAATATTGAGATGTCCCTGAAAAATTGGGATTTCCAAAAATCAGGGGTAAAAATCTGACTGAAGCAACTCCGAGGGAAGTAACTTTTGGTTCAAAGAATCAGGAGTTTCCAAAAACCAATGGTAGTAATGAGTAGTAATCAGGCATTAGGGGAGCACTTTCGATGGCACTTATGACTTGACACAAATGCAAGCATGGTTGGTAAATCTGTGACTCCTCTGCTCCTGCAAAAAACAAAGAATCTTAGGGACGGGGGTAAACGGCAGTCCTGACATCATAAATCTTCAAATTTTTCTGCTTGAAGCTTGAAAGACAATGAGGATGCATTTTTCAAACACAATCAAAGGAGACTTTAGATGCAGCGGCCACTAATGGGGTTTAAATGGTTAATTTCTAATCAGTTGATTATATTTCATACTCCTTTTAGGGACTGACTGGAGCCACTACAGTTTCCAGCACAATGATTGCCGCTAATAGCACAGGGATACCAGTGTTTGTCACAGGAGGCATCGGTGGTGTGCATAGGGGTGCTCAGTCGAGTGAGTCTTCGGGTTATTTACAAAATGATCCTTGTTTCTGTAGTTGATTCAGTCTAACTTTATGAAGGAACCAAATGATTTTAATGGTAGTTTTGTGTTTGATCATCTTTCAACAGCATTTGATATTAGCGCAGACTTGACAGAGCTTGGCAAAACACCAGTGGCTGTAGTATGTGCAGGAGCAAAATCTATTTTGGATATCGAATTAACACTGGAATTTTTGGTATGTTCATTCAGTGCACTGCTCAAAATTGTTTGTGGTTTTGGTACACATTTTTCATCATGAAAATAACTGAAATATGCATAATTAACAGTAATTGTCATGTTTCCGTAAAGTTCTTCATCACGATTGAGTAAATACAGTAAGAAGAAATGGGTCGCGGTAGGTGTTTCCATTGTGTACTGTTTCAAGTTTTGTGAAACCTCTATAAATGTTTCCTGTAGGTTTTAGGCTCATGGTTATTAAAGCCTGGTTTTCACTAGCGATGCATTAGCACATGTGCAAGTACATGCCACAAGAAAAGGAAAAATTTTTGATCCTTGTTCTTGTGCTTGTGTTTGTGTAGTTACGTAGAAGCCATTTTCACACTGAAATTAGCACACGAAAAAGGTTTCTAATTATGTTTTCAATTGTGTAATCGTAAATTATTATTTTTCTAGGAAACGCAAGGTGTTCTGGTTGCAACATATGGAGACACTCTGGATTTCCCTGCATTCTTTACTCCAGAAAGTGGATTTAAGGTTTATACTGTAAAATTTTTTTTTTTTTTACCTAAAACGTAGCATTTTTAAGTTGGTGTAGTTACTAGTTCATACAAATGCGTGGTCTCTTACAGGTCTTGCAAATTCTCTTACAAGGTGAATCCCTCAGCCTTAATCAGTTTTGTAGCTACATGTAAGAAAAAAACCTCTACAGTCTATTAATAAACCTAGCCAGCTCTTTTTGGACTGTGTACCTTCAAAATTAGCCTCAAAGTAGTATTCTGTTGAAGTTTCAGCCTGTGATAAGATCTCTTTCAGATGGAAGAATTTGCTGTTAGCCAGCTGTTGGGAAAACTGAGAAATAAAGATCCATTTGCTGACTCAATCTTTAATCTGTTAATTTCTTTGCAGTCCCCTTACAACGTCCAATCGCCTGTGGAAGCGGCCAAATTAATTGGTAAGTTCATTTCGGACATTGCATCAAATTTTGTGTAATATTAATAGGAACTTCTTATCTTGATCAATTGAGGCTATTTGCTAGCTTATTTGTTCACAGTATTTAAGTTCATCGGTGTGTTACACCTTACTTCCAGCATATTTGTCAGTTTTTACACATACCTGTAGTTGTCTTTTGTTTTTAATTGCATCACAAAGCCACTTTGTTTGTTTGTGTGCCTTTTTTTTTTTTCATTTTCATTTTTTTCCTTTGTTCACTGATATCTATTTACACACCTGAGTAGGGTAAGAAATTTGCAAAGCAATTTTAAATAGATTGTCTTAAGAAAGACTAAATGAACTATTGAAGTTTGGTTTATCAACAGAGTTGATAACTAAAGGTAAATTGGCCGCTGTTAAGAAATGCGAGTGCTGACGTTTCAAGCGTTAGTCCTTTGGCAGTCGAATCTCTTTACAGTGGCTAATTTACCTTCAGTTATCAACTCTGCTGATAAACCAAACTTTCATTTCTACTCTGCACTGATGCAGCACCGCAGTTTCTTTATAAACTAACCCCCTTAATCCTCATTTGTAATGAACTATTGACTGCTGTAGTATTCGACTGCTGTGCCGCTTTGTAACAGTATCAATCAGAACAGTGAAATCTTTTAACCAATACACTTCACTGAAAACTTTTAGATGCCAGTTTGTCACTTGGATCAACCAGTGGAATTGTTTTAGCTGTGCCAATTGCCAAAGAACATGCTGCGTCAGGTGTGGAAATTGAGAAGGCTACACAGAATGCTCTGCAAGAAGCAAGGTGAGCATTGACTCAATTTTAACTCTTTTTCAATTTTTTTCTAATCTTAAAGACCTGGCCCCAGTTGTTCAAAGGCCGGATAACTTTATCCGCTGGATAAGGCACTCTTCAGCGTCTAAAATATACTTCACGTTAAATGTTTTTCAAGGTCTTCGTAGACTCCCCAACTAAGCAGTGGTTAGAGTGCACATATTCGGTTGTACAAAAGGAAATACTGAAATCTTTGCATAGATTGAAACTGTCGGATAGTGACTTATCCACTGAATAAAGTTATCCCGCCTTTGAACAACTGGGGCCTGGAGCAAAAACGCTGGCGTCATACCTTTGTGAGCCTCGAGCTCCCTCACTCTCAAAAAGGAAACAGCTGCCTTGTAATTTTTGTGAAGTTTATCATCCCAGCAGGTTTTACCTTTCTTTCTTTGCAGAGATCAGGGTATTGTAGGAAAAGAGGTTACTCCTTTTGTGCTTGAAAGAGTGAATGAACTGACAAAGGGACAGTCACTACAGGCCAGTATCCTTGAAAACAAAATGGAAAAACATTGGACAGATGAAAACCCAGTGACAACTATTTTTCCTTTAGATGCATAAATCGCTTGTGAAACAAAAGCTAAGCTGAAAAATGATACAGTATTGGCTTTTATACATTACGCAGCTTGCACATTTGCTGACAAACTATTTATAATTGTAACAAGTTTTAGCCTTGATGTGGAGCAAAAATATAATATCGATTTACTATGCGTTAACTTGGCTTAAGACCCTTCAATTGGTTGGTCATCTTCATGCGGTATAGAAAATAGCAGATGCATACAAGTCCTTAACCTGTCTTTCCCAGATATAGCACTTATAAAAAATAACGCTCAGATAGGAAGTTCCATTGCTGTTGAATTATGCAGAATGCGAAAAATCAAGGAAAAGAAAGCTGCAGTAAGTCTCTTTTTTGTCTGTAAGTGTTTAGTTGCTAGAACTATGACCTACTTTTACCGGTCGTTTCGTCGGCTACAAGTCGATTCGCTACATCGTGAGTTGTTTCGCCACACTACCCTCAGTCGACTCGCTACGTAGTGAGTTGTTTCGCCACACTACCCTCAGTCGATTCGCTACATCGTAAGTTGTTTCGCCACACTAACCTCAGTCGATTCGCTAGGTCGTGAGTTGTTTCACCACACTACCTTCAGTCGATTCGCTACATCGTAAGTTGTTTCGCCACACTACCTTCAGTCGATTCGCTACATCATGGGTTGTTTGGCCACACTACGAAATCGATTCACATCATACCTTCAGGCGATTCGCTTCATTAGTTGAGTTCGACGATGAAACAAACCTTGTAACAACCTTGGAGACTGACTGCGTTCGAGGATGATTTCAGTTCCGATTGGATTTTAGATGGTTGATATTAGCTTTCAGGCTGAGGCGAATCGACTTCTATTTGTAGCGAAACGACTTTGTGGCAAAACAACCGGACACCTGATTGACATGTACCACCCTTGCAGGAAGCCGGAGAGCCTTGACAAAGATATCAGACGACAGATGTTTGGTTCTTTATGGTTACTGTGTTAAATGAAACATTCTTTTAGATGTCGTTTCCTATAAAGTTGGGAAGACAAATTTAGCTTGTTAACTGCAGAATACCCGGCCACTTCAAAGCTGTACCCCTAAAAAAGCCTCGTGTGTTTAATGGCTGCGTAGCGACGGGGATATAGCCTACACGCCTCACGCTTTAAAACGAGGTATAAACACATTATTGTTGTTGTTTGCCGTACGCAAGTTACGAGGTTTAAGTGGCTACGGGGCTACGTGGCAACGTAGCCATTGTTTTAGAGGTATGCCTTCGAACGAAGTAATAGTTTTAGAGGTACGGTTTATCATTGAGGTGGGTAGCCGTATAGCCACATAGCCACTGTTTTAGAGGTATAATGAGCTTTGAAGTGGCCGGGTATTCTGCAGGTAAGCAAGCTTAGTTGTCACCCACTATTCATCATCAGCATCAAGTTGATGTTAATCAGTTCTCGATGAACACTTTTCACATTTCCAGTTCTACCACACTGCGCTCCGTGTCCTTCATGAGACAATGCACGCAGGTTCTTGCCGGCCTGTCACTATCACTTAATCCTAATTCTTCACTTGAATCTTACCTCAGAATGGTCAAAGCAAAGTTCCAGGAATGCCAGATTCAACCACAGAATGGAGCAGATTACGGAGACCAGTAAGTCATAACTGAAGCTAACTGAGGGTTTTATGAAACAACGCGCTGCATAACTCTGTACATAACTCTGTACATAACTCTTGTCATTCTGTATTGCCTATACCCATTGTTGTCATAGGATTTTAAAACATGTTTCAACATGAAAATGATGTATTAATCGGTAAATGACACAGGCAAACTCGGACAAAATCCGAGTTCTCCTATCAGGAGTCGAACCTAAGAACTTCCGATTACTAGTTCGGATGCTCTACCACTGAGCTACAGGAGACTCGTGGGAGCTAAGGCCATCAAACTAGGTTCATGGGACAAACATCCTGCATACTGCGAGGATGTTGACATTCCAGTCCTAGCAGTATGCAGGATGTTTGTCCCATAAACCTAGTTTAATGGCCTTAGCTCCCACGAGTCTCCTGTTGCTCAGTGGTAGAGCATCCGAACTAGTACTAGTACTAGTATTAGTACTAGTTCGAGTGCTGACGTTACGAGCGTTAACTAACCCTTCGTCAAAGCGAATCGGTACGCTCGAAATGTCAGCACTCGAATCTCTCTTTATGATGGCCAAATTGCTTTATGAATTATGTTGACAAAACTAAACACCACAGTTTCTTTAGAAACCAACGCCATTGTCAATTCGTATCGTAAGCTTTTCCGCCGTCAGCATGTCGCATACAGTCAGCCTTTGTAAGAACACAGATAACCTAAACTTTATGTAATTGAGAGCAAACGTTTTAAAGACACAGGTTTCCCAACCTTTATGTCGTCCAAAAAGTCACTTTTCTGTAAAAGCGCATGCCAGATTGCTCCAGAAGTGAGGCAACAATAAATGAGGAATTTATTTAGTTAAATTCATTTCACCCTTAAAGCCCCAGTAACACTGATGAACATGAATTTTCTCGCTACGTTATAACTATTTGATCAGACCTACAGGTTATGAGAAAAAGGAAGTGATGAACGTCTCAACGATGTTTCAACGAATTCTCCTTACCGATATCATAAGAAATCAATAGGAGCTGTAAGGAGAAGATACATGTTGATATCGGGGCTTATATTCAGAATTTGACTTTTTTGCTTTGACTTTTTCAGATCGTGATTGGCGGATCCAATATCGATTTTATTGCAACTGCTGAAAAAATTATAGTAAGTCAACTAGAAATATATTTTCTTGCTTAAAGACAGAGGTTCCTTTTTGCTACTGCGCATGCGTTCGTTCTGCGCATCGTCGACCGGTCCGGTATCTTAGGAATGATCCCTTCTAAGCAAAGATATTTTTGTGCGGTTTTTAACTATGCGGGAAAAATAGATCTTAGCAAGAGTTTTTGGAATCCAGAACGAAATTAGGGGTAATCACGCATTTTTAGAGATGTCAAAGCTTCAATTTCCAACCTGACCTTAAAAATGCGGCCCCTATTAAACCAATTGTTTCATACCCAATAATTTTCAACCAAATGGATCAATATCTATGCCTATTTTCAGCTCAAAACCCAAACCGTTTGGTGGCGCTTTCTGTCAGTAAACTTACTCCATTGTGAGTATTGTAAGAAAACTAGAAAACTATTTATCTACTTAAAATAAACCACTTATAAACAGATTTGGAGGCCCACTGATCGTCTAAAGCCGGGCCTCAAGTGAGACTCTGTTTAAATAACTGATCCAATGTGTTTCATTTATGCAGCCTGAAGCATCCAACCCTGGCCAAGTGAGAATGAGTTTTGGTGGAGTAGGAAGAAATATGGCAGGTATTGTTAACGTAAAATTCATGTAGCGTCTTTCTTTTAGTGGAGGGAAAATAGCCGCGTCGTTCATAGGCGTCTGATATAAAATGTTGCTGTAAAGTGGTAAATGCCGGAACAATAGGAGTTCCAAACAGCCGATGCTTAAACCCGTTTCTGTAACATGAAGTTACTAATAATAATAATAATAATAATAATAATAATAATAATAATAATAATAATAATAATAATAATAATAATAATAATAATAATAATAATGATAATGATAATGATAATGATAATGATAATGATAATGATAATGATAATGATAATGATAATGATAATGATAATGATAATAATAATAATAATAATAATAATAATAATAATAATAATAATAATAATAATAATAAGGGTTTATTAACAGATCCACTGGGTGGCTCTTCCCTGTTAAATTACAATAATTACAATTACAAAATAAATAATTACAAAAGTAACTAGGAATATTACTGCCTCCCCTACCCCCACCCACCCACTGTTATAAACGGCGTAATGCATTCATGCAGTATGTTTTCCCTTATCAACAGAATGCCTGGCTCGTCTTGGTTTGAAGCCCGTGTTTGTGTCTGCGATAGGAACTGATCCTCTTGGAGTCATGATGCTTAAGCACTGTGAAGAAGTGAAAATGGTAATACAATATACAGTAAAAACCCGTGTATAAAAACCTGCAGGCTGACCCAATATAAGAACCACTTCAGCCTGGCAAATGAAGCAAATGATCATGTGTACAGTAGGCTCCATCGACCAAATGTCGATTGATGCGCGACCGACACTCGGTGAACACTTTATCGATACTTCTGTGAGATAGGTCGACATGTCGGTCGAGGGTATAGGTCGGAAGTTTGAAAACGTTGGTAAAAATCAGAAAAGACAGACTTTGACTATAATGTTGCACACGTGTGGAATTTTTAACGCCCATAACTACCCAATCACATAAGATATAAGGTTATCAGTGTACAGATAACCTCACTTGCAGAACAGGCGGGGTTTTTTTCTTTTTTTTTTTTTTTTGCGTTTTAAGACGAGAAGCGAGCGCAAAGAGTGAGACGAGGGCGTACCGAAAAGGAGGGTGGAGTTCACCTTTCGTTCAAACAATACTTTAAAAATGACGCTTGTTCATTCTGCAGTGTGGTATACTCACTTTAGTTTGTTATACTACCTACAGTAGGGACTTATTTCTTTGTTAATTATTAGTCCTAAGACTAGTAATAATCAAAGCTTAGGGAGTGCGTTCGATGATCTCGATCCCAGGCTCTCTCTCTGCTTTGACAAGTTGGTGATGATGTCATCCGCCCCTGCAAAATCTGCGGGGGATGCCAGATACGCGTCCCAAGATCCATTTATTCAATCAACGTTGTCCCATACAATCTCGACTCCAATCTGTATTAGGAGTGTGTTCTTTCTACGTCAAACGCAGTAAATCTCTATTTATTTATAAAATAGAATTAAGGTGATACGCTCATTGAAATAATTTCATGGCCAACAGCAAGCAGTATTTACCCTGTGAAAAACTGGAATTGATTTGAGCAACCAGCCTTGCAGTCTCCCACTCTCTCCACCCCTGCACCATTTCATTTTGTCATGTACCTGATTTGCCAATGATATCTTTGTTCCCAGGTCACACGCGGTATATACACCTCCAAAGTGAACCAGACTGCCACCTACTCGGCCATACTCAGTCAAAATGGCGACTTTCACGTAGCAGTTGGTGACATGGAAATTCATAACGTTATCACCCCAGACAATGTAAGTTAATCAGGCCTTCATTGCTGTCTTTCTACACAAAGTTTCACTGATTTACAGCAATACAAATGCCAACCGTTTTCAGTCCACCCTCCCGACTCTTGCAATTTCTATTTCAGAAACCCCAGTGGATCCCCCTTAGCAGATTTTCGAGGGTCTCTTGTTGCAAACGGAGGCCTAAGATGTTTAAGCTTCTCAAAAGCGGCTTTACATTTGGCAATTTATTGTTGATTTGGTCTTGTAGAAATTAAAATTCTTTTTCGGTGTCTTCTCTGTCTTGTTTCTAACCTGAGTATTTTTTTGAACGATAACAATACATATGATGTCACAATATTGATGATTATACAAAACCAAATAGTGATAACAGAGATCGGCCCATTGTCCGTGCGAATTGACGTTGATCAAAATTCATTGCAAATATCTCAGGTTATCAAGAGAATTCGCAAGTGATAGCCGAACTAGGGACAATTGAGTTTAATATCGAAGCAAGCGTCTAATGTGCATCGTCTTCCATCTTCGTCGCTGCCCTTGATACCTGCCGGCATAACGGGCAATAACTAACTAACTTTGTCTTCGCTTGGTGATTTGTTGTGTCTTTTCATGATAATGATAATGATGATGATGATGATGATGATGATGATGATGATGATGATAAGGATTGATGATGACGATGATGATGATATTGATGATAGAGATGATGATGACGATGATGATAGAGATGATGATGATGATGACGATGATGATTACGAATTAATTAAAGTGCTGGGGCGAATGGGCTTACATAGCCGAGTGTAGAGCCCTCTACTAATTAATTGGGGACACTCTAACTAATTAATAATGTTTTGTTTGGAAGATTTCAGCTTTTGAGGAACCACTTAAGCACGCACCACTGGTGATGCTGGACGCAAACATCACCCAAGAATCCATCGATCATGCCTGCAGCTTCTGTGCGTCCAATCATATTCCAGGTACAAAACTAGTCAATAAACAGTCCAACAGATAGAAACATGAAAGGAAATACTTCTATTCCGTAGAAGCACATCACCAGTTGATAGTACTACTTTGTGCTTTCATTTGCGTCGCCACAGTTAAGTTTTTTATTATTATGCAACACTTGTATAGCGTAATTTCCATTCATCCACAGACTCAAAATTGTGGACCGTTTTGTACAACATAATAAACAGCACCACAGGAAAGTACTGCTCAGTAGCTTTCATTTGAATGGTCACACTTTGGGATTTATGTTTAGTCTTCGATTTGAAAATAGCGGAAGAGAAAATCGTGAACTGGTTTGAATCGAAGTATTTTCAAATTAGACAGAATGTACACAAATTGTACAGTGTGCTATCCAGTTTAGATAATAACTAGTTGTTGGTGTGGGAGAATAAATTCATGTTGCCTTGTTTCACGCATCAAGCAAAACACATCATGTTTCCAACGTGCGCGCGCTAATGACGCAATAAATTATGCGCAGTAAGAATGCGCAATGCAATTCAATGGAATTACCTTAAGCACCAACAATGATCAGCATCAAATTTCTCCTTGCAATACTAATACTTATTCAACCTCCGAGGCCACGAGAATTAAGGATACGATCATCCAAGGTGAATTTTCTTGATGTTTTAATAACTTCTCCCCAGTACTTGTATAAGGAAAATATGGGGACAATATAGGAGAATTTGTTGTTTGATATTTGGGGTTAACCTGTCTTGTACTGTTCTGCAGTCTGGTTCGAACCCACTTGCATCATGAAATCAGAGAAACCGTTTCTTTCCGACGCCTGGCACAGCATAACTTATGTGTCACCTAATCTGAAGGAGCTGCGAACAATGAATTCAGCCGTGATGAAGCACCAACAAAAAAAACCTAAAAACTATGGTACCGACGACGATACAGAGAAAGAACGACCCCTGGACGAGATTATCACCGAGTGTTTAACACTCTGTAAACCTCTCTTACAGCGCATTCATTGCGTTATAGTCACGCTAGGCAAACATGGAGCTCTGGTTTGTAGAGACACTGCCGCTGACACGCCATTCCCGACGGCTCACCATTCGAGCCACTTACCTTCGCGGCAACACAGTTTGGTTTCAGCGCGGCATTTTCCCGCGGGCGGTCCCGTACAAGTGGGCAATGTCACAGGCGCTGGGGATAGGTGAGCAACGTTTGTTTATTTATTTATTTATTTATTTATTTATTCATTTATTTTTTCATATTATTATTATTATTATTATTATTATTATTATTATTATTATTATTATTATTATTATTATTATTATTATTATTATTATTATTCCAAAAACCATTACCCGCTGATAATTTTAAGAGATACAGAATAAATGTGATTCCGAGTAAATGCATTGTGTCAATGATATGGACAACAAATGCAATGAAGCGTTGGTGTACTTAATTGTTATATTTCGATATGATACTATATCATCTCAGACTAAGGTCACATGAATGCGAATTTACCATGTTTCAGTATTTAAATCATAGCTACTTGTTGTCACCTTAGTCTGAAGATGATATAGTATCATATCGAAATATAACAATTAAGTACACCAACGCTTCATTGCATTTGTTGTCCATATCATTGACACAATGCATTTACTCGGAATCACATTTATTATTATTATTATTTATTTTTTTTTTTTGGTTACTATATCTGGTACAAGATAATGACTATCATGCTAAACTCCTGCAATCCTCTTTTTTTCTTCCAGTTTTGCAGCAGCAATGGCGTCCTTCATTATCCGCGGTCATTCCCCGGACTTGTGTGTTAAAGCTGGGATGCTGGCCGCTCAATATTCCCTGCAATCTCAAGACGCCATTGCACCAGCAGTCTTCCCGGAGAATTTTACACCTGAAAATGTTGAAGACTGTATATCATGGGAACCTAAGGACATCGATATTAACATCTCCTAGCATTTCATTCTCACGTGGACTGCATGCATTCAGCACGTGAATGCCACGTTCCCATCCCCGGGATACTCGTCATGTCCCGTTCCATCTGTGGCACATGTTCACGTTCATCTTCTGTAGAAGGAGCACGAGAAACGATTGTCTGTCATACTTGTATGACCAGTGTGCAAACTGGTTTAACCGGTCTGATATTTCATTCCAGTGCAACTTTATATCTGTCATCAAGCCCTCTCTTGGAGAAAAGCTAAAGGGACATGGGGTAATGATAAAAGAAAATTATGAGATATCAAAGATAGAGTTGTTCTTAAGGGGAAACAAGGTATTTGAGCTAAAAAGTTTAAAATGCGGACATTCTCACCCCACAAACACCCCCCTCCCTCCACCCCCACCCTCACCCCCTCTAATGTCTTATTCACCCGGGGTCGTCAAAGCTAATACCCGATTCCCGTTTCGGATAATGTGGAAAAATGATCCACTAATGCCCTCTCTCAACTCCTGGAATTGAGGTAAACATAAGCAGCAAAATGCTTGTCACCAGCCTTGCCTTAGATCTGCCATCTTATTTTTACTGTTTAGAATCTCATCCATGGGTTCGAAAGTTAGAAACGCCTTGTACAGCATAAAAAATAACACCACAGTAAAGTATTGCTTAGAGGATTTCGTGTGATTGGTCACACTTCAGGACTCATAAATGAAAACCACCTTGTACAGCATGGTAAACAGTGAGACGGGAAAGTATTGCTCACTAGTTTTCATTTAATTCAAAAGTTCGCTTTTAAATTACCGCTCAACGAAGTTGAATTTTTAATTTAAAGTTTATAACTTAAGGTTTAACTTGAAAATACGTGCGCTACAAATCGCCACTATTCAAACTGGTTTAGGAAACTGGACCAGTGGAGCCCTTAATTTAATGACCTTTTGAAGTCTCGATCGCAAGCTCGTCGCGTTGCGTTTGCTTAAAAAACGATTTCTCAAGTTTGTTTTACACACTAACACTTTCTGACAACGTTCGAATATATATACATTGCTTCATGGCATGCCTTGAGTAGATGGCTCATTTTGCTACCCAGTGACTCAATAGAGCTGTCGATAGCTTTTGTTGGAACAGAAGGTACACATACTTAATCCTCAGACTAGGCACAGTTTGTACAATATAACAAACAGCACTGTTCAGTGGCTCTCATTTGAATGGTGGAATCAAGATGGCCACAATTTAGCAACCGTGACGTAATTACACGTCTTATGACGTCATCACTTCTCGTCGCGGACCTCAAACGAAACCATCTCCGTCCCCAGGGAACATCTTTGGAGTATTATTTATCCACCTAGTGTCTGAGAAGACAAAAAAAAAATCTGTCTTGATATGGTTAAACTAACAATGTTTCGTTTGTTTCCTCGTTTTCTTCTGAACCCATGTTGGGACTCAGTTCCGTCGTCACTGAGAGGCGAGTGCCTTTGCTGTTGTCGGGGGAGATCGTGCGTTTGATGGTCCTTCGGCGGTGCTTCAGTGAAATGTAGGTGAGAGAAAAACTTCTCAGGGTCAACATGCGCTTGGATGCAAAATTGGATTTCCTCTTTTTAACAAAAAGACTACTTAAAGCTAGCCAAAAGTCGCGTTTGAAAAACGTGTAGAGCAAAGGGTTCACAGCTGATGTTAGATATCTTATGATCGCAATCGGCTCCACAGCCTTATCAATGGCAGTGAAATCAAACGACTTGTTATAAACTTTGACATTGATTATTAGAGTAATGGTGAAATACGGCAACCAACAGCATAGATATATCGCGGCCATGCTAGCAAATACCACGATGCACTTTCGGTCATTGTTATTTTTCTTTTGCAATCGTCTTCTGTCCTGTCGCGAAGGCCTCTTTCTTCCGCTGACCGCTTTGAACATGACCGTGTACGCATACACCATGAAAACATACGGGAACAAGAATACGATAACGAGGCAGGAGGCAGAGTGTATGACACCCCAGAGCTTTGACGTGGCTTTCCTCCAAGCGAATTGAATCATGGCGATGAAGCCGGCTACGATCCAAATTCCCGCCAATACTTTGAACACGGTTTTTTTGCTTACAAGGTGGTGCTTGAGTGGCTTAGTGATTGCTAGGTACTTTTCGGCTGTTATGACGAGTATGTGATGGGCAGCTGAGACAGACATTAGCAAGTGAAGAATGTACAACCAATAAGCAAAGTCTTTATACATGGGAGAAGTTAATGGCACGACTTGGAAGGAAAAAATGATGAAGTATGGTATGTTCACGGCACCGGTTATGAAGTCGCACACTGATAGCCCAAGCAGGAAGAAATTGGATGAGGTACGGAGGCTTTTTCGTTTGTAAAACAAGACAAATACGAGGCCGTTTGTCAGAGTTATAGCGATGGCAATAGGAAGCACTTTACTCATTTCTTCCAATCCTCGGTTTTGTGGCTGAGGATAATTTGGAACCGGAACCGAGGTGTTATTCATTCCGTCAGATGATGGTCGCAATTAGCAGAGTAATCTGAAAGAACAAATTAATATCGAAACTCGTTAATAATGTCATTATTCGTATTACAAACTGAATCTTAGAGAGGAAGAGAGCTTGGAGAATTATGACAGTGCGGATTAGAACAACTCGTTCATCATGAAAAAATTATAGTATTCTGATCACAATTTAGAAGACGGGTTATTGGAATCCGCGATAATTAATTGTTATTGCGACACTGTACGTGCATGATGTTTGAGGGCACAGTCGTTGAAGATACTGGTTGTAGCGTTATGTGATCTTTCGAATCAGCCGACTAAAGTTTCACGCCCATATAAATTGGCAAACATCAGTATATAGGGGTATAGAACTCACTTAATTTGACGTCAAGACTTCCAGCGCAGTCAAGCAGTGTTTCGGAACGAAACTAATCCAGCATGAGAAGAAAGACATTTAAAAATACTTCTGTTTAGCCATATGCTAAATTATGTACGTAAAATTTGAGACTGTTTTTGATTGATATCTACACATGAGAAGTAACTTAAAAAAATAGCTCAATGCATTATTAATTATAAGGCTTGCATTAAAACACACCCTTGAATTCCTGTTACTCTTCTACCTTACTGCGTATCTCTTTTAGTTCCAAAATCGTTAGAAGAAAGCGAAAACTCACATAATTTCCCCCGCCGTTGAGTGCATTTAACTCCTTAACTCGAAAGTAAGGTGGAACCTGTTCGATAAACATCGGTGCTATCATTTTAACACATACGTCATAAGATTCTCGTGCGTGTAACACTGCACGAGTTTTACCAATTCTTTTGCCATCCGAAAAATGATTAATCCCACAAAATGTAATTAAGCGCAAAGATATTTTCCTCAATTGAAAATTCACTTCACTGTTGAAGTAATCTCGTAAATCTTACCGTTGCAGACTTCTTCGATAAGTCGAGGGGCGTGAAAAACTGCAAGACAGTGTGTATACCATTGTGATCCGTTTCTTTTTCGTCAAAACATTCACATCTTGTGAAATCTCGAGTTTCTACGTTTCTTTGCTCCAGTATGCTAGAAGATTTGGCGAAAGTTTACTTGTACGACTCGGCGAGGTTTTGGAACTCAAGGTAATGTTTCCACAAAAAGTAATTTTAGCGAAAATCAGCAGGTCCAACCACAATGTTAATTTTGAAAACGTCTGAAAGCGACCCAAGAGTACGAGCTGTAGATGGATCGAGAACCATCGAAATCTTTTTCGATGTCGTACTTAAGGTTTCTTTTTTTTTTATGTAATTAGCCTCAATAGTCTTTTCACATATCACGAAACAGACGTTTTTGAAATTAAATATAACCAAAGGCGCTTTTCTGTAAAAAAAAAATAGTTATACTTAAAAGTTCTGCGGTGTGCTTAATCATCTGCGGGTGGAAGTCTCGAGGGAACTTATCTGGTGATTCGCAAAAATTAAAATCCACAAAATTCAATTTAAGATGTTGAATTTTTTCAGTCACTCGTTAAAAATTTAACGATTTCTCTCCAATTTGTAAAGTAAAAAAAATCCCGCAAAAGTCGCATATTGCTGTATCATGAATTGTCTCGACATTATATCCTTCTCCAGTAAAATGACCTACCCTGAAGATTGAACAGAAGTAATGTCTTCTGAGCCACTTAATGTGACTGTGGGTTATACTATTTTCCCTTAAAATTTAGTTGATGTGGACACAAGTCTCGTTTATTTTACTGAATCAGTAGCATTGTTTTTCTTACGAAAACTGTAATTAAAAAACTCCAGGTGTTTCTTTCTATTCTTTTCTGTTTTGAAATCTTTAAAGGGGAAGCATCATGGGGAAGTATCATGGGGTTTTTGATATCTTTCGTTAAAAATGTTGAAACAAGACCTTCAATCAGCTGCCAAATAATTCTAGAATGACGAGAGGAAAGAAATCAACTCAATTCTTAAAAGGAACAACTTGTGATCTGTTCTAGCGCATTTTGGAAACAAAAATGGGAGCACTTGAAAAACATTAGCCTAACATGTTTCAAGTTTCAATCCATACCGACCTACTCTGCCTCTGGCCAGAGGCACTAATTGGCGGTTTTATTTTACTGGGGTGATACTTTATAACAAACTGGACAATTATTTCGTTGTTTCTGCTGACAGACATACAGTTTTGGGTTTTGAAATGACAGCAAATTTGCGTGATACTTCCACCTTTAAGGTTCAATTTGAAGTTTCGCGATGCGTTCAAGGCATCAACGTAACCTCTAAGGGCATTCGTAGTAAACGTGACCGATTGTAAGATGTATATTCTATGGTACAAAAGGCTGTGCGCATGCGTGAAAGGATCAAGTGAACGTACGGTAGTTTTTGCAGTGTCTTTTCACGATTATGTAACATTTTAACGGAAAGCTCGAGCTTTCTATTTAAACAATAGCGTTCCTTTCTCGGGAGTGTTGGTTGACAGTTGCCCCGGGGAAAATGTGGTTTTTATAATGTGGATTCATTTTTTCTTGGACTCTCTTTTGTCTGAAGATCAAAGCAGGTTAATACCTTTAAACCCTCTGGTGTTTCCCTTAGTATTATCAAATTTAACACTAAAATGGTGAAATTCGTGATCCGATTTTCGACGATAACATCTCAAAAAAGTTAACTTTTCGGGTGGTTTATATTTATAAAGCGTACATAAACGACCCGCCGTCGAATTGAATGCAAGCCAAAACTTTATGTGCGATTAAGTATTTCGTCCTATTCTCATCTTCAAAAATGTCTTCCTCGACTCAAAGTAGTCGTACTTTTTGTCGCTCTTGATCTTGATGCACTATTGCGATTCTTGCCTGTTTTTATCAGATCAGAGGCGCATACAGCGTGTGGTGTGGACGAAATATAAGATTGCAGTGTGTCTGATTAATCAGGCTACTCATGGTTTGCCTGATAAAAGGACTGGCACAACACAGATAATTATTTCAGACGAATTATCTTCGGTAATACGTCTCTCAAAGTGCCTTTAAAAAATGTCTTGACGAACTGCGAGGCGCAACACACGCACGCCAAGATTTCGGTCAAGTTTGTCTTAGGTGCGTTATGCATCTCTAGTTTAAAAATGGCCATGGCAATTTTAAGTAAACGTTAACCTTATATTTTGTTTAATCCATTTCCTTTCGCCATTATCACTATACCTGTTCTCTTTGAGGTTTCCTGTGGGTCGTCTCAGAACTCTTCTTCCTGAGAATAAAAATTACTATGAGAAAGGTGGTTATTTAGCTTTTAGTATCATTGACAATTGTAAATACAAACTCAGAAGAAGTGTGGTTAAATGTCGCGTGTCCTTACAGTCCTCGATGCGTGTATTTGCAGCAGGAAATGGCACGTTAAGTATTGACTTAATAGCTTTATGCTCTAAATTCATGGTAAATACTCCTTCACAAACATTCTAATTGGATTTTGTTTTGGTGACGCGTGAGGGCGAACTAAAGCCCCCGACAATCCTTCCGCCAACGTTGACTGGATTTATTCAAATCCAACACGTCCGGCGAATTCTCGTCATGTAAACGAAATTAGTTCAAAATAATCAAACAGCAGCTTTATTTGCGTGTTTTCGCCTGGAACGGAGCAAAGATCAAAGACGTGTGCTACACACCCTCCGTGAAAAATTTCGAGAAGCCCCGGGGGTTTTTGCTTTCATTACAACTGGACAAATCAGTAGCGTGAATATTAAGTCAGGATGTTTGGGGTTCTTAGCTCTATTGTCTTGCAGTATGTGATCGTACTGTCGATGTCATTCATGTATTTATTAATCCTGCGGTGGAGCAATTATTAATTAGGCAGAAGTTTCAGAACATATCAAGAACATGCCTAGCGGGGGGTGTTCGATTGACCCTATTCCGGAATAGGAATACATACAATGATGGCAAGAAAACCCTCATAGGAGGATTTTGCAGTTACTGGAGTACAAAATAGCTCTAAAATTATCTTGTGTCAGGAGAGTTTGCAGAATAGGCCTTATCACGGTTTTCGACGCCATTTTGACGGGTAGGCAAACAGGCTTGAAATAACAGTGTTTGTATGGAAATCCGATGTCAAATAATTTTCATAAAACATCGCTTCTGAAAAATTCATGAATTGGAAACTTTCGGCACTAGGAAGAGGATTTTAAGTTCAAAACACGACTGGACGCTTTCTGTCACAGCTACATCCCTCCAATTTTGTTCTTAAAATCCTTTTCCTAGTGCCAAAAGTTTTTAATTCATGAATTTTTCAGAAGCGATGTTTTATAAAAATTATTTGACATTGGATTTCCATGCAAACACTGTTATTTCAAGCCTGTTTGCCTACCCGTCAAAATGGCGTCGAAAACCGTGATAAGGCCTATTGTTTTCCCAAATATATTTGAAAGAGAACTTCAACAGCTATTCCGCTTTTTCTTATGTTCCGGAGTACGGTCAGTCGAGCGCAACTAAATATGTTCACTTGTTTTGGAAGGTAAAAGTTTAGTTTGAGTATATGATATGTGCATGGTTAAATTTAGCTCGAACATAATTCTAGAATACCTATGACGTATAGTCAATATACAGCGTGGGTTTCTAATCGTCAGTGACAACGCACTGACACTAAATTCGGTCACGTTTATGTTGTTAAATGAAAGTTATGAATATCTTAAGAACGTAGTCGATATCAAATCGCCAAAACATTAAGAACGTTCCTGCCCACACTCGAGGAAAAATAAGACAAACTTATTAAAATGTTGTAATGCTGTTGATCAGTTTCAAAAGACCAAACAACGATATTAAAACCTTTCGACTAATGGCTCACCAATGCAAACATATCAGAATCATTGTACGAAAGGACAATTGATTGTCCAATTAAGATTCCATCCACTTTAGATGGTGTTGAAAAGTCAGAAGTATTGCAATTGAAATAACCGCCCTTGGTGCTCGTCTGAGTATTACGGGCGGGTAATTAGTGAGTACATTGCGTACATGTAGGTGTAACTTCAGTAAATAACTTTTGAAAGTGAAAAAGGAAATGTCAATTTTGGCTATCAGCCCTGCTCAATCTAGCTTTTTCAACCAGCGAACCTGTTCACCACCATAAGGTACTTTCGAAGACAAACATAATCGCTGAGAATTTTTAAAGTATGTTTCACTTCTATTCAAATAATAATAATAATAATAATAATAATAATAATAATTATTATTATTATTATTATTATTATTATCATTATTATTATTATTATTATTATTACATATTTTTTCTTTTTATAAATATTTTAAAGCTTCACGTTGAACATGTCCTTATACCACAAGAATTTGAATACGAGAATTTTATATTTGCTGAAAATGTACATAATTTTAAGGAGTGCATAGGGTTGTGTTTTAAAAGAGATGGTCATTTTTATTATTATTATTATTATTATTATTATTATTATTATTATTATTATTATTATTATTATTATTATTACTTAGATCGACTGAATTGTGTAATGTGAATGTTTCCCGCTGTGCTTAAGTGACATAAGATTTGCAGTTCGAAATGAGCCAGAGGAGATATGCTAAGAGAAGTAATAATTTGTTCGTGTTTGTGATAACCAGTAATATATAATTGAGAAATAGGAAGGAAATCGAAGGGAAAAGAGTTCCTACTTGAGATGGTAGAAATAAGCAGGGCTGAAAAACGTGTTGCTCTACTGCCGCTGAATTAAGAATGTCGGGGCTTACTGCTTCTGATCAATCAATGCACATTTTTAGAAACTTGCGGAAGATTCGATTAGCGTCACACGTATTAACTCAATATCATGTTGAACGATTTTTCATTTATCACTAAAAAGGAATAAAAACAATGGTTATCAAAAATTTGATCTTGTAATAAATATTAAGGGATTTTATCTAAGGACTCACGTTGTGCCTGTTTCAAAACAAAATGTGAATACTCCGATTTAATTTTCATAGCTGGCCACCGAACGAGACTCAGACAAAGGGAAGAGTAAACAACTCGTGTGACTGAAGAATTTGTTTTACAAATAATTCATCCTTTAATTTTTTTCCCATTTTTTTTTCTTTATAAGTGTAAGCAACCCTTTAAACTCCACTGGTGACCAAAATCTAATTTGTCCGCCATTCAATGTTGCCACTTCATTCAAATATGGAAGACATGAAAATACTGTAAATTAAAAACAAATCACCAACAATTTTACAGTGCCTTGATGTTTAAAAATAAATTCTCCAAACTGTAGTACCGAAGAGAGGAGTAGACGAATATGACTGTTGATACATTTTTACCATTATCCGCGGATTCAAACTATAATACTAATAATATCGTTAAATAAATGGCTAGCTCTTAATCGATTTCTCCTTGCAATACAATAAAAAATAAGAAATACCTTGCACGATAAGTTGATCACCACTTGGCAGGGAAGATATGGCCTGTTTACTGAGCCTTGAGAATTTTTGAGGCTTATTTCTCGTCTGACTGCTTTCAACAGTAAAACCACCGCAACGACTTAATTAAAACGCCCACTGAAACGAAGCCAAGATGATGATATTTTGAGGCCTGGCAATGTCATGCCTTCGAACAAATTAGACTGTTTCGAATGTAGTTAAAGCCCAGCGTATACTGGCAAATTGAAATCGCAGCATTAATATCCGCTTGATAGCCTTGCAAAGGAGTAATACACTTTATACGAAGACATGTTGGCCTAAAAATTGAGTCGAATTAGCCATGGTGTAGATTCGATTGTTATCTGTCATTTGAAATCCATTCATCAATGCGACTTAATTAAACGAAACCATACAAACTCTCCCATACGGTATTAAATTAAGAAAAGTAAAGTTCTTGCCTTTTAGGAAAATATGGAATATTTTACGTATCGAATCTAAATAGTGGCTCAATCAGATCTCAGTAAAGATGGTCATTTTTCAAATGTCTGGTCGAGGAAGAAACATTTTAGGTATCAACTTATTATCAAGGCTACTAATATCAGTGATAACATCCCGGTAGAACTGGCTTTTTTAATGTTTAAATAACAATGGAATATTTTGTAAACAGAGCACCAATATGCAACTAAAGATTTTTGCAGATGTTGCAATAACGAAGAAATATTTTGCGTGCAAGTACAAATGTTTTTAGCCCATCTAAAAATAAATTTGGCTCTTTTATTGTCCTTTAATTTCATTAATGAAAGAATATTTTTGCATACCCAACCAGAGAAAGTGCCAATCATAGTAATATTTCCATGGGAAGAAATTAATTCAATGCCTATATTGTACTTTTTTTTTTCTTTTTTTTTGAAAGAAACCCTCACAACAGCGTTTGCAATTTTTGTAAATTCTTTGGTCCGAAAAAGTGACATTCTCTATTGTCTACAAACGGCAGTTGTTATTAATTGTAGGCTTACTTGGAAGACACTCATTCGATAGCAGACTCTAATGACTCCAAATAATAATAAATAACAAACTTCACTTAGTTGCCCTTCACGCTCGGGGGAATTATGAAAATACTTCAAACATGTCACTCTAGAATGGTCCACAATATTATTTTTTCCATTTATCGTGACATAAGCCAAACCGGGGGAAACTAATGCTCAGTCTATTTCATTTATTAAATTGGTCACACTTGACAATTTTGTCAGGCTAAAGTTGAATGTGAAACTTAAAACTATCCACCACAGCACTAGGAGCAACGCCACAGGGCAGTGATGCTCAATGCCTTTAATCTGAATGGCTAACACGGATAATTGTAAGGTAATGAGCTCATAGCTATTTACGTTTTTTACACAGAGCCTCAAGAATTAGAAACACCTGTTATACAAGGAGCATAATCGTCGAAGCAGTGCCAAAGAAAACAGTGTTGTCAAATAGCTTTCATTTAAATTAGCGCACTTTAATACTTTATCCAAAGAACGTCTTATGTATGTCACTCTCAGCCAACTAACAATGCCAAAGAAAAATTTCTAATTTGCAGTGTTTACTGACGAATTAGAATAAACACGCTTATTTAAATAAAGCTTTTATCCCTGTAGGATACGAACAGGTCAAAACCACTTGTTACTACAGAAAGTACTGCTCAATAGATTTCGCTTTGAAACACTATTTGAAGTAGAAGTAACATGGGTTGATAGAACAAACCATATTTAGTCTAACATAGGTTGATAGACAGAACTGAAATGTTCCTCGCTCTTATTAAAGGAAGTTAACTTTATCATCTACGCCGACGAACAAGGGAAGTATTTCGAAATTCCCCTTTGTACTATCGCCTGAAAGGCGCGGGTTTTCAACACCTGTCAATTTATAGTCGATTTGTGGCTGCCGCGGTTTGAAATGATTTGACTAACGCAAATTTTTTATTTCATGTTATATCATTTTGTAAAGGAACAACACCCTTCTTTTAAGCAGAGACTCAAAAATGGAAATCTCGTGTAGAAGCTTTTTTCCAATTTTGTCGCGGCTCCCCTTGAACAGTAAAACTTTAACAATAAGATTAAGTTCAGGATGCTGAACAAACACTAGCAGAGCAATAAATTAACAACCGAAACAATGAACCCTGGCCCTGAAACAATACCGGTGCGTACTGTATACAGGTAAAACGAATATCAGGAATATGGAGACTCTTAAGAACTTCGTGTTGTCTAAGGCAATTGTATCGCATGATAGTTGATGAGAGCTTAGACCGAATCGACTATCGTGTATGAATAGAAATCGGGAACGAATTATCTAACTGTGTTTGAGCATAATCTTGAGTATTCCTCTAAAATTTCGAATTTCTGAAATTCTGAAAATTCGAAGTTCTGTAGGTTGGTTCATTACATTGCAATTTATGAAGTCCAAGAAGCACACGCGACGAAGTGCCTTTTTCGCTACCAATTATCTATAACAGAAAATATCTTGTGAGTAGTATAGCGGATGAGATTGTACATTTGATCTCGCCTGGATTACAGCATTGTTGATGAACGCTAAAAAATTTATGCTCAAAAGTAATCAACAGACTCACTTCAATTAGTCTCTTTCTTGTGAGTCGAGAAGGTGCTAGCTCAGTGATATGGAAGCAAGTGATATAACTTCCTCGATCGTGTGATTCCGCACGCCATCTCGACTACGGAAACAGGAAACCGGAATACTGTTATTGGTGCAAGAATGCAATTAAATCAAGGAAACGTAAAAAATTGAGGAAGAGCTCACTGATACTGCAAACAAAATTTCGAAATTTTCATTAAGGGCTGTACGGTATCATATTTCTCGCTGGTCTTACCGTTATAGAAACTTCACTAAGCATCGGAACCAAAAACTCTAAAAAACGAGACTGAAATCCGGTTTTCTGTCCTACTGGACGTTTCAAAGTCTTTAACTGAGAGACAGCTTAAGCTGTGCAAATTCCTGTTTACATTGAATGTTCGACTCACCTAATCGTCACAATCTTACCTCCTCATACAAACTGTTTTTCGAGGTACTTTTGCCAAAAAATATCCTAGCTGGTGGCATCATTCCGCACTCTAAACAACATCAATTTGTCGCTCGGAAAATTAAAGCAATTTATTTTCCCATGTTCTTATTTGAGGTGAAATTCCTCTAAAGAAAAGCCTAGTTTTTCATCACAATTCACCAACTGTTTTATGAGGTGAATGAAGCCTTCCAATCCTAACAGATTTATGTTAAGCAAAAACGAGCCATTGGTGCTCAAATGTCTTCTTTTCTATTCGAGGCACTACGTTTTAGCCTAATTTATGCGGGAGACAATGATTTCATCCCATACGAATGAAATGCGATCGGCAGAAAGACAGGAAAAAAACCTCAATAAATTAACTCTGAAACCCAGTAAACAACAATGTATACTCTTAAGTTTGAGTGCTTAATGAGAAAATTTGGCCAGAGAGCAGATTCGATTCTTAACGGCAACTTGAATTGTTCCAATGCTGAAATGCAGTGGATATCAATTTGGTCTTAAATGCACAAGTTTCTCTAATTCTAAGGGATTTTTCAGTAGTATCAACAACCTTTCTGAAAAAGCCGAATTTCAACACTAAGATAACTTCTTGTGACACCAAAACCAGCTAAATTGGTGAGTTTAGCGCTGAGGAAACAATATTCAACGTGTTCCTTTGGTGTCAGCATCCTTCGCTTCGCCTTTATTGTACCCAAACTTGTTTAATTAAATGGAAAAGAAAATAACTTCATCCTTTCCGAAGTAGGATATTAGTCGATCTAAACTTCCAAATTAATAAGGCTTTAAAACGGAAATGACTGTTCGCATAAAGAAACCGATATAATCCGTTTGACACGATTTCTAGTGACCACTGAAATTTAGCTGTTCTGTTTAATCGTTTCCCAGTCAGAGTTCAAATCGTCCATCGGGCTGAATGCGAGAAGAACTTGCAACGATATTCGTTTGTACCATTGAGATATGAGTCGAATACAGCTAGCTAATCATTGTCAAGTAGAAACTGCGCGTCCATGTTTGTCCAAATCGGGGGAGCATTGAACAATTATTATTTGTAGCCTTTCCTTTAGCGTATTTATCGTTTTGAATTCATAACATTAGACTGTTTAATTTACAACCATGTGATGCGTTACTTTAAATTACTTACTTCGATCTTTCCCGTAGCTTTCTTCACCATAGACTGAGTAAATTTGGTTCTGTCTGTGTTCTGCTTTTCGTTGAAATACAAAGAAATGTAGAGGAATTAATATTTACACAACTAGAATTCACCAGTTGTTTTATGCATGTCAGTGTCTCCAACACACTACCTTAAAAATTCATATATTACAGTTTAAGTACACGTTTTTGCATACATTAAGACATTTTGGTGAATATTATGTAAAGTAAATTTGGACCATTTAGGCGGATGAAAGCATTTTAAAACGTTAAATAAATAATTAATTGTCGACTTAAGTCACACGTCAAATTAATTTTGAATTTTTAGGTTGGTCTCGTTTTAGCGAGCATTTAAAAGTCTCAAAATATTAAATGTATACCTAATTGTCTCTAAATGTATGTCTACAGATAAAATTACTTGGGGCATCTGTACAGGTAACAAAATCGTTGACTATATTCAAATTTAACTCTGTGGAATTGCAAAACATGTACATAAAAAAAGACATGCAAATGTTCCATGTTGGCCCAATTAAATTCGTTTAATCTTACAGGGAAGATAATGAAATAACGGAAGTGGTATTACTAGCAGAATAATCCAGAACGCTACGAAACAATAAGATAAAAAACTTGGGGAATTACTCAAATTAAAACATAACCAGTTTTTAAAAAGGCTTGTTTCCTCTTATCGTCATTTCAATTGTTTTTATTCAAACAAACCAGTCCCGAACCATAAGTAGGTGAAAAACATTTATTAATGCTTTTGAGGATGCGACATCAATCAAGATAAGAAAAAGAGGCCGCAGTAGATGGCTGGAAAGAAAAGATACGCGTCGGCGGTTTGGGAAGTTAGAGAAAAAAAAGTGAAGAGAGCAGAGCTTCATTGCAAAAACTTTTTAGGATGTTGCGAAATTATTTACAATCAATGCCAATTTTTCGATCAATTAGGGAATAATTTTTGGCTGTGATAAAGGCTCAGGAGGCCAAATGCAATTCCAGGGATTTGATTGGCTTAGCGGCCATGGTATATTTAGCAATTAGATTATGAGCTCGAAATTTCAATCGCGTGATAGTTGATGAGGGCGAAGCCCAAATTAACTATCACGCATAGAAATTGAGAGCGAATAATCTAATTGTTTTAGTAATAAAACTTTTTGTTGTCTAAAATCCTCTTCACAGACTCTTCGAAAATTCGAAGAAACGGCCGCTATTTTGTCGACAACCGCACACTGTTTGGCTACTCACTATCTACAACAGAATAGATAGTGAGTAGCGTAGCCAATAAGAGAGCAGTATTCGTGATAGAACCCTAGTAGATTCATACTAGAGGCCGTTATACAATTCCCAAGAAACAGCGACCATTAATTAACTTGTCTTCTGGTTGTTATTTATTGTTATTATTCCACGAGCGCGCGTTGGATATGAGATGATAGATAGCCAACGAGGCGCGAAGCTAAAATCATCTCAAATCCAACAAGCGTGAGTGAAATAATTGTTTTATTAAAAACAATCAAGAAATATAGTTAGATCTTGCTGTTTTCGCTTAGTAAGAACAACCAGAAGACCATTTTAATGGTCGGTATTTCTCGGGCATGGTATAATGGCTCATATACCATGGCCGCCTAGCCAATCAAATCCCTCGAATTGCATTATACAATGATCCAGTTTTTAATTATTGTTAATGGATATTCTCTTCACTCTTCACCATAAATGTTCGTGGTGCCAGGACGGCTGACTTCTCCAAAAACATTGGCAGTTTATCTTTGGTGATAAATTTATTTTTCCTTGTGAGCTTTTTTGGACCAGACGGCGATACTGTTAGGTAAGGACCTTGTTTATACTTTATTTTGTGTAAGAAACTGAATTCACAAGACTTCATCTGCTCATCTGGCCACCAAATTTTCACAAATTTATGTAAAATGTTGGCCTTTTTTGAGTCCCTGTCCTCCTGAGCCTGCGGGCGGTGGGGGAGGGGTAAGGAGTAGGAGGGCGTTCAAAGTACCCCTCCCCCCTTGGAACTTGAAGACCATTAAGACTTTGGCAATGAAACTTGGAGGGAATATAGAACGTCCAAAAATGTATGGAGTTCGCAGAGTAGGGCGATGGCGTCATATCACGTGAGGATTACGTCATTTATTCTACAGAGCCACCATCTTGGATTTCTCAATTTCTTAAAAACCACAGAAAACTGTCCATGTTGAATCAAAAGTTAACAAAAGCAACACTAAAACGGTTTAAAAATATAAAAATTGCAAGGGTGAACTTAAGGGGGGACTTAACCTAAATTTGAATGAAATTTGAAGTGGTTTTAAGAGGGGATAGAAGATTAAAAATGATTTTTGGAACACTAACAGACAGTTGATACCCACGCAAGAGCACCCCAGGTTGCTAGTGGACTAACTTGGTATCCGTCTATTAATTATTAACTATACAAATTCTTATTTTAAAACTTCACTAATTCTTCAATATTTCTTATTTCTCCTAATTTAACCAATCCTTCTAGAAAAACTCCAAAAATACCCAAATATACCCAAGAATCACCCCAAAATTCACAAAACACCCCACAACATAGATTTACGGGATGAACATAGAGTTTTTGGATCGCTTGAAACGTGAACGAGATATTTCCATTAAAGCCATGTAAAGTGCGGTAAAATGGCGTTTACGTTAAGTCCCCCCTTAACATTTCTCGCAAAAAGGTAAAGAAATCAAATTTTTGGAAAACGTGGCTGGCAGAGTGTTGTTACTATGAAAACATAAAGTCATGCGAGCAGTCAACTATTATCAAACTGTTGACAGATTTATTTTAGGAAAAGGCACAAAGTTTGGTGGTGTTTGCTGTAATGTTAAAGAAGTTATGAGTATTTCAAAGTCCTCTTCCCATCCCTAAGGCTAAATTGGGTTCAGTTTTCATAAAAGAGGTCCATCCATTTATTCGAACCAATTTCCCTTTGCCCATCCTGTGTCAGTTGTTTTAAATCTTAACAACTCCTGTCTACGGCAGACATACGGGGAAAGTCCCTATAACACGCACAACAGATGAAAAGTGATGCTGAAGTCGTCGCGGTAGCTGTCAATACATAAAGTGTTTATTTGAGAAGTTAAGAGGAATCATGCCAACTTACATTGTGCAATTTAACCAAATTTATGCATAACATTGAGACAGCGAACATTGTTTTGACATCTCTACTTGTGGCAATTCCTCATAAAACTGGCACCTATATAAGATCAGTTTTCTTGAATAATTATCAAAAGACGTGAAATTTAAAGATCGTTGTTCTTCCATGGCAATTGCAAAGTGTGAATACTCCATCAAAAAGGTACCTTGTTTCGCTAATATATGTCTCTTTTTTTTTTCTCACACGCTCTTAATCTAACGATTGTTTAAAGAAAATGTCATTATGCATTTGCATAATTTCTTCATTTTGGCAGCTTTTAACAGATGTCGAAGCCTTTCAGAACGACCTTGTTACTCATAAATAATAAACCATTTCTTGTTCGCCATTTACCTTGATTTTCATGCCAGACGGCTAGGCAATAGATTTTGGTGGCGGTGACAAAAACCAACCGTACTGACTTTAAACATTTATCAATTTTATAAATGAAAAAGCTACCAGAGCTGGGCTACTTTTCCCAATATTTATGTGACCAACAAGTTAATATGACATCAATATTCGCTTGACTGTCTGTTTCGATGTTTCAGTCACATTTTGGTATGCAGATTTTTCAAAATTCAAAGTGATTTCTTTATTGTTATTCATTACTTCTGAATCAATTTTTAAGGTTGCCAGACGTTTCAAGTAGAACTCGACGAGAAATTCAAAATGGCGGATCAAAGATGGCGAATGCTCGGAAAAAAAGCGTAACACTCGTTTCATATCTCAAACTTACCTTGGATATTCACTTAAAATCACATGAAGTGATGCTTAGGTTAGCCCAAAATAACAGTCAGGTTAGCGTAATTTAACACTCCGGTTAGCCTAATTTAACTTAGGAAGCTTGCGGTTGGCCTTTATATTTGGGATTAGGATATCTAGCCAAAATATTACGCGCCAAAATGGTATTGTAAAAATAGGATTTTTCAATAATATTAAAAATTAAAATTTGCACAAAGAACTGAAAGAGAAAAGTGCATGAATAATCATAAATCTCAAGATAGACAGGCGAAGAGTACTATCGCGTACCGAGGTGCCGGAATCTGTAATCTCCTCTCACCGCTTGCAAATGGCACAGAAATCAAGGCCTTCACGAAGAAGGCTTGGCAATCATCAGATCTTAGAGAACTGAACTTTTCAGCCGAGTCGCCTTCCACCATACAACATATGGATACGATTTTGTATACTTGTGATTAGATTTTGTATTTATCTGAGATATAGATCAAGTTGTAGAGCGAGGGTCAGGAAATTTTGAATTTTTTTTAGTTTAGTATTTTTATCTTTTTTTTTTTTGGCATGGCCCCATAAGCTTTCTAGCTTTAATCTCCACCGTGGATGAATAAAGTTTTTATGTTATGTTAAAAAACCAGGACTGAGCATTTGTCAATGATGATAAATACTTTGGTAATTTCTATCAGAGAAATCAAAATATTTTCTTGAGATACGAAAAGGCGAGAATGATTTCTCGCTAGGAAAAAAATATCTGCCAATCAAATATTCCAAAAGGCACAGGCTTTCTTCTGCATGAATTATGAGCATAAGTATCTTTTTACCAAGGAAATCGTACACATTACGTAAAAAAAAGAAGTTAATAGTTCGAGTTTTAGGGACTTTTATGCATATCATATCTGAATCTTACAGCTTTTAATTAATTTTACTTTTTGTAATTACAGGACTCCCTTTGATATCAGGTATTTTTTTTTTACACTAACGGGGTTATCCTATCTAAATATCATGTTATTATTGAAAATATGTTACCTTGGGAAGCCTGGTGTTTTAATTAGTTCTGAAGGCTGCAAACTGTTAATTTTTGTATCATTGTTTCAGCAATATCTGCATCTGATGAACTATTCTCGGTCCACATGTACTTGCGGCGAATTGAAGATATGTCGTATTTTGTATCATGGGATTGTAATATCGTCCTTGAACTCTACATAACGATTCATCTGGTGGTTTAAATTGATCTTCGAAGGTAAACTTTTTGCGTTTAATTTGTATGCTAGGTGATACTTAAAAAAAAGCCTTGCGCCAGGTTTTAAGGTGAATAGGACATTTTCAATTTGGGGTCATTTAACTTCAACTGCCAGAAACCTTATTTTGTTGTTGTTGTTGTTGTTGTTGTCTTCTCGTGCTAATGAGGGCTATTGTTCTTTGCTCTCCACCGGGATTACAAAATTTAAATTTAAAAAGGAAAACGAAATGAATTCTGGTGGTTGTAGTCAAGTAACACTATCATAAAAATGGCTTATTGGTAATCAAACTAAAGCAAGCCTTGAGGCGGTCGGACGCGTTTTACCCTCGCTTTCCTTACAACAAAATCCTGGTAACAAGTCTGATAAGGCTGGTCGACGTACCAGAGGAACCAGGCTCAAGGGGGGAGGGGAGGGGAGGGGGAACAAGTCTAGCAAGACTAGTTTTATTAGACTTCTCTGGTACGTCTGGTTAAAATTTACCTAAAGAACCTGGTACGGCTAGCTTATGTTCAGAAATTAGAGCCCGGGAAGTCCGGTTATCGTGGTTTTCCCAGGGTATCAAAGAAAGTGTGATTGGATAAGAAAAATAAAGCTTTAAAAACCAGGCTTGCTAGTTTAACAGGGTCTTAGAACAAGTGTATTCGGTAAACATCACAGAAAAGCAAAAACAGGATAAGGCTATTTTTTCCAAGCTTTCAGGGAAGGTTAATGACGCCATGTAAGTATTTCTTCCAATCTGATTGGATCGTTGGGTTATTTTTGTTTTGTTTGAGGATAACGTTGTTTATGATTTTAAGGCGAAATTCGTTCGAAATCACTCATGTAATTCGATCTTTGCTTCGAGTCAATTTGCCATTTTCTACCACTGAGTTATCGTTCAAGCTAGATGATTAAAATCACGGGAGGTCAGTTTAAATAACGTTTAAAGGTGAAGCGTCCTCGAGTGATCTTCCCGGCATCATGCAATATTGTTCCTCTGGTCTCGCTCCACAAAATCGTGCAGATAGATTCCTTTTCGCGATCGCCCCTTCTTTTTTCTCAAGAAAATAAAGCACAGCAGGTCGGTTCTAAATTTCTCAGTACAATGTTAAACTTTTTCACCCTATTCCTCAATCAGCATGGGTCTAATGCGTAGCATCTTAAGAGCAACTGAGATATAAGTCTATTAATCAAGGGGCTATTGCTTAAGACCTCTTCTCCATTTTGATCCAGCACTGTTATCATTTGCACTCACTCTTACATCATGTTTATCACAAGCGTTTTCAAAATTCATAAAATTTCAAAACATGGCACATTGCAAGCATTCGTTGTATTAGTCAAAGCATGTACTTACGCTGTAATTTCTTCTGAGCAAATTTTTGTTTCTCTAATGTTGCACTTTTCGCCGATACACCATTACCGCGTCTTGAACAGTCGCACACTGAAATTATAGTTTAACACCTTCTTAAATTTGTGAGGCATATTATGCCAAAAAATATTTATGGATGAATGATTAATTGTCGGCTTTAGTTAATTAAACCACAAAGTGCTTCCGAATTTATTAAAGTTTGTCTGTTTTGCGAAATATAAGTATTACATGTTTATATTCATCAATATTGCTTCATGCAAGGAAATCTTGCTCAGTCAAATAGAGGTAAACACAATATAAATGCTATGAAAGTATAAACCTTATAGATGCAAATTTAAATATCTGTAGAATTGACAAATTTTCCATACAAGGTCAGCTGTTTTGCGTTGTGAAGCTTGTTTTAATATTTATCATGTGTTTTTCTAATGACTTCTTCAAGTACTTTAAAAATGGAAAAACCAAACTGGTAAAATGGCGGAAGTTATAAATCACCAATGGAATTACAGTCTACTCCCGATAACTCGAACCAATTTTCCTTTCCCTTCAGGTCATTTTCTATGTAATTTTACCCTTGATAACTCGAACTCCCGATAACTGTTTTTCAATTTCCCTTGAAGGTTCGAGTTATCGGGAGTCGACTGTATTTGCGTTTGAATAGAACAACAGGATTTGTCAAATATGCACTTAAAAGAAACCAGTTTTATCATCGAAGCGTCGGACAACGTTAGTTTTAATTTTTCTACTAAAGTATTTTAGTAAACTTCTAACCTATCGTGACAATGATTATTATATTTTTCGTCAAACTACCTTGAGGCGAAAAAAAAATATTAATGTATAATTTGCATTTGAACGAGTGACTTTCACTCAAGCCATGACATGTTTTTAAACATACAGTAAGTGAGAATGTGGTGTCGTCTGTAAGAGCATCAACTTTTTTTTGTTGTTTTGGGGACTCTTTTGTTCAAAAAATACTAAAAATACCCTGTCTCCGAACGTTTATTGAAAAGCCAACAATTTAACAGCAATAAAATTGAACAAAGATGAATGTGATCACGCGATCTTCACTAAAGCTTCGCTTTATGAAAATAATACCGGATCCATTAAGCTTAGAACACCATGCATTATGAAGTCCTCATGAGAAGTTGCAGGTGCACATTTATTCAAAACTTTCCCTTCGCCGATCCTTGGTCGGTCATAACGAACCGTTAAAGGGTTTTATTTAGTATAGACGGCGAGGGTAGAAATTTCAGGCGTTTTTGAAATGTAAATTCATCATGTGATCTTCAATAAAGCCATGATTTAAGGGCTATTTACAGATCGCTACTAATTTTAGTCATGCTGAATGTAATTCAAGCGCGAGAATATTAGGCAAAACTCCCAGCGAATCAACCCAATAGCACGATTTTCGATTGAACTTCCCGTTTGATTTGGTTTTGCTTTCCTATTCTGTGATTGGTTGGCAAAACTCATACCACTTTCTCAACCGGCACACGTCTTCCCGTGTTTGCGCTGGTGACATGTATTAATTCTGATTGGTTCATTGCTTTGTTTGCGTCTGTTGTGATTGGCCAGAAAAATTACTTTGGTTTTGGCTTAACGACACTCAGTTGGAAAGCGCTCTTAGACGGATGAGTTGAAAACAACTACGGTATTTATTCAATTAACCGCCCACCTTCGAATAAGCGCCCACCCTGAAAGTCCAAAAAGTTAATAAGCGCCCACCCCCATCCTCTCCCAACAAAAAACATTTCTGAACTAGCCCAGCGTGAAGGAAGAGGAGCGTCAGTTGTGTTCCAAAATTGGTTTTAGAAACGGTAGTCAAGGAACTTTACAGTCGAATCTCTCGTAAGCGACCACCTCCGGTATGAATTGGAAAAAGTGGTGGAAACTAGAGCAGGTTAGAGCTTACGAGAATGCAATGTCGTAAGCGACCAAAAGCTGAAACAATAGAAGTTGGTCACTTACCAGAGCTTTTAGCATAAAGCTTTCTACCTCGGTCTCAGGGTAACATTTTTTATCCAGCCGTAAATCATCTTGAATGTTAGATTCGAGATCTTTTTCTACGAACATTATTAAGCAATGCTATATTACTGTAGATGTGATCACAAAATGTGTACTTTTATTAAAGAGTTTCCGTAATACGTATCAGAATCTTTGAGTGCTCACTTACGAGAGCTTAAAACAAAGGAAAAGGCCAGTTGGTAATTCCCAAAAGTGGTCGCGGTTGCTTACGAGAGCTTTTGATTTTAAGTGACAATTCAAACGGAGTTTCACAATGGTGGTCGTAACTAGAGCTGATTGCTTACGAGAGTGGTCATAAGGAGAGCTTCGACTGTATATTGTTTATGGCGTGTTCATGTTAGCTTTTGCACTTTGTTTTGTCTTGCTGAAGCGAAATAAACTTGCTATCCCTTGTTTTGTTATGGTCTGAAAATTTCCTTGCTTGCTGAAAATGTTGGGGAAAATAATAGGCGCCCCCCTCGAATAAACGCCCACCCTCACGGGCCCAAAATTAAATAAACGCCCAGGGGGGTTAATTCGAATAAATACCGTACATGTGCCATTAATTCAGGACATGCCCTTAAGGTTCAAACGGGCAATATTTATGCCGAAAGGCTGTCTAGAAATCATGAAGTCTAGACAAACTAATTGGGTAAAAGGAAACAATACATGTTCTTTTAATTCACAAAATGGTAGTCAAATTATACTGGCGCTGATTTTTATACCCGAAAAACAAACCACACACTGCACGCATGCAGGTAAACTGCTCTCTAGTATACTGTGAGAAAGGATAAGGTACATGCTTTCTTCATTCAGAAAATGGTTTTTGCTGTTAAATTGGGTGACGAGTTTTAAGCCAGAAAAAGAAACTGCAGGCTCTACGAAGGTTGGTTCACTGCTTATTCGAAAGCATACAAAATAAATTAACTAACTGGGAAAAAAGGGATAATTTACGCAATCTGTTAACTCACAGCATACTGTGAAACTGAGCGATGATTTCTGCCAACAGAGCAAAACGCACGTTTTGCGCAGGTTGGTCCACTGCTTTTTTAAAAAAAAAAGAAAAAAAAAACACAAGAATTTACTTAATTAGGAAAAAAGATAGGTTATCTGTTCTGTTAATTCACAAAATGCTCTTTGCTGAGAAGAGGAGCGGTGATTTTTATGCCAGAAAAGCAAAACGCACGCTCTGCAACATTAATCCATTGCTTTTTTGAAAGCCGATGAAATAAACGAGTTAGGGGAAAGGAAAAATAATTGCTCCTTTAGCTGACAAAATGCTATTTGCTGTAATGTTGAGCGATGACTTTTACGCCAAAAAAGAAAAACGCACGTTCCATACAGGTTGATCCTTTGCTTTTGAGGGCCGAAGAAATAAACTAATTAAAAAAAAGGTAAATTACATTAATCTTTTAACTGACAAAATGTCCGTCCCTGTGAAATCGAGCGATGATTTTAATGCCATAAAAACAGGTTGATCCATAACTTTTTTTGAAAGCCGACGAAATACACTAATCAGGGAAAATGAATAGGGCTTATCACGGTTTTCGACGCCATTTTGACGAGTAGGCAAACACGCCTTGAAATAACATTGTTTGTATGGGAATCCGATGTCAAATAATTTTCGTAAAACATCACTTCTGAAAAATTCATGAATTGGAACCTTTTGGCACTAGGAAAAGGATTTTAAGAAAAAATATTGGAGGGATGTAGCTGTGCCAGAAAGCGTCCAGTCGTGTTTTGAACTTTCCATAAATTCCCCTGTATTTTTTTCCCGCGAACTATTTTTAGTAGCAGTTCACGGCTTGTTCGCTATACAGACAAATGTATGGAAAGATAAGGCCTATTTATCCTTTAACGGCAAACTTGCTTTTTGCGGAGAAATTGAGCGCTGATGTTTATACCAGAAATGCAAAACGCACACTCTACGCGATTGATCTGCTACTTTTTTTGCAAGCCAACGAAGGACACGAATCAGGAAAAAGGGAAAATTGTATGATCCTTTAAATGAAAATATGCTCTTAGATGTGATCCATTGCTTTTTGGAAAAACACGAGATTACTTAATAAGGAAAAAGGATAAATTACCTGTTCTGTTAATTCACAAAATGCTGAGTTAGGGAGCGATGATTTTTATGCCGCCAAAGCAAAACGCACGCTCTACAAACGTTGATACATTGCTTTTTTGCAAGCCGACGAAATAAAATAATTAGGACAAAAGGAAAATTACATAAACTTTTAATTGACAAAATGCTCTTTTCTAAGGAAAGGAGCGATTATCTTTATGCCAGTAAAGCCAAAACCCACAATCTAATTATGAAAAAGGGAAAAATACATCAACTTAATTTTAATTGAAAAAATGCTGTTTGTTGAGGAAGGGAGCGTTGACTTTTGTGCCAGAAAAGCAAAACGCACGCTTTACACACATTGATCCTTTTTTGTCTTTTTTTTTCTTGTATGCTGATGAAATAAACCAATCAGGGAAAAAAGGGAAATTAAATTACTTGATCCTTAAACTGACAAAAAGCTTTTTACTGCGGAATTGAGCGGAGGTTTTTGTGTCAGAAAAGCAAAACGAACCCTCCACGCAGGTTGATGCATTACTTTATTTCTTGAAAGCCGACGAAATAAACTAATTAGGAAAAAGGGAAAATTACCTCATCTTTAAATTGAGAAAATGCTATTTACTGAGGCCGGGGGAGCGATGATTTTTATGCCACAGAAGCAATTAAACGTACGCTCCACGCAGGTGGACCCATTGCTTTTTTGAAAGCCGAGTAAATAAACCAACGAGGGAAAAGGGAAAATTACATGATCCTTTAACTGACAAAATGCTTTTTGCTGAGAAATTAACCTTAACTTAAGCAGTTGCGAAAACGAAGCCTGAAAAAATTCAGGCTTGGACGGGATTCGAACCCATGACCTCTGCGATGTCGGTGCCTTCCTCTACCAACTGAGCTATCAAGCCAACTGGGAGCTGGTCATATTGTGAGTTCGTAATACACCCGAGAAGACTTGCAACAAACCGAGTGGAGCGTCTATTTTATTTTTGGTTGCGTTTAAATCATCGCCCATTTCAACAGCAGAAAGCAATTTTTGAATTCTTAGAGCATGTACTTTTTCCTTTTCTCAGGTTATTTTTTCCAGTCGCTTTTCTTTTAAAGTAATACACCAACCTACGAAGCGTGTGCATTTGATTTCGTGGTTGAATCAAAATCAATGACCATTTCAACAGCAAGAGAAGCAATTTCTGTATTCACAGAGCATGAAATTGTACGCGTCGCCGATGCAATAAGTACAGTAACCGGTGTAGTGCGCGCCTGTTTTCCTACTGACAAGAAAATGTTCGCACAGCTGAACCGTAACGAACATTTTCTACATTTTTCATCCATTAATTTCCTTTTCTGTCCCAAATAATTTAGCATGGCTTTCTCCCAACCGAACTTGCGTAGAGCATGATTTGTTTGCTTGCTTGAATAAATGAACGTCGTCCCTCGTTTGAGGAACAAAGGGTATTTTTCGCCGAATGTCAAAGCAGTGCGAGCGTTTTGCTTTTGGTTGCATGAAAACCATCGCCCGTTTCCAAAAAAGCGCGTCAGGATTTGGGTGTTTATTAAAAAGCAATAAATGAAGCTGGATCGAGCGTGTGGTAACACGAAAAAATACTGATTCATTTTCGTAACGAATTTATTTGGACTGTGTTGTGTTTGAAACGAATTGCACTAAGCTGTGCACACCATGTGTGTTGTCTTCTTTGACAGCCAATGGCAATTTAGTGTCCTCCTTTAATTGCGTGTCGGTCTCCGAGGTCAAAGCATCGTTTTACATTGTGAAACGTTGTAAAGAACGCAAATAAGAAGAGGTGTTCTGGTATTCTTTCAAGAGGAAGCTTCTCGCTAAACATCTATTACGATTTCCTTGGGCAAAAGCAAGAGCCATGTCTCTGGATAAACATAATAAACTGCCACTACGCAGATAAACCTTCGACCGCAGGTGTACACTTTGTAAGAGGTTTTTGTTTACATCGATAAGCGCAGGCCAGTTTTATCAAACCCTCACGCTGAGTAATTTAGCCATACTTATGCGCACGCATTAGACAAAATTGCATGCATTACCTTGTTTGGTAACTCTACTTTCGGCAATTCCTCATAAACACGACACCTGCAGCGGTGATGAATCTTTTTCTGAATTTTCAATCGCAATGAAAACCTATATTAAGCTTTGTTTTTTCGCTGTCCATCTAATGAATGTTTTGTTTTGTTTTTTCATCACGAAGTGAAAAGAAAATGTCATCAATTTTGCATTTTCTTGTTAATATGAGAATGCATTAATAAAAGAAAGACCCTCGCAGTCATTTACGCAACTTAACCAGTTGCGAAAACAAAGCCTGAAAACCGCAGCTCAAATAGACGTTTCATATATTCATGTTCATTTATTCATCATTCACGGGTGTATCACGAACTCCCGTACGACCAGCTCACAGTTGGCTTGATAGCTCAGTTGGTAGAGCACTGCACCGACATCGCAGAGGTCATGGATTCAAATCCCGTTCAAGCCTGAGGCTTTGTTTTCACAACTGGTTAAGTTGAGTGCGTAAAAAACTGCGAGGATCGTTGTTCTATTTGATCTTCATCTGCAGTTCAAATATAGCTTTCATATATTCATATTCATTTATTCATCCCTCACGGGTGTATAACGAACTCACGGCATGACCACCTCCTAGTTAGCTTGATAATTCAGTTGGTAGAACATTGCACCTGCATCGCAGAGGTCATGGGCTCGAATCCCGTTCAAGCCTGAAATTTTTTCAGACTGTTTTTTTTTTTTTTGGAACTGCTTAAGTTGAGTAGATAACTGCGATAATCTTCTATTTAATCTTTCACCCGCCGTTCAAATATATGTTTCGTATATTCATATTCATCAGCCTGAATTGCTAAAATTACAGCACCGCGAAGCGGCCTCAGCGCTTAACTTTACCATTAGCAAATGCCAGTGTGATTCTCCGAAAGTGAAATCTTAAGGTTACAGTCATAAAAGCGGTTTATACCGTATAAAGATTCATTTTGAAAAGAATTGTTTTCACATTTGTAACATGTATATTATTAATATGGTAGCGAGATTATTTATTCATAAAATTAGCTCATGGACAACCAAGGAGAAAAATGTGCGGGCAGTATTATTTTACTTCTCATACAATGAAACATTTTGTCTCGCTGGCGACAGTCTTATTGCTACTTTTTCTGTGATTTGAATGAAATCAAAATAAAATTCCTTTGTTATCAAATAACGTGAAAATTTTTGTAGGTTCGTGACCTTAGCGAAAATAGGACAATTGACGAATTCACCTTCCACTTGCAATTCATCGAATCATGGAAATTGGAAACTTCATAAACCGCTCTATACTCAGCTAACACTAAGATATAGCGCGAAAAAAGTTTTACAGTTTTAAGTTTAAAGTTTCTTACCTGCAATTCAGGTGTACCGTCTCCTCTAATAACTATGGCAGGAATAAACGAGACCTGGGGAGCTTTATCAGTTTTCCACCCCACACTAAGACCACGCGAGGCAATTATCATACATCTCCCCGGGGTTTCCATTTGTTTATCCCCGGAGCAGGTAAGATCAGCCTCCAATTATTCATTTTTTTCTGTCAATAGGAGCACAATGTTCTTGGCAAGTTTACTGACACAAACTCAGCACTCGCATCAATTTTCTTTTCCTCTCATAAGAACAGCTGCAGATTCTGCCTGCGGCGACTTTGACACTGAATAACTCTTTTTATAAAAATTTGAGCAAACTTCATAAAACTGCAGAAACTTTTCAGAAATTTATCTGGGAAAGATTTGATGTGGTTGGTTAGCGTTCATTGACTGTGATGTTACCGTGGCAACCAATTTGTGACAGGCAGTTTTTTTTTTTTTTTAGAAAATGAAAAATCCCTTTTTAAAATGAAGAAAAATTACTTTTCTTACTGCAACTTCCTTGTTTATGTTTTTGGTTCATATTAGTGTTCCTTTATTGGTTTTGATTATCCAAGAAATCCAAGATGACGGATCTAAGATGGCCGCCATTTGGGAATGATGACATAATTACCACATCATATGACGTCATTACTTCTCGTTCCGGACCTCAAAGGAAACGCCTTGGATGCGTTATCTATCCTCCAAGCCTCAGCTGTTATACTTGGGAAGTTATGGAGGCTGGGCGACCCCCCCTCCCCCCCCCCCCCCCCCCACACACACACACACCCACGGCCCCGGGCCAAACACAGGTTATTGTTGATTTTCCGGTTGACGCTGATTTGAGATTCACGAGTCTTAATGCTATTTACCAAGCAATCCACCTGAGTTTTTAGCTAAAGTAATTTGGATAAAAGGCACTTGTCATACTTCCCCCAAAAAACATGAAAATCATGAAAATTAATATTCAAGAAATGCGATCCTCAGATCGACAGTATCTGCATTTGGCTGATTAAAAATAGATAATTTTGGAATAGATTTCGAGGCGAGTGGTCAGCCAGTTCAAGATGGCGCCCAAATCTTGAAAGCGCACAGCATCCAAAAAGGTACGACACGAAAAGTATGCGTTCCCCTAACGTCGAACGCAATTATTATACCTCAAAGTACCACAGAATCTTAGCCAATTGTCTTAAAAATATTTTTCTCCAATAGTCGGTTTTTGCTTGGAGCACTTACTTTCCTCCTGCCACGCTATAATTACGCGTTTACCAGGAAGGTTTAGTGAGGAACCTTTTGATAATTGTGTCATATCCATAGAAAACTGACGTGCACTTTTTTTAAATACGCTTTTCATGCTTCGTATTTTTTTAAGTTATTTACACGAAACATGCATACCTAAAAATCTAAAAACGTTCTCTGTCTAAAAAACATTTACAAGAAATAAGCTTTCGGCTACGAGACAGCCAGAGAACGTTTTTAGATTTTAACATGTAAAATCCTAGTTACTCATCTATTTTTACTCAAAACATATTTACTTCGACAATGATACTTAATTGATTTCACCAAAATATATTCCAAAATAATTTCCTTTACCTTTTAATCAGCCAAATGCAGATACCGTCGATCTAAGGATTACATTTCTTGGACATTACCTATAATTTTATATATTTATTTTTTTGTTGTTGTTCATTTTCATGTTTTTGATGTTTTGTGGGGGAAGTGCAGAAAGTGTCCTTTATCCAAATTACTACTTTGAATTGAGGAAGTAACATACCGCTTTTAATCTCAGGTGGATTGTTTGCCGAAATCGCATTAAGACTCGTGAATCTCAAAACAGCGTCAACCGGTAAATCCACAATAACCTCCGCGAATAAATTAAAGAAAATATACTTTTCTTTTGAGAGAAACAATACAAATAACCTTTGTTATAAGTACAAAACTGTTACCTACATTCAAGATGAATTTTTTGGACATATGCACTTTTGTTGTTGAAACTAATTTTGACTACTAATCAGAAATTTAGTTGAATATTTATTCTTTGAATAGCATTTTTTTGTTTTTCATTTCATTTTGTTAATGTTTGTGAGAGGAAATATCTCAAGTGGTCTTTATCTTAAAAAGCCCCATTTTCACTCAAATGCTTAACGCGCAATTAAACAGAAATTTAGGTAGGAAGTAACTTAAAGACTGCATTGACTTCATTGAAAGACAAATTTCCTGCAGGCACAAAGACAGTTTATTGGCACACAATGCCCCAAGCAAAGCTAACTACTCGAGAAAAAGTCTCGAGACAATGCGGCGAAAGATCTGTTGTTTGAAGGTTTTTAAAGCATCTGGGTAATTTTACTCATTTCACATCACAGTGTTAACTAGAGATCAGCTTTTTGAAAGCAATGCCGATGACATTTCTTCAGTAGCCTTAGAGCAGGCATACTCTGCGTGCACACTACAATCAAGGAAAACAATTTTCATCGCAATATAGTCATTTTTAAAACATACAATGTATAGAGATGAAGAACACAGATACTTTCCTTTTTGCACACTTCATTGAAGATCGCTTGGGAATAAAAGGATTAGTAAACCCAACCTCCATAGTAAGTACCGACAGTGTCTTAATATTCTATATCATGAAGGACATCGTAAAAGAAGCAGTAGGTTTACTTGGTTTATATCAACGCACGACTATGTTAGTTACTTGTTCTGATTTTACAGCTCGTATAATAATCTTTGTACCACATACTCAAATTATTGTTCCGATGATAAAAAAGACAGCCGAATTTTGAAGCAAGCTTCTCAGCTTATTATGTTGCCGAATCATCCTAGCTTTAAAATTATTAAAACTGCATGATAAATGGAATGATAAGTTGAGTGGTGTATTACTTGCATTATGAAGGGTAAACTGAAAATATTACTTGTGGGATTATCTGGCATATTCCTTGCAGGATTAATGTCATTGGAAATTGCTTTAATATAAATGATTGCCGAAATTTTCTAGCTCTATCCTCACGAACGTCAAAACTTATAACTTCTACCACATTTCATAATAATTACAAAAGATTACTGACTTTTTAACTTTTTTTTTATCGAATTTAATGAAAATCATTTAAGATGCAAATAAACTGTTGTTGTTTTAATTATCTCCCAGGCAACGTTAACTCCCTTCAACCAAAGTACAGACTCAGGAAAGCTTCCTTATCAGCGATGCCTCATTCCAAACATTCCTGAAGATGTACAACACAGAGTGCGTGACGTCACCAACTTATTTGTACTGCCACTTGACACCTTGTTGGCTTTGCTGTCAATCACGTGTAACTGTCTTGTCCTCACAGTTATTCTACGCGCACGACGGCCTTTACTTTTGCTGTGTAGCCTCTCGATAACTGACGTGATGTGGGCAATGTTTACTACTCTCAAAAACATCGTGACGTTTACGTTTGAAGATTTTTGCCCTGAGGAAGTGGGTGCGACACAAAAGGGATTCTCAGTTCTTTGTATGGTTTCTACCCTTGGTAACCTGGCCATAATTAGCAGAGACCGGTTTTTAGCAGTAAGCAAACCTTGGTGGTATCGCAATCACGTGACAAAATCACGTGTCGTCAGCCAGACGTCCGTTATCTGGGTCCTGAGTCTGATATTGGCGGGGCTTGTGGTTGCAAGAGATTATTTCCCACCTTTATTTTTCTTATCAAGGGTACTTGGTCCTTTGCTGTACGCCTTGTTTATCCTCATCACAATCTGCTCTTATATTGGAATATTCATCGCAAATAGACGCCACAGGAAAACCATGAATCAGCACGGAGGTCAAACACTCGCCGTATTGCAGCGCGAGAAGAAATTAGCAAACACAATTGGTTTGATCTTAATACTGCTGTGCTTCACTTTCCTTCCAGCACTCATAGCTCCACTTGTCCTGCTAGCATCAGGATTCCCAAGTGATTTAATTCCTTTTAGGCCACTCTTTAATGTTTTTATCACCCTTAATGGGTTGTTAAATCCTTTGTTAAACTATGGTAGGAATGGAGATATCCGTAGAGGGGTGCGTGGTTTAATAAGGTGCCCACAGTGCATTCAAATAATACATCCCAGCCACACTGAAGACAATAGACTATACCAGAATAATCGATACTCCTCAAACACTAAAAACAGTGCGACTACTGACAGTAATACCTCTAGAGTAACCAGTTTACCTGTCTCACAATAAGTAATAGACACTTTATGCAGTAGACTTTAAGTGGTCTCTCATATTTCCCATTGATAGAGCAGTTTGAATGTTGACATGACAGAAGACTTAAACTGTTGAGATTTGAACGTCTTTATTGATTGAGATTGTAAGAGATTTGGGTGTGTTTCTTACGTAGAAAGAATTTCAGAAGATGACGAGGATCCAGGACGTTAGATTCATGCCGGAATAGCCATGTTTTATAGGCGTACGCTTGTAACACGTATGCACAATTAAAGGTCTTGACGCTACTCAAATAATAATAATAATAATAATAATAATAATAATAATAATAATAATAATAATATCAACAATAATGACAATGGCAGCAATTTCACAGCATAAGCCCTTCAGTGTGAAAAAAAAACTTGTACCAAAGTGAGACCTGTCACAAAAAAATAACTGAAGAATAATGAAAAACAAGGTCTTCAAATGAGCTAGTTACAAGTTAAAGTTAATATCAATATGCGCTTAAATCTGATGAGCCAGTGAAGTACAACTAATCTTAACAAGTGGATAAGTAAGTAAATATTGAGGTATGTAAGTAAGTATGTAAATAAGGGCCTTTACAGGCTAGGCAAATTGTTGTCGACAACTATTTTGCTGTCGACCATAAAAAAAATTTACTAAAATACAAAAAGGCCAGTGTCGAACTAAGTTATCGGGATGAACTGCAAACAAATTAGTTGTAGCCAACAAATCAGTTTTCCCTTAAAGGAAGACTACTTTGGATGTCGCCAACAAACTCAGCAGTTTTATTGTCGATAACTCTGAATTACTACAACTACGCGCATCTACTCCGTCTTCAGTGTTCGTTGTCAGCGGTTTGACATTGGCAAGAGCGCTAGTCACCAAACTCTCACAGACAAAAACAAATTTATATCATTTTTTCCTCTAGTGCGTGGAAAACCTCTATCGGGCACAAGAGACTAGTCTCTTGTCGGGCACCAAAAGTTGTTGAATCTTTTTTGTTGTAGAAAACACACGGTTGTCGACAGCTTCTTCTCCAGTCTTTCCAGGCCTTAAATAAGCAATTATAAGTAAGTAACTGAGTAAATATTAAGTAAGTACAGTACGTATATGTGCAAGGAAGCACCTATGTAAATAAAAAGGAATCAAGGGCTTAACACAGTCTTGTGGCAGCCGTGGAATAAGTAACAGAATTACAATTATCGTAATGTTTAAAAAATGAGCAGGACCTGATAAAACAGGTGCTGCGAGTTTTTTTGAACGGTTTTTTTCAAAAACCATTCCTGGAAAAGCGTGTGTCAATAGAGGTCATAACAATTATGCTTTTGTCAAAGTTGAAAATTAGCAAACGAGAAAAACACCGTAAACTAATGAGGAGTGTTTTATCACCTGATAAAACACCGCATACTAATAAGGAGGAGGTTTATCGATATTAAGTCACTGCAGGTGATCTATTATGGACCATTTGATAGGTCAATGGACTTATTAATTATTAATGAGTTTTGAAAGAAAAATCATCACCTCCTGCCGCAAAGAACACCAGTGACAATGGTCAGTGGAACACTCATTGAGTCAAAAATTTAATTTTTAATTTTAATAATAACTCTTTAATGAACATAGCGTAGACTAGAGATTAAAATAAGATGCCGAAGTCAGGGGATTATATGGTACAGGTGGTCCGGTGAAGAAAAGAAATCGATATTACAAGATTTCTTCTATGTTACAATTCGAAAGATAAATATGTCTGAATAAAGTTTATCTATTCTTTTCTATTCTATTCTATTCTATTCTATTCTATTCTATTCTATTCTATCCCATTTCATTCCATTTTATTTTATTCTAATATTATCTATTCTATTCCATTCTAGTCTATTCCTTTCCATCTTATTATATTCTAATTAATTTTAGTTTATTCAATTCTGCTACTCTGTCCAATTTAACATCACACTATGATTTTCAGGACAATTCGAGCCTCTTTATTACGGACACCAAGGGGACAGGGATAAGTGACCGCATTATCGAGGTGTCCTTCAGTTTTAGAGAGGTAGGCTTTATATGGATTTTGGCCTCTCAGGGACCAAGTGAACTGTCCGTAATAGAGAGGTGTCCGTAAGGAGAGGTTCCGCTGTATCATGCGTACAATATCGATATTGTGATGTACAGTGAAACCTCTCCTTACGGACTGTAATACGACACCTCTCTATTACGGACAGTTCACTTGGTCCCTGGGAGGCTGAAATCCATATAAAGCCTCACTCTCTAAAAAGAACACCTCTATAATACGGACACTTATCCCTGTCCTCTCGGTGTCCGTAATAAAGAGGCAAAGCTTAAAAGTTTGTGAATGATGATTGTTTAGCTATTTTTAAATTCGTTTGATCTTGTGAAATCATTTTTCAGGGCCCCACTGAAAACCACCAAGGCGAGTGGGCTCCCGTGATAAATATTATTATTATTATTATTATTATTATTATTATTATTATTATTATTATTATTATTATTATTGTCATGGATCAGGAGCCGAATTTCATTCGCACTGTTAAGATCTGCACTCGTCTGTCTTAGAGGGTCTAGGACATTACGAAGAATTCAACATGACATCAAGAACGCGGACATTGACATTGAAACTGCAGAAGGGGCCATTTGAGAGATGCGTATTTTATTTATTTTTTTTTTCTTTTTATCAAGTGAAACTGATTTTAAAATGCCGAATTTAATTTTTTTTAATCGAAATGAAATGTGAATAGGTTTTTAATAGCTCTTTTTTTATATACTTTTAACTTGTAAATAGCCATTTGTGTGGAATATTTTAATAAAGAATTTTCATATTTTTAAAAAAAATTATTATTATTATTATTATTATTGATTGTTTTAGTATTAGTTTTGATTAATATTCTACTTAAATGAAAAGTTAGTTTTTATACATCATTGTCTTGACAAATAAATTTTCTCCTAACTTGACTGGCTTAATTTGATCACGTGATAGTTTTCAACCGCGGAGAGACAATATCAGGCGAAATGGTGCTCACAGCGAAAATTCCCGGATGGATAGAAATCGTCTGTGAAAAAATTGCTTTAATTTTCAAATTCAATAACAAACAAACATATTTATATCGTGTACTTTGTTATATCAACCTTTTTTTAAGGATCATAAAGGTGAGCTAAAAATTGAAAATGAGTTGCAAAAAAGTTCTTTTTGGAAAAAACTTTCGTGATGAAATGTACAATTTCGGTTGACTTAATAAATTTTTGACATTACATTCTACTCTATTATACACTATTCTATTCTATTCTATTTACTATTTTATTTTATTATAGTAAACTCTACTCTACTCCATTCCGTTCTATTCTATTTTATGCTTATCTAAGGTACTTGACTTTAAAGAAAACATTCATTATATTTATTCTACACTTTGCGATAGCATTAACCTCAAGTCAAATGTCCTCGAGTTTGATACGCTTTGGTGTCGTCTTTGAGAGTTAAAAAGTTAAACAGACGATATAAAAACTATGTACTCTGTGTTACCACACTCTCTGTACCTCGAACGAGAAGTGTGTGCATTGGAAAAACTTTTCATTCTCATCGAGGGCGTCGGTACTGCAAAGCTGCCTATTTCTTTCACAGAAAGACTACATAAAGCCGACCAAAAGTCGCGTTTGAAAAACGTGTAGAGTAAAGGGTTTGTCACGGATGTAATGAACCTGATAATAACAAACGCCTCAGCCATTTTATCACTGATAGCAAAGTCGTTCGATTTGGTAAAATGTTTTATCTTGAAAGTAATTATTAGGGCGAAATACGGCAGCCAACAACACAAATATACCGCAGCCATGACTGCAAATATTATGATGCATTTTCGGTCTTTACTTTTCTTCATTTGTAATCTTTTAACACTGTCACCCTGTCTTGAGGGCTTGTTTCTTCCGCTGACCGCTTTGAACATGACCGCGTACCCATACACCATGAATACATACGGGATAAAGAACACGATCACGAGGCAGATTGCAGAGTGTATGATGTCCCAAATTTGTGTGTGGGATTCCCGCCAAGCGAACGGAATCATGGCAATAAACACGGATACCATCCAAATTCCCGCCAATACTTTGAACACCATTTTTTTGGTCACGAGGTAGTGCTTCAGTGGTTTAATGATTGCTAAATACTTTTCGCCTGTTATGACGAGTATGTGATAAGCAGCGGAGACGGCCACGAGGGTCTGCAGAATCACCATCCAATATGCAAAGTCATCGGTCATACTCGGAGGCACAACTTGGAAGGAAAAAATAAGGTAGTATGGAATGCTGACTGCGCCTGTCAGAAAGTCGCAGACCGCTAACCCAAGAAGAAGGTAATTGGATGAGTTGCGGAGGCTTTTTCGCTTGTAAAACATAAAGAAGACGAGTCCGTTAGTAAGAATGATGGCGATGGCAATCGGGAGTACTTTACTCATTTCCTTTATTCCTTGGTTGGGTTGCTGTGGTAAAACTGAAGCTGTGCTCGACTTGTTATTCATTTTTCTTTAGATGCAGTGTTGATCGCCGGAGTAATTATCTGAAAAGAAATCAAACAAATCATATTCTTAGAACGAGACATACGTAAATTGCAGTCTCCAGGTTATCGCGCTTTGTGTAAAAAAATTCAAGCAAGCAACCGTGGACGATAATCCAGCTGGTATACGTTGGATCATAATGGTGATCTAATCGGCGTAACATAGGAAACAAAGGATATAAAAGCAGGAACCAATAGAACTTAGAATGGTTTCAAATGGTTGTATATATAATAGTATGTAACTATCTGATAATAAAAATAATAATAATAATAATAATAATAATAATAATAGCAATAATAATAACAATAATTATAATTATAATAACAATAATAATAGAGTTAAAAATAATAATAATAATAATAATAATAATTGTCTGCTTATATTTTGATCTTTGTTGTCGCTGCTGTTGCTGCTGTTGTTCTTTTCCTTTCCTTTTGTTTGTTGTTGTTGTTGGTTGTTTGTATGTTGTTTTTTGTGTGTGTATTTTTTTGTTGTTTTTATTTATTTATTTATTTATTTATTCATTTATTTATTTATATTTATTTATTTCTCGCTTTGTTCTTCTTTTATTAAGCTTGTCCTGTTTAGATCTCTTGCTCGATTCAGTATATCTTTAACATACCTTAATTTACACAAATGTATTTCTCTCCCGTACATTAATCCTAGGCTCTACAAACATCTCCTTCATCTTCTAATACCTCAATAAAGCTCAGTGTCATTTCCTTGTTTACTTTAAAGTAGGTGGTGGTCAACTAGAAAGCCTTTGCTACTTTGACCACCACACACATTTTATAATTTGTACTGTATTTATTTTTATCTTGTAATTATATGTTGTAATACTTTTCTTTCTATGTTAATGATGTGTAAATAGCGTGAAATAAATGAACCTTGAACCTTGAACCAGACCAAACCAGCACAATAAACACTGTACTCGATGCAACTAAAAAGCGGTACATAAATTAAACTTACTCTGAGTTTGTGTAATCCGTGTACTGAACTTAACGTAATAATTTGATTATTGATGAGAGGAAATTGCCTTTTCCATGCTCCAGTAATGTGGGAACGGCGAAATACTAAAATTGCAGACGCAGAAATATGATGCGCTCATGCGCCGTTTCTAACCCAGTCTCCGCGTGTTTAATTAATTACCTGCTTCGCTTTCAGTTTGTCTCAAATCACGGGCTAAAGAAGCAAAGGTTACTAAGATAACCTAACCTGATATTCGTTTTGGAGCGATCGGGAAGCAAATGTGCGTATTTGAAGTTCAGCTTTTCGCAGTGAATAACCTGTAGGCGTGTTTCCTTTTTGTAGCTTATGGCTCTGCCTTGCGATTGGCTGCCTCACTTAATGGACTATTAAGTCAATACTATACTTTTCTCCGTTTTTCACCCGCTTAAAGTGCGTTTTATAATGTCTATGATCAGCGTTTCGCAATAAAGACGTCAATGGCTATTTTTAATTTTTTTACTTTTTTTGGAATCGGAAATACGCAAATACTGTACAGCAGTCGATTGCATAAACTAATGAATTATTAAGAAACGCTTATCTCTACGGGGATTGTTAACAGAAGAGTGTATTTATGAAGCGAACAAATGTTAGAATCGGTTTGAAAGGTTAACTCATGAAAAAATCCTAGCAATAATGATAATAAGTTATCAAGCCTTCGTTGAAAGTATCTCATAATTTACCAACCCAAACTTAGGGTTTAACAACTTGACAATTTGCAGAAGACGCACAATTTAATCGGTAACTGTATGGCGTTTTAAATTGTATCCTGGCACTTCCGAATTAAAGTCTGACTTTTCTCTTGCCAACTGATAAAGTTTACGAATTCTTCTTTCTTCTTTGAAGTTGAATTTGATCTCTTGCCTGGAATTTTCTTTTCGGGAGACAAATTATAACAAATGTAAGCAAAACCTTTGATCTTTGATCCACCTGGCTATTTATATTTTTCTGCGGCCTTTTAAGCCCTTCCATTACTTAAAAGCAGTCCTGAGGCAATTAGGTTTAATAGCGTCGCTAAAAAAACATTGCCATAGCAGAAAAAATGTTTAAGAGCTTCCATTTCAATGGTCACAGAAGTTATCCACCGTCTCAAACGTTATAACCACCTTACACAGCGTAATAAGCAGCACCACGGGAAAGCACTGCTGGTTTTTATATAATCACATTTTAGGACTTTATTCATAGCCTCAACAACACAAATTACCTCAGTTGCATAGCATATTAAACAACACCATAGAAAGAACTACACAGTAGCTTTAATTTGAACAGTCACACTTTAGTCCACAGACTCAACAGTTAAAACCACCTTGTACAGCATAAGAAACAACACCACAGGAAGGTACTGCTCAGTAGCTTTCATTTGAATGGTCACACTTTGGGATTTCGTCCACAGACTCAACAGTTAGAACCACCTTGCACAGCGTAATAAACAGCACCATTGGAAAGCACTGCTCAGTAGCTTTCATTTGAATGGTCACACTTTAGGATTTCATCCACAGACTCAAAACTTAGAACCACCTTGTACAGCTAAAAAACAGCACCACAGGAAAGTACTGCTCAGTAGCATTCATGGTTTTGTAGGATTCCACCTATAGACCAAAAAGTTAGAACCACCTTGTGCAGTATAATAACATCACTTCTGGAAAGTAATGCCTAATAGCTTTCATTTGAATTGTGACATTTTAGTATTTCACCCACAGACTCAAAAGTAAAAACTCTCTTGGACAATATGACAAACAGCACCGCAGGAAAATAGCTTTTATGTAAAGGGTTGCACTTCAGCATTTCATCACAAACTCAGACGCTAGAAACACCTTGTACAGCACAATAAACAGCACCACAGGAAAGTACTGCTTAATAGCTTTTATCTTTGTAGTCACACTTTAGGATCTCAACTACAGACGTAACCGTCAAAGATACTCTAACCTGTTCAACGTTTTACTTAGGGAGAGAAATGTTTGAATATTTAAACATAATGAAAAAAACGTATATAACATTAACCTGAACAATTAAACGAGACGTTAGTTTGCAAAAAGGTAAAATAGAATTGCATGACATTGAACCTTGTATGATAATTATTCAACCATTGTTTAAACAAACTGAAGTTCTTTGAGAGACAGCCTCTACAATAAAAACATAAGGCAGTAAATTCTCCTTTCTCTTTCCCAATTTCAGCGGCATTGGACAAATTAAACAAGTCGGAATACTAAATCGCCAAAAAAAGTAAAAGAAAGTAAAATTCTTCTATAATTTGCGTTACTGTTCGTCCTGGCTATGATCAACGGCAAATGGTTATGAAAACTTACCACTTGACATGGGCCGAATTAGATGCAACGCTTGAGAATCCCTTCCGTGGAGGATAACGCAATCTTATAATTCCTCGTTGCTACCTCGTACGTACGACGCAAGAGCCATCAAGATACTGACGGTAAACTGACTAGCGTGGGAGAAGCTATTTAGAGGTGTAGAATGAACAGGTGCAAGGAAATTCTGATTATTCAGCGTTCATCATGTTAAAATGAGAATGTTTTAACCCCCCATTGGTAATCAAGATGTTAAAAACAACGAAAGCACGAGGGAACCCCATGGCGTTTTCAAAAGAAAAAAAAAAGACAAAACAATATCGAAAAATACGTCATTTAACGATAAAATTAAAATTCAGTAGCACTGTTTACATATTGAAGAAGATTTGTCAATCTTGGTTTGAAAAGGTTAAAATTTTCTGCTTTTAGAACGGACTTTGGCAGGTTATTTAATCGCATTGCAATGACGCGCGTTTAGTGATGAAAAAGAATACTGCTTTTATGGACTATGCCTGACATGTTTCAGTATTAATTTGTTTGACTAGCTAGCCAAGTACAATTATACTTGCTTATAATTAATTCGAAAAATTCCCTGAAGGATAAATTGTTTCGGCCAAACATTTATATATGTTACATTCAGCAAGGGAACAGTTCTCGAAGGTAGGGCACAGACCGACTTCATACCCCTGTATTCCGTTTGTCATTGTTAGGTGAAGAAGTATGTTTCGCTTAGCCATAAAAAGGAGAACTATCTTGCGAAATCCTCGCTTACTTATATATTCTTATAAGGAAATATAATCGATAATCTGACATCTGCCAATGTTTAATCCCTCAATAAATTTAAAGAAAAAATATTTTGATAATTTTAACGGCGACTGTTACAAACTTTAAACAAAATTTCGCGTGTTTTCTCATAAAATCTTGATGTCAAAGAATTAAGGAATGACAACAAACAAATAAAATCAAAGAGATAGCAGTCGAACTAAAACATACAAACCAGCACCGTACGGAAGACAGTTAAAACAAAGGAATAATATTATGGTTCTTGCGAGGAAAATGAGAAGACCCCAAGAAGAAAGCTGAGAAAAGCATGCTCAAAAATTAATTTCCAAAGAGCTTTCTTCTAAACAATATCAACCCATTGAGAGTGGGAAGATTATGGACAATTCCTTGTCACTTTAAAAGCAAGAAAACAAACGAAAAGTTTTTTACCTTGTGAGGCTTCCCTTTCAAATCGTAGCCAGGTGATGGATCTTCTTTTCTTTTCTCTATTTTCGGCGCCAAATTATCCAGCTTGGCGCTCAAATCCAACTTAAACCTTTCCCTGTCATAAAGAGTTAATTTTCCGCAATATTAACAGTTGCAGTTTAAAAAATTTCGTCAGTTTAGTGTTGGCTAAGTTGGAACTGCGAAATTTTCCCCCTTTTCCTCAAAAAAAGGAAAGGTTGAAAGGAAACAAAATTTTCCTTTCAACCTGTTGTAACGCAGAAATAGAAAGCGAGTGTCAAACAGGAACATTTAGCGATACTCCAGTTTTTCGGAGCGGAAGTTATCATTTGAACAAAATTTCGATGTCCATTTTGTTGTCATCCATCACGCACGTTTTTTGATCAACCAATGAAAAATGCGAATTTGGAATTGAAAACGAGGTCCTTCGCTCAGAACAAAAAAAAGCTTTTCCATTTGACATGTAAAGTTTCCTTAATTTTTCCAATTTTGGCTAAATGGCACACACCACATAGCGTGCTATTGGGTATTTGGCTTTAAGTCATTTGGTGACATCTTTATGTATTAGGCTGACGCAGTTTTAAGAACTCATTAGCCAAGAGAACTCTCTGAACCGATGGGAGAACCTTTTCAAACGGTGCATTTATAAACTTCACCTGTACTTTTCGTCGTTGGATCTCTCGATGTAGTGAGAGAAGCTAAGGCACTTGACTGTACATGTACTAAAGTGTAAATAAACCAGATCGGCCGGATGACAAGACTGGCCGTGTAGCTTAAGAGCAGGCTTATTAGCTGTTATTTCAACCACAGCCTTTACTTTCGCCATCTGCAGTATACGTGTAGTCGTGGGGTACAAGATTCTGCCGAGAGGCGGGAGTTCGAAACAGCCTGTCGTAGATAACCACAAACGGATATAAGGGAAGCCTGGTTCGAGATAACTGCTCGTGATACAGTTTTGTTCATCAATAGTTGTTGCCTTAGCTCTATTGAGTGAATGTAATTTTTCAACATCATGAGAAAAATAGTTCAAAACATATGCCACCCAGGGAAACAGGCCAATCTTGTGTTTTTATTACCACAAACTATGACTGAGTCAGCGTAGTTTACGAAATTTTGTATGGGTTCATGAATCGGACATCTAATTTCTCCTCTCGTCAGATCAAAATGTGAAGTGGTCGGTTTGTTTTAAAAACAAGCGGCCGTAGGCGTGTGGTAGAGGCCCTATGCTTTGCTTAAGAAGAAATCTCCCTTTCAACAAAACAACGGATATAAAAATTCTCTCAAAAAATTTATCGGCTTTTATTTTATACTTGACAAGTGCTTAATGCATCTGGGATGGCTTCGGGGCGAAATGTTCCGCAGTGCACCTGATTATCCGTCTCGCCATTCTTCTAGGACTTCTTGCTTTAATAAATGACAGTTCTTCTGGTCAAAACTAAATATCTTTGTGCCTGTTTTTATACTAGACGAACGTCGAGAAGTCAAATCAGACACAATGCAATGGCCATTTTTCCTCTATTTAATAATTAGTCCCAAGCGCGTAGGCGCCGAGTTGGCTATTGTAAACTCATATCCCACAAGCGCGGGTGGAATAAAATGTTTTATTGAAAACAACCACAAAAAATCACTAAAATCTGCTGATTTTTAAATGATATTTTCCCCCCTGAAGCGTACTCCTACTATATTTGTGAGGCATGGTATAATGGCTCATATACCATGGCCGCAACAATCAAAACTCTAGAACTGCGTTATCCAATGAGTCAGTTTTGGATAATACAGAATATTCATCGCCGCAATCCATGTAAACAAATGACCGTCAAATTCCACAACTTCGCCAAATGGTTTGAGAGAAAAGAGCTTAGCTTTTGAACGAGTCCTTGAATAAAACTCAAGTTATCGCCATGCCAACGAAAGCTACTCGCATTTCATTTGGAGTTGTTTGCTTCTCGCACAATTGTTTGAAAGCTATTTTTCTTCGGTGGGAAAGGGGGGGGGGGGGGTGAAATAGCTATGTCATGTTGATTCAACTCGTTTCACAAGAAAATCACTTTTCTCGTATCAGCGCTTTTAATGTAAGAAACCTACTCTGCTTGGCTAAAAACAGCGAAAACCTGCCTTGTGTTATAACCCTAAGCCCGAATTGTTTGATTTTAAAGCACTTGAGTGATATATCATGTATGGCAATGATAACAATGAGCCCATCTCAGTTTTTCATTCCGTCATTAGAAACGATTGAACTGTAAAATGGCGGGGCTATTTGTTACTTTACTTCTGAGATATTGGCCAACAAAACTCGCGCGCAAAATCCATGGCAATCCAGATTTTGAGCAGCCAATCCAATAAGCCCCGTTTACACATGCGATTTCTAATGTAACTTTTGTCACGCTCAAGTACTTCAAGTGGTAGTTGCGCATGTGTAAACAAGCGGTATTTTCAATTCAATGCGTCTTGCACGGGTTTGAACATGTTTGAAGCCTGGTTAATTCTGATGCACGGTTTTCTAAGAAGTATACTATACTTCTTACAAAGTCTACTGGTTTACACGTACGATTTGGAATCAAAAATTCGAGCCCATAACGGAACACAACAAACTCGTACACAAAAACACTATTACAATCCATGATTACTTTGCACCGGAATTAGGTGTTACATCAAAATCTCCAAAACCTTTTTTTTAAATCAACACAAACCTTAAAGTATTGCTCAAATTTGTTGTTGATTGTCACCCCAGTGTACTAAGACTATTGATGAGTGTCTCTGGCCACAGATGGACTGGGTTAGAATGGACTGCAAAAGGTAGCCTAACTGTTTTCAAGTTCTCGTATTTTCGTTTGCAAAATGCACTAGTATAGGGGAGGTCATGAGTTGTTCCTTTCAAGAATTCAGTTGATTTTCTTTTTTCGTGTTCTAGAATTATTTTGTAACTAAGTTGTTGTTGTCACACCGTTTTCATCACAAAGGTCAAAATCCACGTGATACTTCACCTTTAAAGATGTAATGCGCCTCAAAAAACCTTACATCTTACCTTAATATACGAGAGCTTGAAGCCTTTTCCTCTCGTACGCGTTTTCAAAATAACACAACCGCCCGCTAAAACAACTATAAAGATTGGTTGTTTTAAATATGACACTAGAAAAAACGTTCTTCCAAGTTCCTATCTCGTAATAAGGTTAGGCGAGTAATGAGCGTTTAATTAAACTGCTGTTTTGATAGTAATTGAGTAGCGGATTGCTTGCCGACTATTGCTGTTTTAAGGTCTTTTAAGCATCGTATCAAATGTGTATCATATAAGGAATGTTTATTTAGCTTGAGAAAAGGTTCACCATAACATTCTAGGAAATCTGTTTCCTGTCTATGAGCCCAACGATAATCCTTATTCGTGGCTCATCCCTGTTTTTTAGGCTACTTGAAAATTAAACATTTCGCAAGTAATTTTTTCATCGTGTTCTTTGTTTGGTTTTGACAAGTTCTAAGCATCGTTTCAAATGTGTATCGTATTGTGGATGTTTATTTAGCTTGAGAAAAGTTTCGCCATAACATTCTAAGAAATCTGTTTCCTGTCTGTGAGCCCAACGATAACCCTTATTCATGGCTCATCCCTGTTTTCTAGGCTACTTGAAAATTAAACATTTCGCAAGCAATTTTTCCGTCGTGTTCTTTTTTTGGTTTTGACAACTTCTTCCAGTCTTTTGCATCAGAACTGAAAGTGGTCTCTTTTATGCGTTAACTATAATGTACAGTATACCATCGTTTATTTTTTCCTTCTGAAGCATTCCAAGACCTCGTTGTAGGTTTGCTATAAAATGTTTGGATTCAACTGATAAAAAATTGATTTTTGTTGTCTTTTCTGGAATCAAAGTAAACGATGTATTGGCCAACACGAAGAGACAGTTTATATGGTTTAATTTATGCGAAAAAGAAACTGCATTTTGCCTCATTTGGCGCAATATCCCCCTATGGGACGGCCAAGAAACTTACATTACTTGGTTTGAATTGTTTATGTTATAACAAGATGCCTGCTATACTGCTGTATTCTTTCGATTTGCCGCTTCAAAATGGTGAAATTTCCGTTTGAAAACGGCACACTTGAGTCCAGAACATCTTAACAATATGGCGCCAAATTTAATCTGTTTTTAATAAATAGATCAAATGATGCGTTGACGTCACACAGGTAGGGGTGAGTGGGTCCCCTCCCTCGCGATGTAAGCGACAAGAATGAATTTTGATTGGCCTGCTTCTGCTGAAGACAATCAGAACAATACACCCCGAGTAGGAGAGGGGTTAGTTTAATGAATAAATTAATGTACCAATTTGTAGCTACGAGGAAGAAAAAAAAAACAAGATGCCTGCTATACTGGCATTACGCGAGATGCTGGGGCTGATTCATTTATTCCAACTGTATGCTTCGCCGATTGATAAAACTATCCTTGCTAATGGAATAGTTTGAGTCACGACGATCGCGTTACGTTGTTTTCCTTGTGTTACGCTACTCAGGGTTTCAAGGGAAATTGGGGGAATTCCATTGCGATAACGTAAGCTTCTCAATGACCTCTTTTCAGTCTCGCGTCGTGGTCTAAGACTGTCAAAGAAAGCACGATTCCTTCGCCAGGAACTCTCCAATTTCCACCGTTTTAGATATCGAGTGCTTCTTAGAAGTTGTTCTTTCGATTCACCGCTTCAAAATGGTGAAATTTCCGTTTGAAAACGGCACACTTGAGTCCAGAACATGTTAACAATATGGCGCCAAATTTAATCTGTTTTTAATAAATAGATCAAATGATGCGTTGACGTCACACAGGTAGGGGTGAGTGGGTCCCCTCCCTCGCGATGTAAGCGACAAGAATGGATTTTGATTGGCCTGCTTCTGTTGAAGACAATCAGAACAATACACCCCGAGTAGGAGAGGTGTGAGTTTAATGAATAAATTAATATACAGATTTGTAGCTACGAGGAAGAAAAAAAAAAAGAAATCGACCCGTTTTAAGACACGGTATGCCCCTTCAGGGCATCCCGCGTAACAAGATGCCTGCTACACTGGCATTACGCGTGATGCTGGGGCTGATTCATTTATTCCAACTGTATGCTTTGCCGATTGTTAAAACTATCCTTGCTAATGGAATAGTTTAAGTCACGACGATCGCGTTACGTTGTTTCCCTTGCGTTACGCGACTCAGACTATCACCGGAAATTTTAGCCTCCCACGCAGACGTTATTACGGCAGGAACGCGTGACGAACCCCCAAGAACGTCTGCGTGGGAGGCTACGGAAAATTTGTGAAATTCCATTACGATAACGTAAGCTTCTCAATGACCTCTTTTCAGTCTCGCGTCGTGGTCTAAGACTGTCAAACAAAGCACGATTCCTTCGCCAGGAACTCACCAATTTCCACCGTTTTACGTGTCGGGTGCTTCTTAGAAGTTATTCTTTCGATTTACCGCTTCAAAATGGTGAAATTTCCGTTTGAAAACGGCACACTTGAGTCCAGAACATGTTAAAACAATATGGCGCGACTATTTAATCCGTCATTAATAAATATATCAAATGATGCATTGACGTCACACAGGTAGGGGTGAGTGGGTCCCCTCCCTCACGATATAAGCGACAAGAATGGATTTTGATTGGCCTGCTGTCGTTGAAGACAATCAGAACAATACATCCCGAGTAGGAGAGGGGAGAGTTTAATGAATAAACAAGATGCCTGCTACACTGGCATTACGCGTGATGCTGGGGCTGATTCATTTATTCCAACTGCATGCTTTGCCGATTGATAAGACTATCCTTGCTAGTGGAATAGTTTAAGTCACGACGATCGCGTTACGTTGTTTCCTTTGTGTTACGCGACTCAGAGTATCACCGGAAATTTTAGCCTCCCACGCAGACGTTCTTAGGGCAGGAACGCGTGACGAACCCCCAAGAACGTCTGCGTGGGAGGCTACGGAAAATTTGTGAAATTCCATTACGATAACGTAAGCTTCTCAATGACCTCTTTTCAGTCTCGCGTCGTGGTCTAAGACTGTCAAACAAAGCACGATTCCTTCGCCAGGAACTCACCAATTTCCACCGTTTTACGTGTCGGGTGCTTCTTAGAAGTTATTCTTTCGATTTACCGCTTCAAAATGGTGAAATTTCCGTTTGAAAACGGCACACTTGAGTCCAGAACATGTTAAAACAATATGGCGCGACTATTTAATCCGTCATTAATAAATATATCAAATGATGCATTGACGTCACACAGGTAGGGGTGAGTGGGTCCCCTCCCTCACGATATAAGCGACAAGAATGGATTTTGATTGGCCTGCTGTCGTTGAAGACAATCAGAACAATACATCCCGAGTAGGAGAGGGGAGAGTTTAATGAATAAATTAATGTACCGATTTGTAGCTACTACGAAGAAAAAAAAAAAGAAATCGACCCGTTTTAAGACACGGTATGCCCCCTCGGGGCATCCCGCGTAATTAATGTACCGATTTGTAGCTACTACGAAGAAAAACAAGATGCCTGCTACACTGGCATTACGCGTGATGCTGGGGCTGATTCATTTATTCCAACTGTATGCTTCTCCGATTGATAAATCTATCCTTGCTAATGGAATAGTTTGAGTCACGACGATTGCGGTACGTTGTTTCCCTTGTATTATATTACGCGACCCAGACTTTCACTGGAAATTTTTGAAATTCCATTACGCTAACATAAGCTTCTCAATGACCTCTTTTCAGTCTCGCGTCGTGGTCTAAGACTGTCAAACAAAGCACGATTTCTTCGCCAGGAACTCGCCAATTTCCACCGTTTTTAATGTCGGGTGCTTCTTAGAAGTTATTCTTTCGATTCACCGCTTCAAAATGGTGAAATTTGCGTTTGAAAACGGCACACTTGAGTCCAGAACATCTTAACAATATGGCGCCAAATTTAATCTGTTTTTCATAAATAGATCAAATGATGCGTCGACGTCACACAGGTAGGGGAGTGGGTCCCCTCCCTCGCGATGTAAGCGACAAGAATGGATTTTGATTGGGCTGCTTCTGTTGAAGACAATCAGAACAATACACCCCGAGTAGGTGAGGGGTGAGTTTAATGAATGAATTAATGTACCGATTTGTAGCTACGAGGAAGAAAAAAAAAAAAAAAAAAAAAAAGAAATCGACCCGTTTTTAGACACGGTATGCCCCTTCAGGGCATCCCGCGTAAAAAGTCTAATGCTCGACTACCGGAATGGACAGTGTGGGAAAATACCCAGTTATTTCCCGGGGGAAGGGGTGTCAGTCTCCCATCGTGTATCTAAAACTGTCAAACAAAGCAGGATTTTTTTCGCTAGGAACCATCCAACTTCCACCGTTTAAGATGTCGAGTGCTTCTTTGAAGTTATTCTTTCGATTTACTGCTTCAAAATGGTTGCTTCGCAGATTGATAAAACTATCCTTGCTAATGGAATAGTCTGAGTAACGATGATCGCGTTCCATTACGACAACGTAAGCGTATCTCAAGTCCCATCGCGCTCTAGAACTGTCAAACAAAACACGATTCCTTCGGCAGGAACTCTCCAATTCCCACCGTTATAGATATCGAGTGCTTCTTAGAAGTTATTCTTTCTTAAGTCAGTAACTTACCGCTTCAAAATGGTTAATCTTCCGTTTGCCGGAAAACGGAACCAGTTGAGTCCACAACGTGTCAACAATATGGCGCTACAAATTTAATCCGAGATTAACGCGCCGATTGATAAAACTATCCTTGCTAATGGAATATTTTGAGTCACGAAGATCGCGTTATGTTGTTTCCTTTGTGTTACGCTACAAAAAAGTCTCACCGGAGATTTCGGAAATTCCATTACGATAACGTAAGCTTCTCAATGACCTCTTCTCATGTTCCACCGTGTTCTAGAACTGTCAAACAAAGCACGATTCCTCAGCCAGAAACTCTCCAATTTCCACCGTTTTAAATGTCGAGTGCTTCTTAGAAGTTATTCTTTCGATTTACCGCTTCATAATGGTGAAATTTCCGTTTGAAAACGGTACACTTGAGTACACAACGTGTTAACAATATGGCGCCACAATTTAATCTAGTTTTAATGAAGAAATCAAATGATGCGTTGACGTTACACAGGTACGGGTGAGTGGGTCCCCTCCCTAGCGATATAAGCGACAAGAATGGATTTTGATTGGCCTGCTTCTGTTGAAGACAATCAGAACAATACATCCCGAGTAGGAGAGGGGAGAGTTTAATGAATAAACAAGATGCCTGCTTTACTGGCTGCTGGGGCTGATTCGTTTATTCCAACTGTATGCTTCGCCGATTGATGAAACTATCCTTGCTAATGGAATAGTTTGGGTCACGACGATCGCGTTACGTTGTTTTCCTTGTGTAACGCTACTGAGGATCTCACTGGAAATTTCGAGAATTCCATTACGATAACGTAAGCTTCTCGATGACCTCTTTTCTGTCTCCTATCGTGGTTCGGGGCTGTCAAACAAAGCACGATTCCTTCGCCAGGAACTCTCCAATTTCCACCGTTTTAAGTGTCGAGTGCTTCTTAGAGGTTATTCTTTTGATTTACCGTTTCAAAATGATAAGTTTCCGTTTGAAAACGGCACACTTGAGTCCACAACATGTTAACAATATGGCGCCAAATTTAATCCGAGATTAATGAATGATGCTTTGACGTCACACTAGTAGGGGTGAGTGGGTCCCCTCCCTCGCGATATACGCGACAAGAATGGATTTTGATTGGCCTGCTTTTGTTGAAGACAATCAAAACAATACATCCCGACTAGGAGAGGGGTGATTTTAATGAATAAACAAGATGCCTGCTATACTGGCATTACTCGTGATGCTGGGGCTGATTCAGGTATTCCAACTGTATGTTTCGCAGATTTATAAAACAATCCTTGCTAATGGAATAGTTTTAGTCACGAGCATCGCGTGACGTTGTTTCCCTTGTGTTATGCTACTCAGGATTTCAAGGGAAATTGCGGGAATTCCATTGCGATAACGTAAGCTTCTCAATGACCTCTTTTCTGTCTGCAATCGTGGTCTAAGACTGTCAAAGAAAGCACGATTCCTTCGCCATGAACTCTCCAAATTCCACCGTTTTAAATGTCGAGTGCTTCTTAGAAGTTATTCTTTCGATCTACCGCTTCAAAATGGTGAAATTTCCGTTTGAAAACGGCACACTTGAGTCCAGAACATGTTCAATATGACAATATGGCGCCACAAATTTAATCTGCTTTTAATAAATATATCAAATGACGCATTGACGTCACACAGGTAGAGGTGAGTGGGTCCCCTCCCTCGCGATATAAGCAACAAGAATGGATTTTGATTGGCCTGCTGTTGTTGAACACAATCAGAACAATATATCCCGAGTAGGAGAGGGGAGGGTTTAATGAATAAATTAATATACAGATTTGTGGCTACGAGGAAAAAGAAATCGTCCCGTTTTTAGACACGGTATGCCCCCTCAGGGCATCCCGCGTAATTGATGTGCAGATTTGTAGCTACGAGGAAAAAGAAATCGTCCCGTTTTTAGACACGGTATGCCCCCTCAGGGCATCCCGCGTAAAAAAAAAGAAATCGACCCGTTTTTAGACACGGTATGCCCCTTCAGGGCATCCCGCGTAATTAAGGGAGTTAATTTGTGAATAGAAAGTTATCTCAAGGAATATCTTTGGCACCACGCAGTGTTTTCTGCGAACAATCGAGACTCCATTTATGCGTAATGAAGTTTGCCTATCAAGTTGGGTCATCATTTCATTTAGATAATTCAGTTAGATGTCGTTTAGAAGAAACTGCCTGGTAAGCAGCGTAGAATGTTGTTTTATGTTATATTTAAATAAGGCCTCTTGTTATTCAGCAGCCGGGCGTTTGTAGTTGTTTCTGAGGTAAGATGAAAGTGTTGCACATAAATTCATCAGTTTTTGTTGAACTTTCCAGCCTTGCAGCCAAGTACAGTTGAAAGCAATCATACCTTAATGAAAACTTTAAGAGGTGTTTCGTTCATGTGAAATTGTAGTAGTGTGTTTGTACAAACGTTTATTCAGTTCCGTTGTTGAACAGTTCCAAAATATATTTCAGCGGCAGTTTAATTAGACTTAAATTTCTGCGAGGCTGATCGGACTGCGTAGAAAACTTAACACGACAGCGACATGATAGAGACCAAACCGAGAATCAACAGAATGCGGCAACCGTGGACAGCTGTTTCGAGCTGGTTGGCTCTCGTCAGCACGGTGTAGCTCAGCAAAAAGTAGAACAACCAACGCGAGACGAGTGGTCTACCAAATGCACGTGGTAGCCGATTTTGGATGGGCCCAAATTCAGACATCCGTCCGCGTCATAGCGCGTGACTACGAACAATGAACAAAAGAACTGAAATATCACGTCGCTGTCGCGTAAGTTAAATGAGAAAAGCAAAACTTTCCTTCACAGGTACATGGTCAAACCATGTTAAAAAGTACAGCATATCGGATCTAAAAAGATCTACGGTCCAAAACATAAAAGCAAACAATAAGCAAGGAACCGCACAACGAAAATGCTGCAGGCATACGCAGGATCTGTTTAATTAGGCAGTTTAATTAGGCATATACATACCTATACACATTAAGAATATTTACTTAGCTGTTCCGAAAAATGTTACCACCTCAATAGAGTGTGTGCACGACGGCCATGTTGGAGGACCGAAACAATACAATGCTTTTCCTTTGGGAAATATATTCTATTTTTATGCAAATATCTTCTATGGTTTTAGTCCTCCAACATGGCCGCCGTGCACACACTCTATAGGTTCACAGTAGCAACTCTATGAATTGGCCTGAGTTGTTTCTTATTGATCAATTTTCTTGTTTCTAACGAACTCAAAAGCTCATTGTTTTCAGTTATCCTCAGGTAGAGTTCTCTTTTATTTTAAATTCAGATGGATTTTATGTCTCTAAAATGAAAGACCTTAGGCTGCTGGCTAGGGTCAGTCATTGTTTAAGACAGGTTTTCGCTGCCCGTCATTACCTCAAGCAATATGTGTCCCTGGTGAGGTAATATAATAATTTACGTAAAGGAAAAGCGTAGATATAAAAACAGTTATTTTCTTGTCCCGATATATACCCCCCCCCCCCTCCCCGCACACCTCACCCTCCCTCCCCCAAAATAGTACTAGTTAGTACCTTTCGCTGTAATGTGTACAACTAAGGGTTTTATTCACGAACTCAGAAATTAGAACCATATTCATTCGACCGAGAAAAATTCGTTCCTTTTTCTTGTATCAGCTTGTGAAGTTGTGAGATTTGACGGTCGGTGTTGGGTCGATCCATTGAGTTACTGTTCACAGCAAGCCTACTGAGCCCGCGAGCAAGCTCTCGAAGTCAGGTCTCGCGCAAGATTAGCGAGTTTACGCGACAGGACGGCCGATGTGGTGCGACGGCAAATTGTCCTTTGTGTGACCAACGTGACGGCCAAGTATTCATGACTCTAGAGATTGTAACATTCCTACCGCTGGTGGTTTTCAGGTTGTCACAGATGAGAGAACAACATTTTTAGTCGCAAATCGCCTAAAAATGTGAAGGTACAAAGATGTCATGCTGGTCACACAACGATACTTCACCGTCCCCTTCCCTCAGCCGTCCCTTGCGTAAGCTCACAATTATTTATTTGGGGCACAAGCGGCCTGGGAGGCGAAAGCCGCGAGAGAAATAAGTATCGCCGCGTGAGACCAAATAAAGAGCTTGTTGGTAGGCTACAGCAAGTCCGACTAGAATTCACCGTTATACATGGATGGCGGTGATGAAGGCTTACAGAGAATTCTGGAAAAGATGAACATTTTTACAACCATTCTCGAAAGAATTGTGTTCTATCTGCTGTGTTGTGAAACCACAGATCCTTCTGAAGTATGGTATCCGGGCCCCCCTACCTTACCCCGCTAGTTTAAGGCTTGTTTGTAAAAGAAAGCAATTAATTATGATTGAAATCAGCTCAATGTAGAGATATAGAGATAGCAAGAAGGCGCGAATCTTGGACCTCTTACAGGTCTCTTTAACTTTATTCTTATAGTGGCCAACTTTGATGTAGCTTCTCAAACCATTAATAAATCGTGAAGAAATTCAAAGCAAAAATTCATCATTTTTATGATAACAAGGGATATCATCTCTTGATGATAATTAATCTTCCTTCCTGTGTCCTCTTCATGAATTATTAATGACTCTGAATATATTGTTTGAAATAGCAGCTAATAAACTTGTTCTTTTGCTATACATTCTGCCACCCTTGCACTAACTTTGGTTTATCTACATCGTCTTTAAATGTCGCCAGGCAAGTGCACCCCAACACACTTTTAAATTTGTACGTTTCGTTGTCTACTTTCAAACGCTTCTTATCGTTAATGAGTGCCTTAAATCATCAAAACTAAAAATGAAGATTTCACTCAAATTCGTGTTGTAAACTTAAAATGGAAAATTAACTCTACATCACAAGAAAGGCCAAGTTTAATTTGTGCACCAGGTTGGCGCCGCAAAACAAACCAAATACTAATCTTTTAACTAGGCACTTTAAAAAAGCTTAATAATTAGAACATAAGTCAGCTGGAAATCTAACGATTTTAAATGAAAATCTCATAGCACCAAGCATTGTATTCCTGTTTTCTTGCTGTGAAGCGATAAGAAATTGTGATAGTCTCATCCAAATGAATTGAAATTGTCTCAAGGAAACCTTTAACGATATTGTAGTTCGGTTTTGTTTGCCTTTCATCTGTTTTGAACTTCCTCATTATAAGACGAAAGGGAGAGTTTAATTTCAGTTTCCTACATGCAGCTGATGTTTAAATTATCTTAGAATTCCTTTGTTAATAGCAAGGAAAAGAATCGCCTTTCAACCAAACGACAAAAATCAGATCCTCATTAATTTTTCCTCAAAACAACCAATAAATCTACGTCAATAACCCAAATAAATCCCTCGCATTTTTAAAAGATCAACCAGAATAAAGAAATTACTAACCTTCATTTACAAAATGCCAAATAACAAAAGTTAGACAATTATAGTCACGTGGTTACGTTTGACATTTATATTAACATAAATGCGATCCTTGATCTTAAACGCTGCTAGTACGACTGAAACTTATTATCTCCGGCTTGACTTAGCTGTGCCTTAGGAAGGTTCATTTTACGAGGTACTTTTTTTTCTTTTTTCCTGCGATGAGATGAATAATAAGTATTGGTATATACCGCACAAGTGAATAGTACTTTTCGCGCGCGCTGATTGGCTAGCTAGGAGGTGATTAGCCAAGAACTATTCACCTCCGAGCAAGCGAAGAGAAACAAGATGGCTTCCCATTTCGCCACGGTCACTAAAAAGGAATTTATTTCGATAAACGAGGCAGCTGTTAGAAAAACTACAAAAATGGCAACATTTAGTTTGACGGCATTAAATGGTAAGTTATTTAATCTTTCCAACCTCATATTCTAAGGCGAAAAATGGAACTACAATGCCTTGTTTACGAAAACGGCCGAGCACTATAATTACAATTTGAGCATGGTTTCAAAATCAAGACGAATTTCACACAAAAATTAAAGAAATGACCCTTTAGCAACTAAACAAGGGTCTCAAAAAGTTTTAATTGTTCGCAAGAAAGCGAGACGGAACTTTCTACAACAAGAAATCGCTTACCGCGCGGCGCCCGAGATTTTAAAATTTCCCACCATTTGTCGGTATACTGTCAAAAATAAAGGTATTTTGGCCCGCTAGTTTTTCAGCTTGTGTGGTATATACTAAAACAATTATTCACCTCTGTGTCGGCGAAAGTGGTGGATATTAACCGAGCCGCGAATTGTTAAAAATAATCAAACGCGGGGGAAAGTATTTCATCCGAATTCCAAACACTGAGCTAGAAGAGGGTTGAAAAAACGATTTTGAACCAACTTTGAGATCGCACTCTTTCGAGTGTTAAATTTAATTTCTCAAACCATAAATAATTCTTGGAGATATTCAAAGCGAAAGTTCACCAAAGGAACATTCTTCGAAAACAATGATACAAGCTTTTCAAAGTTAAATTTTTACGTATCAGTATTAAGACATCAATGATTATCTTTATTCTGCCACCGAAAAACATCTCACCACAAATCATGGTTTGGACAAAAAGGGACCTATTATTACGTAACAAGTTTGACTGCTTGGTTTACAAGGGCACCAAGCTTTCTCTGAACTCTCAAACTGACTCGATTCGCGCCAAACGTTTTACCTAACGCTCTAGTTATTATATTTTTTATTCAGTTCATTTCACCTTTGGGAATCATACCCATGGAGGGGCGTAGAAAAAAGTCCTATTGATTTATTATCAATATATTTCTACTTGCCATTTTTATTTTTGACTTGATAATGACGGGAAGTAATGTCGGACGGTCGTCAGTTTTGCAACAGTTCTCTGATTTTTTTTCTTTTTTTTTTCTTATGTATTTTAAGAACGTTTTAGCGTTGAATTTTTATACCGTTGCTTTAAGTCTCCCATGACACTAGACTTTTTATCAGTCAGATCACGCAATGAGGATAAGTTTCCTTTAGAACGCTTTGTGGGTTACCACATTCTGATTGGTCAGTTCCGATGGTCTATCATTCCTAATTTTATTCAATACACAAATGAGAGACAATTATTCGAGTTTCAAGCAGACGCAAGCTAAATTACCAAAGCAATGTTGTTTTAAAACGTTAAACCCTGCATAATTTGAAGTTTCTTGCACCTGTTTATAATGGCTTAACAAAAGAGGCCCACTACACGCCAGCGAGTCTACACGCCATTATTTTGCCTTTTTTCCGTCAATCAAGAAAGCAACACGGAATTCAATATAACTTATCTTCCTCGGAAGGGATTTTATTTACTCCTTCGCATCCCAATTAGCTTGTTTTGATAAATATTTCGTTTGTGGATGGGTGACCTTATGAGCTGAACATACATCAAGTCTAAAATCCTGAGGTAAGGAACGAATTCACTTGCTTTCGGTGTTTTTCGATTTAATACTTCAGTGCACTCCGACTTGTTTATATTGTTCAACGCTGTTGAAACTAAGAGAGCGAAAACAGTTGTTGACGTATGCTGTCGTTGTATGGAGGCTGCAGTAAGACAGTTAGTGGCCCTCGGGATACTTTGTATAAACAGTGCTTTCATGAAGCACTATTGAACTTTCTTTTTCTAAGCCAACTTATCCTGTTTTGTTCAATTTTTGCGCAGTTTGGTTTCTCTCCCTTAAAGAATAAATGTTGAATGGGTTCAAGTGTTCATAACGTTTTAGTCCGTCGATGAAATCATCCTAAAGTGTGGCCATTCACTGAAATGAAAGCTACTGAGCAGTAATTTTCCTAGCTGTTTACTATGCTGTCACACCGTGGTTCTAACTTTTGAGTCTGTGGATGAAATCCTAAAGTATGACCATTCAAATGAAAGCTACTGAGCAGTACTTTCCTGTGGTGTTGTTATTTAATTTATGCTGTACAAGGTGGTTCTAGCTTTTGAGTCTGTGAACGAAATCCTAAAATATGACCATTCAAATGAAAGGTACTGAGAATTACTCTGCAGTGGTGCTGTTTATTATGCTGTACAAGGTGTTCTAACTTTTGCGTTTTTGGTTTAACGGCGAAAGTGTGAACATTCAAATGAAAGCTACTGAAGAGTACGTTCCTATGATGTTATTTATTGTGCTGTACAAGGCTATCCTAGCATGTCTGTGGATGAAATCCTAAAGTGTGACCATTCAAATGAAAGATGATGAACTATACTTTGCTGTGGTGCAGTTTGTAATGTTTCAAGAAGTCAAAAGGTCTGGATAGTAGCAGATATGCGATATTCTAAGAAACCACACAACACTTTTTAAATTTGAAACATGTTTTCAAGAAGTGTCTTTTTTGCTCAGCAAAAATTATAAAAACCAATTTAAACATTTGTATCAGGACTGTTTTAAGAAAACAAGACTTGCAGGTGATAGTGATACGGTTTTTATTGCTTGTATTTATCACCACATGTGTCAAATAAACTAAAGTTTCTGACAATAGAACAAATCTAACTTTAAGGTAGAATTTATAAACTTTATATTCCGCAAATCAAGTCAGCTTAATTTGGCAGAGTTTAAGAAAGCAATTAATTTAAAACGTCGTGCGATTACCGAACATTCATATGTCTTCTGATAATTGTTTTCTCGCAATAACACCATGAAATATGACAAGGTGTTAAACCTTAATTTCGCTGAGGAACTGAACTCTTTACAGACTTTGTAGATTATTGCGAGGATTTTTCACTAGTAAATATGCAATACCCAGTTCACTTCATGAATACACTTGAGGGTAAAATATATCGAAATATAAGTATTATTAATAATTCATTAGGTTAGGCAATCGACTGAATGTCAGTTAGATCATTTTGCATCTAATATAAAAAGCCATTAACGTCTACATTGAGAAACACGGATCATAAATGCCCTTTAATAAAACACGTCACAGGATAAAAAAAGAAGAAAATTTAGCATTTACTAATGGTTCCATTAAGAAAAGACAAAGTCATAAGTCTTTCTGTCTTAAACTTACAGTGATTAATTATTCATTAGGAGAAGCTGGACATAACAGATGCACATTTGCTTATACCACACTGAAAATAAACCGAGTTAGGTTGTGTTAAATACCTTTGTTTTTAACTTGTTCAAACGAGTCAGATAGTGGCAACAAGAACGTAGGAACGAACGCGAAATTTAACACGCGAAGACTGGCTAAGAAAGAGCGCGAGCGCGCGTCACGTTTTCATGTTCGTAGCTTTCAGAAATTCGCCGTTGCCGCCATCTTGGCGCCGGCAACGTGCTACTTGCTTGTTATCAATATATGAATTATTTCGAACATTTCAAAGATATAAAGATGCTGACTCAGATAACTACATTGTTGTTGTTGCTGTTGTTGACGTTGTTTCTGTCGTTCCTTTTGTTGTTGTTGTTGTTGTTGTTGTTGTTATTGTTGCCTTTGTTGTTGTTATTGCTGTTGTTGTTGTTGTTGCTGCTGCCGCTGTTGCTGTCGTTCTTTTTGTTGTTGTTGTTGTTGATGTTGTTGTTGTTGTTGTTGTTGCCTTTATTGTTGTTGTTACTGTTCTTGGCGCTGTTGTTGTTGTCGTTATTTGTTGTTGTTGTTATTGTTGCCGCTGTTGTTGTTGTTGTTGTTTTTACTGTTTTTGCCGCTGTTATTGTTGTCGTTATTGTTGTCGTTCTTTTTTTTGTTGTTGTTGTTGTTATTGTTACTGTTGTTGCCGCTGTTGCTGTTGCTGCTGCTGCCGCTGTTGTTGATGTTGTTGTTATTGTTTTCGTTCTTTTGTTGTTGTTGTTGCCGCTGTTGTTGTCGTTATTGTTGTCGTTCTTTTGTTGTTATTGTTGTTGTTGTTACTGTTGTTGCCGCTGTTGTTGTTGTTGTTATTGCTGTCGTTCTTTTGTTGTTGTTGTCGTTATTGTTGTTGCCGTGTTGTTGTTGTTTTTAAAGCTGTAACCTCTTTCACTTGAAACGAATGTTTGGGTTTATCAACAGAGTCACGAAGGGCTCTGATAAAGGGCTAACGCTCAAAACATCAACACTCGAATCTCTTTTCGGTGGCCAAATTACCTAATGAACATTGTTGACAAAACTAAACATTCGTAAACTTCCACTCCGATCCCCCACCGACGCAGCACCACTGTTTCTTTTGAAACTAATCGCCTCATCTATTTGTTTTACTTATAATGATAGCACCCTCTTTGAGTGAAGAAAGTAGTTAGAGCGGCTTAACCGCCGGCAAAAGGCCAGCTCCAATCCTGGCTTACAGTGCATAGAAAATTGTAACGTACAAGCTTTTACGAGTGCAACGTTTGTTGTAACCAACACAAAAAGGGCACGCAAGCACAGGGAAGATTTCCCGCTAATAAATTTAATCTTGTAGCTAATACTTAATTACTTTTGAACAAATACCTAACGAAACAAACAAAATTGAGTTCTCCACAATGGTCTCACGATTTGACTTAAAAGGAGAAGATTTTGTAGTTTGTTTTGCAGAATCACGCCTGAAAATGTGCATGCGTTGTAAGCTTGACCGCTGTAGAGCTTCACAGGGCAGGGTCCGAAATTGCGCTTTCCTGGTCGCCAATGCGACTAAAAATTTTGCACTGGCGACCAGAATTTCACAACTGATCGCCAGCGGGCGATTAACTATTTCATGCCACGATCATCATACAAACAATAACTTTGATTTTCAGCCAAATCGATAAAATTCAAAGCCACCCGCCAATTGGTCACTTACTTTTTACCTTTCCACTGCTTTTGAAGTATAAAACCGATTTTCCTGTTATTATAAATCTATCACAACGCTTCACAGCTCGAGCAGTGCGAAGCTTCGCCGCCATGTTTTTTGAACGAGAAATGCTGCACGGTTGTGGCCTGGTGCGAACAACATGGCGATCTGTCGATCGTCTTGACAGAACACGAAAGGAAAGATCGTTTACGGTTTTGAACATAGAGCAAAGAACCAACCGGAAGTTTTTCAATCGGGTACATTTCTTCTCCAAAAGGTAGAGACAAGAGAAGGTACAAAAGTTGACTTAAAACATTTAGCAGTCTTATGAAACTGCCTATATAGCCGGCATTCGATTCTTTCGTCGTGGTTTTTCGGTGGTAGGTGTATAAATCGCCATTGCAGCCCCAAACGCAAACGCGTTCTCTTCGTTCTGATTCTTAAAAGAAAAATTGGCGACCAGAATTTTCCATCGGGCAACCAAAAATTTTGGTTTGTGTTTCGCTGCGAAGGATTATTTACACTTTTTTTTCTGCTTTTTGGCGACCACATTTTTCCATATGGCGGACTGAAAAAAAAATTTCAGTCGCCACTTGGCGCCTGCCTAAAAAAGTTAATTTCGGACCCTGCAGGGACTACTAGAATCAAAATATGTTAAACACTCTGTAGCGCCATTGATAAAAGTTGTGTTTTGACTCGTGGATATCTACTTTATAAATATCAGTTCCAGTCCACAAAATCAACAGAAGGATGGCTGAAAATAACAAACGGGGAGTATTAGCACATGACGACGTTTCATTTAGTGCTTGTCTTAGCTATAGTTTTAATTTTGCTTGATTTTTCTTTAGATAATTGTTCCTGTGATCAATACTGCATTTGAACAAACATGAATAACAGCTTCAGCACAGCAACCCTAAAGCAGCACCACCAAGGAATAAAAGAAATGAGTAAAGTACTCCCCATTGCCATCGCCATCATTCTTACTAACGGACTCGTCTTCTTTATGTTTTACAAGCGAAAAAGCCTCCGCAACTCATCCAATTACCTTCTTCTTGGGCTAGCGGTCTGCGACTTTCTGACAGGCGCAGTCAGCATTCCATACTACCTTATATTTTCCTTCCAAGTTGTGGCTCCGAGTATGACCGATGACTTTGCGTATTGGATGGTGATTCTGCAGACCCTCGTGGCCGTCTCCGCTGCTTATCACATACTCGTCATAACAGGCGAAAAGTATTTAGCAATCATTAAACCACTGAAACATCACCTCGTGACCAAAACAATGGTGTTCAAAGTTTTGGCGGGAATTTGGGTGGTATCTGGCTTCATTGCCGCGGTTCCATTTGCTTGGCGGAAATCCCAGTTACACTTTTGGAGCGTCATACACGCTGTAATTTGCCTCGTTATCGTGTTCTTGGTCCCGTATGTATTCATGGTGTATGCGTACACGGCCATGTTTAAGGCTGTCAGCGGAAGAAACAGGCCCTCGCAACACGGGAGCAATAAACGACGGCAAAAGAGAAAGAGCAACGACCGAAAATGCATCATAGTATTTGCAGTCATGGCGGCGGTATATTTGTGTTGTTGGTTTCCGTATTTCGCCCTAATGCTTACTTACAAGATAAAAGAGTTTACCAACTCGAAAGACTTTGCCGTCGTTGATAAATACACCGAGCCATTTGTCATTATCAGGTTCATCACGTCTGTCACAAATCCCTTGCTTTACACATTTTTCAAACGCGATATTTGGTTTGCTTTGCGAAGTCTTTCTCTGAAAAGGAAAGTTAGTTTTGCTGTAGTACCGAAGCGCTCGACTACAATAAGAAGCTTTTCCATTGGATACTTCAGTTCGAGGTCCAGTGACAGTTCAAGATCTGCTGACAGAGGAAGTCAAAACAAGCAACTAATAATAGACAATGTTAAAATGAACGTTGAATACATCGTTTTCGTATCGTCTGTTTAATTTTTGACTTTCGATGACAAATTAAGGACGGTGCCTCCTAATACAGAGGTATGTTTGCAGATGCAGTTTATGGATATGCGGGAAAGTCAGATCTTGACAAGGGCTGTTTGGATCCAAAAAGAAATTGTTATTAGACGTAACCACATATCTTCAGAGATAATTAAGCAACTATTATTCTAAAAAACTGTAAAATACATAACAATGTACTTACTTGTCTCCAATTTGAAGCTCAATTATCTATGACAAATGCGTCGTCACCTACAGTCTTTTTGTTTTGTTTTGTTTGTTGTTGTTGTTTGTGCAAAATAGTTTTGTTTTAGTAGACACCATCCTTAAGAAACCCTAGTATCTCGGACCATTCGGAGATGCGCAGAAGGTATGCGCAGTCACATAAGGAGGTGTCGTCTTCATTTCAAAAGTAAGCGCACTCAAAGTTGCGGGCATTTGACTTGAGGTTAGAACCGAATATAATAGAATAGATAACTTTCATTAGCGCGCGGAAGTTAGTATTATTGTGAACAACAATCGTAACAGAAGATTCTTAATCACCAACACAACAAAGGAGAAACTCTGAACAAAGATCTCCGAACTCATCTGATACATTTTTTAAAGGGTGTGATATGAAGACTCGTTTTGATAACGAGGCCATTCTAAACCAGGCATTTAATAATTGGCATACACCTTATGCAAAAATGGCTGACATAATATTCTTTTGTCTGTATTCAAATTAGCCTCACTAGCCTCGTTCAAGGCAAAATATTCTTTTGAATTTGAACTCAAGAACGAGGTTAGTAAGGCTACTTTGAATGCAAACAAAAGAATAATAAAATGTCAGCCATTTTTGCATAGGGTCTATGGAGGTGCTTCTTATTGTTGGTCGGAATTTCGAAGAGGCGCTGTTTCACAACCTAGTTGAAGTATACTTAATTATTGTCTATAGTGAAAGTTTAACGAGAGCACTCTTTGAACAGAACATAGTAGCGTAACTCAAGGGTGCTCTTGCTTTAAAATGAATCTTTATCAGGTAGAGGGATTAATTGTTGCGGTAGCGAAAGAATCAGTTGGGAGAAATATTGCCCAACTCCTCTTTTGTATGGGCCAAGCCTGGGAAACAACCAATAAGCTTAACCTATTCTCTGACTATTTCAGACCCGAGATGTGCATTTTTCCATCTTGTTTTCAGGCAAGGCCTGTAAAATTCATAACCATTTTCATCGTTAAAATCTGTAGCCATTTTCAGACCAAAGCGATTCAAAAAGTCATCACTCTTTGGGCGGCAAAACCACAGTAAGTAGCTTTAGAAAAAATGCGACGTTATGTTTTATGCCTGGTGGGTAAATGATAACTTGTAGTTTAATGACCTTACCCATACGTGTATAGCATTCAAACTAGTGTTAGGACAGTTGCAGGTTCAACTCCTGTTGGTAGAACTCGGGTTTTCAGTTTCCTGAGTATGCCTGTGTCACTGGCTGAAAAAGTGCTTCTGTCAATATATAGTTTTATTTGCAAGATCGTTTCAGTATTACAAAAGTACAAAACTGCACTATCAACTTGAATAGGCAGTGTCGCCTATTTGTATCAGTGATGTTACTTTGAATGGTCGAAAAACATACTAGTATCGACGGAATCGTTAAAATAGTCGTTCAGTTTGGTTAACAAGAACCCTACTACTACAAAGGAACTAGTCTTAAAGGGCCCTACTCATCCACACCTTTGTTTTTGTTTATGTGCGAGAGTTTGACTATTATATTTTATTTGGAGCATGTCAAAATGAACGAAATCACTGTGAAACTACTAAAGATAATGAAACATATTTTCAGGAACACAACTTACAGTAAAGCAATAAGATTTTGCTTCACCATGCAATATCAATAATTTCGATGGCATCGAAAATGGCGGAGGCTGACTAGGGTCCTTTAAGCTCAATTCACACCAACAAAACGTGTTTAATTTAACCAGGTTTAACAAAATGAAAATTGGTAACAGAAAGTTGAACCATTGGCTTTGACATAGGATTCAAGTAAACTTTAACTTATGCTTTCATTTGTGCTAAATCTGTAGTCGACAAAAATCCGAAAGCAGCTTTTATGAAGGACACAATTTTAAACTGTGTTTAACTAAACAGCTTTTAAACGTGTTTAAGCCTTGATGTGAATGGGGCATTAGTTATGTTTGGTCGCGGATGGTCAAGATTTAAATGGATTGCAACTTGAAAAAATTGGCCATTTTTTTCAGATTCTTCCATTGTGTTTTCCCGGGAGAAATCACTTGATATTTTCTTCCCGGTGCTCTGAGAGCAATTTGATGTACCGAAAAGGTACCTTGTCATATTTGAGTGGTTTGCGTAACAAACGCAACTATTGAGATAATACTGAATGAAGCTCTTTCTTGATTCCAAAACCAAACGTTCCGGATTTTCAGTAAAACTGCAATGAATTTACAACATAAAACATCAGCTATGGAGACTTAATATAACTAGATGAAATAAACTTTGATCAATTGCATATTTGTTTAATAGTTAATAGAGTTCATCAGATCTTTAGAAACTTCTGTGATTAAAATTTGATAAATGTGTCTATAAAAGCTAATAATAAAGATTTGTATTGATTCCAAAAGCAAATGTCCCTGATTACAGTAAAATTACAATATATTTACAAGATCAATCATGCAGACTAAATATATTATAAAACAGTTCCATAATAGTTGAGTTCTTCGAGTTATTTACGTCTGCAAATAGGGCAAAGTCTTTGATCTCTGGAAAGTTGGTTATATCTGATCCACCGGGTGATGCTTTGTTAAGAAACCAATCTGAAAATGTGAAGTATATTGAAGGAATTAAGATGATCTAAAAGTCATCTAAGGAAAAGATGCGTTTCAGTTTAGATCTAAAAATGTCCACAGAGTCACAGCTTCTGATATGATCCGGGAGAGAATTGTATAGAAGTGAGTTGTAATAGTAAATGACCATCCACTATAGGTTTTAAGATAAAATCTTGCCCTTGTTAGAGGATTTGATCAGATGATCGAAGGGATTGGCAAGACAAGACATAAGCATTGTACAGAGGAACAAAGTCACTGAGCAGGGACAAGAAACGGTTTATTTCGGCTGATATCTGTTCGGCTGGACCTCGGAAATTCGGATTGAGTCATAAAGAAAATCTGACGTTTTCTTAAACTAGATGTCAGCTGAAAAATTCGTTACCCTGGAAGCTATTTCCTTTCGTTTTCGAATGGGAAAAAATGTCGTTAAAATGCGAATTAAAAAGACCAGCTGTAGCACTTTCGTAAAATCTACAACAGCTATTGAATTCTGGGAATAAAATTCTGTTTCCTAAAACTTGCGGCAACTTAAATTTTCGGCCGAAGCATCCAAATAGATCAATATGTTTTAGCTTACTTTAACCCTATCAAGACCTGGCTTTTTGTTGTCTTTTTGGCCCCCCTGGGGGGAATTCCGCCCCATCCATAACTTCGTAACTATAGACACTATCGTAATGAGGCTTGGGGGATGGATAGTATGTCCAAAGATGTTTTTCTTGAGGCCGCAACGGAAGGTGATGGCGTCATATGACGTTTCTAAATGGCGGCCATCTTGGATCCGCCACCTTGGATTTCTGGATTTCCCAAAAACTTCAGGAAAGCGCCAAAATTAAGCAAAAACTAATCAAAACCAACAAATTAGGAACACTAATATGAGCTAAAAACACAAAAGTTACTGTAAGAAGAGTAATTTTTCTTCATTTTGAAAAGGGATTTTCCATTTTCTGGTAACAGGTGCGGCTGACTGAGGGCTTAATTAATTTTCCGCAACTCTAATTAAAAACATGCGAAAATAAAAATAAGAATGAATAGACGATAAAAAATCAGTAATCTTTATGTGTCGAGGAAATTGGTATTTTTTGATGATTGCTTGCGTGTTTTAGTTGTTCCATTAAGCAATTTTCAAAACCTCTTAAACACTTGATTCATGGCGGCGGCTGCCTTGAGATAAGGGACACTTTTTATATTTCATCACATAAACATTGACAAAACGAAGTAGAAAAGAACTCTTTTGGCAATCGCTAAAACCTATAAATCCTGAATTTAATTTCCTACTACCAGCCATTAACGCGAAAATTACGAAAATTCGAGCGTTCGAATGCAGTTCAGAAATTTTGATTATATATAGCTAACGTTATACATGGAGGCCATTGTCTCCACTGACGCAGATTTGAGGTTTTTCAATGTCAATGCCTTTTTCATAGCCACTTGAGTTTTTTAAATTGTCATCATAAAGACACTTACTGAAGTTTCCCACGTGACGTGAAGAAAAATAATTATTATCACTTATAAATGAAATGTTTAAAATTTACAGAAATGAAGTTTCTCAGATCCACTATATCAGAATTTTGAGAAAATGAAGATCAATGTTCATTAATTTGAAAATATGTTTTGGCCAAATGAAGTTGAAAGTATGGTCTAAGAATTTAGTTTCAGTGCATTAAAACTTTTTGAACAATGAAATGCGTTCATCAAAAAAGGCAAATGGATATTTCACAATTATCAATTGACTCTTCAAAAGTGTTTCCCGGAAAACCTACAGTGGCATCGCTGGTAAAGACAATGCTGTGAGCAAAGCCGACTTAAAGGACAAAAAATTTATTAAGACAATAAGACTTAAGGTCTGTTTTCATATCTCGATAATTTCAGTGGTATTCCAAATTCACATTTCTGATGCAAAGAGTATTTCTTCAGAAGTCTTGGAGCAAGCGAGTTGAATCCTCTTGAAAAGAAAAAGGTAAGAATAACCAAAAAGAAATTTATTTAGAAATTTATTGTGGTATAAATACTAAATTGCGTGCATGTAACAATAAGGGATAACAATAAAAATACAGTCATGAATAGATAACTTGATGCACATTAACATATAAAAGACCCACCCTACAGCTCTGCTGACACAGATATTTCAGTTGTCGACAGACCATTCAGTAAGAAGAGATCAAGAACTCAGTTCAATAATTTTAAAAGTTTTCGCTCATATTTCCAACCGCCCTAACGTATAGCAGAGAAATAGTATATTGACAATCGCTTTTGGGAAAAAAGGATTTGTCAAACAAATATTAATGGTAAGTTTATTTCATTTGGCTTAATGAAGAGTATCCCCAAACCTCATTTTTTGGTTTATCCAGTAGGTATTTTCCGTGCAGGATCTTTGCATTGATATGTACTTGTACAGTCGAACTTTTTGATCAGATATTCTTATATTTTGTCTTACAGCTTTATAGCTGAAATCTTTACACTTATAACCATTAATCAGAGTATAAATCATTATGGTAAATATTGAACTTGAGTTTTTTTCTCGTGATTGTCAACTATAACCGAGGTTTGACTGATAACTTGGTTAATTCATCGCATATTTTTAAAAGAGAAATAAAAGCGTAGCGGTCGAAACGAAACAATCCTCACCTATGTGACACAATCGCGAGACGAACGATTTTGAGCTATCATTTCAAACGCCTTTCTGTCACTAAATTTCACCATCCTTAACAATAGCGGTGATGTTTTTTTCTGTGTAGTGTTTGCTTTGACTATCTTAATTAATATTTTAATTCCAGGCATTGTTATCTCCCTTTAACCAAAGTACAAACACAGAAAAGTTGCCTTACCAGCGATGCCTCATTCCAAACATTTCTGAAGATGTGCAGCACACCTTACGTGACGTCACCAACCTAGTCGTTCTTCCTCTTGACGTCTTCTTGGCTTTGCTGTCAATCACGTGTAACTCTATTGTCCTCACATCTATTGTACGCACACGATCGCTTCAACATCCGTCCCTCCTTATGTTGTGCAGTCTTTCAATAACCGACGTGCTGTGGGCAGCATTTACCATTGTCAAAAACTCCGTAACAGTCGCGCATGAACATTTTTGCCCAGAAGGACTGAATTGGGCAGGGAAATTAGTAGTAGTTCTCTGTTTCTTTTCAACCCTTGCTAACCTGTCAATTATTAGCAGGGACCGGTATCTAGCCATGAGCAAACCTTGGTGGTACCGTAATCACGTGACAAGGTCACGTGTCGTCAAGCAGGCGTCGGTGATCTGGGTTTTTAGTCTGATAATGTCAGGAATTGGTGCAACCCGTGATTATTCCCAATTTACAGCGATTTTTTCAGCTGTAATTACCATTTTGTTCTATGCTGTGTTTATCATCACCACAATCGGCTGCTATGTTGGAATACTCATTTCAAATAAACGTCAAAGAGCGTTGATGGATCAACAAGCTGGTCAAATGCTTGCTGTTTTGAGGCGCGAGAAGAGATTAGCAAACACAGTCGATTTTATCTTAATAGCTTTCTGTTTCACTCTCATTCCAGCACTAATTGCTCCAGTTGTTCTGGTACAAATGGGTTTTTCCACTGGTGATGGTTTAATTCCTTTTAGACCACTCTATTACGTGTTTGTCACCCTTAACGGATTGTTGAATCCGCTGTTAAACTATGGCAGGAATGAAGATGTTCGTAGAGCGGTGTGTAGATTAATCACATGTCGTCAAGGTACTGGAAGAGTGCACCCCATCCACACGGAAAGCACTGGAGTAAACAAGAATAATCTCAATTCCTCAAACACTGAGAACCGTGTGAACGCTGCCATACCATTAGAGCAACGGTCCGGTGCGGCCGGTCCTACTTATAAATAAGCTAGTATGCAAGCCTAGGATGATTGCCTTAAAATTTAAGTGATTCTTTGTGAATCCGAAAACCCAGAGAGCGCGAAATTTATTTCTAAGTCAATATACACAACCCAACGAATAGTGAATAGACTTCATCAAATGAGATACATTAGAAACTCTCGAAAGCGACCACCTCTGGAATTGGAACTAGTGGTCGTTACTAGAGCTGGTCGCTTACGAGAATACACTCTCGTAAGGGACCAAAAGCTCAAACAATAGAAGCTGGTCACTTAGCAGAGCTTTTAGCGTAATGCAGATAAAGCGTCCTACCTCGGTCTTAGGCTAACACTCTTGATCCAGCCGCAAATCATCTTGAATTTTAGATTCGAGATCTTTATCTAGGAAAATTATTAGGCACTGCCATATCATTGTAAATGTGATCACGAAGTGTATATGTTTACTAAAGGGTTGCCTTATATAATTTTACTACCGCAGTTAAATTACAAAGCTCCAGATCAGTCAATCACCGGTAAGGTGTTACATGCCAGATATGCACTGCAACTAAGCGGTGTACGGAAAGGTTCTTGAACTTGCTTGTTCCACGCACCTTAAGTAGTACGTCAAGTAAGTAAGTTACATAATAATAATAATAATAATAATAATAATAATAATAATAATAATAATAATAATAATGATAATAATAATGATAATGATAATAATAATAATAATAATAATAATAATAATGATAATAATAATGATAATAATAATAATAATAATAATAATAATTTACATTTGTATAGTGCAAACCTCTATATGGATATATTCAGTTGCGCTTCACAATATTGTTAAAATAGAATTCTGATAAGAGCAACTAAGAACACAAGAAACTATTAAAAACAACAAGCCCATATAATGGCGGATATAATAAATAAATAAATAATAAATATAATAAATAAATAATAAATGAATGACAAGATTACAACAGTTTAACTAAATAATCAAGATCTAAGAAGTATTTACAAGGCATTTTTTTTTACATTGACATCCATTTACAATTATACTTGGAATATGCTGGTTGAAGATTGACACTGAGGTTGTTTTGCAGATAGCGGCAATTGATTCCAGATACGAGAGATCACGTAAGAAAATGAATTATCCAGAAACTGACTATTATATGAATTGTGCACGATACGAGCCTTTTCCACTAACTGGTCACAGGTTAAAACCCGCCATACTGGATGGCAAAAAAGCGTGACATCCTCCATTGGGACATCGAGAACAAAGAAAAGTCAAGCTTGACAGGTTGGAAATCCTTTGCGTTCGAATCTACTACATTCTTTTGTCATCCAGTATGGTGGATTTTGTACCATGGGACCAGTTAGTGCAAAAGGCCGCTACCCTGTTAGAATGTATGTTGTAATGTAGGCTTGAACAAGTTAATTATATAAGCTGTATTGTTGTATTTGACGCTTTTGAAAAATGAATTAAGGACTGAACTAATCGTCTGTATTGAGTCATTTATATTTTGGCTGATTGGATCTTTTACAGATCCTGCGTATACCTGCAGCATTTTCGTTGTGCGGTTCCTTGCTTATTGTTTGGTTTGTATTCTAGAGTACGCATAAAGGCATATAGTATTGGTTAATATTAATTGTCTTAGTCGAGAATGATAAAAGACAAAGTCTTATTGTGAGCGCGAGTTAAAACTGATCCGTGACAAATCTCTTCAAAATGATCAAAGTTAATGTGGGACCACGACTTCGAGGAGCCGTCAATCAAGCGCGGCTGCGCCTGTTTACCCCCCGGGGGGGAAGTGCTTGGGTTAAGTTTTGCTGGGTATGTGCCGCTGGCATCTTAGAGCCCCTGCCCCATTATAGGCTATTTTGTGGCCAGTTATAGACCCCATCTTAGTCACTTTTTGGGAAAATGTAATTTTCGCGATCCCAACTAAGTCACTCTCTATTTATGCATCTACTTTCAAGAACGGAATGTAATGCGAGGTGATTGTTACATTTAATAAACAACAACTTTCTGAATTTTTTAACCGAGACCATTTTGAATCCCTACTTAATAAAATTTTCTCACCCCAAAAATCCGAAAATTTGCAACCCCATTCTAGTAACTCTATTGAAAATGCGACCCCATTCTAGTCAATCCAGTCGTGAAAATGCGACCCCATCCAGCAGCACATCCCCATTAGCCTCTTATAAGGAAGTAACCCCCCCGGGCTGTTTACCAATCTACCCAGATACATCCCATAGTTTCACTGTCATAGTTTCCTTACAAGCTCCAGTTTTATTCAAAACCACATTTCCTTCCACAACAAAGTCTGCACGAGCTCTGCATAATTTACAATCTCCCCCTATCAGGAATCTGAAGGCATTTCCAAAATCAGAAAACCAGGTGACGTCAGCGAGCCCGTGGGACCATCCTTTTGTGCTCCGCCGGATGAATTGGGTCGATTCTCGAAAGTTCCTATCCACCAGTCCCCTTTATGATTGGCGGGTTGAATTCTGTTCCTTACTGGTGGGATTTGGAAAATTGAAAAATCCTGGCTACGACCCTGTAAAATATCAGTGCTTTGCTATGCCTTGAAATAGCTCGCTGGTCTAGACACTGGCTGCCAACTTGGCATAAAAAAAGGGAGATTTCTTTAACCTTCAATCAGTGCACTGTTCTTCTAAGGTCATTAAGAAATATGTTCATTTTCACCCAGACTAGGGACCACACACTGTAACTGTCAAGGAACCAATTTATCTCTTAAACTAAGTTAGGGAAACTATTACGTTATTTTATGGGTAAATTCAACATGATAGCTAACTAACTCCACTCAGTACAGGCTTCTTTTTTGGAGTATGACCGCCCGCGCAAATTAGCTCTGTTGAGAGAGCACCGGACTATCGTGCGGGAGGACGCGAGTTCAAATCCCGACCGGACCAACACTCAGGGTCTTTAAATAACTGAGGAGAAAGTGCTGCCTTTGTAATGACATCTGCAAACGGTTAGTCTTCATGGATAAGGACGATAAAACGTAGGTCCCGTCTCACACACTTGTTCGCTATAGTCTGTGGGGCGTTAGAGATCCCACACACTCAGTGTTCCAAAAGATTAAGGAACGCAGTCCCCGGTGTGGTGGTCTATCTCCATCTCTGATTTTATCTGTGTTTCACATTCATGCGTGGGTGGATGGGTCGGTGAGATCAAAATATGGACTGCCGTGATAGCGGCGGCTATTGACGCCTTTACATGCTGACGTCCGATCTCACCCCACAGAAGAACTGTAAACTGCCATAACGGCTATGTGAAACGTGCAGTATAAAAATACATTACATGATAACTTCAAATAATCTAAATCGAGAGATACTAGTTAATTATTCTCATTCTAGGAACTCTTACTCAAAATTGTTGTCTGATTATCAAGGTTTTGTTCGAAATCTATTAAGAAGCACTTTCTTGTGTTGACGATTGTGTTAAGTTTGCGAAAAATGAGCCTTGAGATTTTAAATTTTTCATATGATTGTCGTGTAAACGGTTAAAAAAAAAAAGAAAGATTACTTTTGGCAAAGTTCACTGATATGATCCAGTCTAAATTCCTGGGGCCGGTTGTTCAAATTCCGAATAACTTAATGCCCGATTAAAGTGAACTTTGACTCAACTTTAGTTACTAATATCTAAAGATTCTTCCAAAGATTTTTGTCTGTAACTTATGACTTACGACGTTTCTTTACCATTGGCCCAAAATTAGTTTTTAAAACCATTTTTTAAGGGGGAGATAAAAGGTTGTTTTCTAATCGGGGATTAGCGTTAATCGGCTTTCAGTCGAACAACCGGTCTCTGGTGAATAATTGGAAATGTTCTTCCATGTTGCGTCTTAATCATCGAACATCAAAGCTTCTAAAATTGGCTATTTCTAAAACAGGGAACGAGGAATGGAGGAATGGGGAATGAGGAATGGGAAACGGGGAACGGGGAACGGGGAACGGGGAATCTCTAAAATAGGGAATCTCTAAAAGGGGGAATCTCTAAAATAGGGAATCTCTAAAAGGGGGAATCTCTAAAATAGGGAATCTCTAAAATAGGGAATCTCTAAAATAGGGAATCTCTAAAAAGGGGAATCTCTAAAATAGGGAATCTCTAGAAGGGGGAATCTCTAAAATAGGGAATCTCTAAAAGGGGGAATCTCTAAAACAGGGAATCTCTAGAAGGGGGAATCTCTAAAATAGGGAATCTCTAAAAGGGGGAATCTCTAAAATAGGGAATCTCTAAAAGGGGGAATCTCTAAAATAGGGAATCTCTAAAATAGGGAATCTCTAAAAGGGGGAATCTCTAAAATAGGGAATCTCTAAAAGGGGGAATCTCTAAAATAGGGAATCTCTAAAAGTGGGAATCTCTAAAATAGGGAATCTCTAAAAGGGGAAATCTCTAAAAGGGAGAATCTCTAAAATAGGGAATCTCTAAAAGGGGGAATCTCTAAAATAGGGAATCTCTAAAAGTGGGAATCTCTAAAATAGGGAATCTCTAAAAGGGGGAATCTCTAAAAGGGAGAATCTCTAAAATAGGGAATCTCTAAAAGGGGGAATCTTTAAACGGGAGAATCTATCAACAAACTGGATAAATCTATGAACGCTTTAGAAGTAGAGTTTTTCCTAAGAGACATTTACTGCATTTGCCAACAACCAATAATATTATTGACAGTTGTTGTCATAATTACTAGATCTATAAGATAAAAATAAATTGTTGTCGTCGCTTGCCGCAATATCTTCGGTAGGGGTGGTCTAAAAAATTTATGCCAATCGATACCAAAGGGCCACATACAGCAAGAGAAATCGAATTTTCTACAGCATCTTACTGCAAAACGGTTAAGATGAAAGCGAAATTGAATCTCTGAATAAGCCGTAGACTCAAAATGACTGGAACTGGAACCGGGCCTGGCATCTGTAACACGGGTCGACCATCATTAACTGGACTAGACAGACGTCTGGACGCCTGCAAAAAGCTTATCTAGTGATCAGTTCAAAAATGCCAATTGTGAAATTCGCGGTGTTTGTGTTGCGATTGATCCATCAGCCCTAATGGCCTTACAACGATGTCTAATAAAAAAGCCCTTTCTTATGTCTAAAACTAACCAATTTCCTTTTATGCCTTTCGAAAGTTGCAACAAACACCCTCAACGTTTTCAAGAAAAAAAAGGTTTCGCTGGTCAAGGAAAAAATTCACCTTATCTATGATGTTATCACTCAGGTACCAGACATGCTTATCTCCCTGGAATAAAGACATGTCTGACGTAGGCCGGAAGCCACCCAAATTGCAAATGCTAAATATGTTTTCATTGTGTCTGGCTGGTTACGTTTCATGGCGTAATTAACAAGACTAGTAATGAGAATATAAGGTTTAATAGCGTCTGCTTTTTTATACCAAAAAGACAAATTCTCTTTCAGTAGTACCAAATGACGGGAAATGGCTGCAAGAACGTGTTAAGATAAGACATGTCATCCCGACCTTCGGTCGACCTTTTTTCAAGTCGGTGGCTTCAGGTCAACATGGATAACAATTTCAAGTTTCCATTGGCGTTTGCCAGCAAAAGAAAAAAGCTTGAGGCGTTTGATGAGCTCCCAAAATTTAGCTGGGACGAGATTACGAGCCAGGAAGTAATTGGTCAAGGCTCATTTGGCGCGGTGTTTATTACCCAGTATCAGACAACAAAAAAGCCTGCCGAAACAGTGGTTGTAAAAAAGCTTTAAGAGATTCTCCCTTTTAGAGATTCCCTATTTTAGAGATTCCCCCTTTTAGAGATTCCCTATTTTAGAGATTCCCCCTTTTAGAGATTCCCTATTTTAGAGATTCCCCCTTTTAGAGATTCTCCCTTTTAGAGATTCCCTATTTTAGAGATTCCCCGTTCCCCGTTCCCCGTTCCCCGTTGCCCGTTCCCGTTTCCCATTCCTCCATTCCCCGTTCCCTGTTTTAGAGATAGCCTTCTAAAATTAGGTAGCTTCTACGTAAAAAACAGAACAGAATGGCATAAAATAAACAGTGAATTCAACTTTTTTTAACGAGAATGACAATTAGCAGTTTTGTACCTGACAAACCTGTAGCGCTCGGCACCGGATAAAAATGGAAATTTTAACAGAGATGTCGGAAACGTTCTTATTTCAAGTCCGCTGTTTTTGATAAGTTAGTTCAGCGCTGCGTGGGGTGAAATTTAATCAGTGACTATCAACACAGTTTGCCGGTTATTCCTAAATCGATTTTATTTGATTTTCTTATCTTAGAACTGACATTTCTATTTCAAGAAAACGGAAACTCTTCGTAAAATTAATGCGACTACTGCACTGCTTTAGGGCTTCCGTTGATAGCAGTAATTTTGTTTACTGAAGGAATTACCATGTTTTAAATAAAAGCATCTTCTTCTGATGGCGTAATTTAAACACTACGCCGGAAACCTGAATGAATGCTTCTAAAGATGAGCTAAAGTCAAGGCAAATGCAATACTGCAAAACGGCGCTGTTTTGAAAAATAGTATCGCAGCTGAGCCTCAGACTTTCAAACACAGGGGACAAGCGTGTGTTTTGTAATGTTTTTATTCATCTTTGAGAAGTATCAGGCTTGTTAAACAATTTGTAGAACTGAGTTGACTCCCAGGTATTTTACATTCTAATGGAAAATTTTTAAGAATTCCAGACACATGACACTAGTGAAAAAACTAAATTGTGTTCAAAAATCGCAGAGAAACAATTAACACCGGGCAGCAGGTTACAAAGTCATTTGTTCGGAACAAATGATATAACTTTTTAACCCCAATATCAATATATATTTTTGCCACACTTATTTACCATCTACCTTGTATTCTTTCAGATAGTATTAGTTAGGAGGATTTCGTGAACGATCATTACGTTTCATCTTTGGTGATCAGCTCTTTAATTCTCATGACTTATATGCTTAATCACGTAGTGTTGGTGTAAGGAGAATTAGAAGCTGATCATTTGAAACAATAGACCGTTTCTGTCGAGGAACTATTGGCTGGTAGTTACCGCACGGAAACTGAATGCTTTTCGCTTCCAGAGCTTATATACTATCAAGAACATCAAATCGCCAAGGGGCAACTATCAAACCAATAGTCCCGAGACAGACACGCTCTATTGTTTTTTATGGCTCACAGCTAAATTTTCTTCCGCACAAAAGTCACCGAGACTTGCAGTTCGAATCTACAGCCCACCAATTTGACCTTTAAGGTGAAATGTTGAACTGAACAAGACGAATGAGTTTTCTTCGCGAATGAGTAATATCCATAAGGGTATTTTCGCCATATGGACTCTATGAGCGGATACTCTTCAACTTGGTCAAAATCACAGCTGCAGTTCAGCGGACTCTCGCGCGCCTTGCATGCGCCTAATCGATCTCCTGGAATGACGTCACGAATTGACCAAAAGCCACATTCCTTTACATCTCATTAGTTAACAGAACTTTATGATTCTTTTTACGCTTATACAATACGGTAAAACAATTTATATCGTCATACAAATAAAGCTCGTTGTTGTTGTTGATTCTGTGGTAGGAAAAACTAAAACTGTATAAAAAAAAAGTACGGAACAGTCCTAAGGCACCTTTGATCACTCCGTTTTCATATATTTACAAAACGTTTCAGTCATACTTGAACTATATATGTTTAGAGTTTTTAGTTGATCAGGGAAAATTCGTTTAGACTGAGCACGCAACGTACGCTAAACTGTACATCGGATTCAACAACAACAACAACAACAACAACAAAAACAGCAACAACAATAAGCTTTATTTGCATGACCATGTAAAATGGTTACAGTAATTGAAAAAGCGTCAACAGTCCTAAAGTTGAGCTAAGATGGAGAATCTGCCTGATAGTACACTGTTAGATCTGTTTCGGCCCCAAAGAGCAAATTTAGTCCTGGTGACCCTTGTGGGGCCATTCCGGGCACAATTTAGGGCCCTATAGCTCTTAAAGACCATTTAAGCCCACTCTTGTTCATTTTTCCCCCAAGGTGCATTTCAGCCCTTGAGATAAGGCTATTACATATGGCCTAGAGCCAAACAAAAGCTCTCGAATTACGGAAACGGCCCTAACTTTGAAGCCAGAACAGAGCTTTTTTAATTTACAGAGTATCGCATTCTACAGAAAGTTGCTGAATCCTTTTTAATCGAAATTACGGATCCATATCTGCAAAGACAAATCTCGGTTATTAGCGCCTGAAATGCGGAAAAATCTCCTTCATAATTATTGACATGACCTGATGCGTGCCTAATGTCAGTTTACCTTCAGCTTCCTTCGTTTTGTGAATTAACATTATCGGGTCAAGACAATTATAAAGAAAAAGATCTTTCAGTGCGACATTCCGTCAATGAAAGCTGTACGTTCATGTAATTTTGTTATTTATTTTGTTCAAAACGGCATTGTTGGAACCTTTAAGCAAAAACGTGTTAATTGCGCATTTTTAAAACTGTAAAAAGATACTTGTTATAGCCCGAAATATGTAAGCTCTCTCGAAGCTACTTACGTATCACCATACAGCCGACAATATGCCAACAAGGGCTGTTAAGGGGGATTGTTAGTCGAGTGAGACCAGGCTAAGGAAGAAGATAGGGGAAAATAACTTGTACAAACTGGTTCCCAAGTAATCCGCCAACGCCTGCCCGAAGCGTATTCTTCCACTGATTACTAACTTTAAACTTTAACTGTCAATGATCCTGATCAAAATTTTCCGCATCCCTATTTCTTTACAATTTTTAATCTCACCCCCACCCAATCCCCAAACCAAAATTCTTCTAATACATGTTTACATTTTTAAAAGATTTCATTGACGAGGCCGTGCACCACAAGCGTAACGAATGCACTTAAACTGACTTTGGTATTTCAAATATGAACCTCAAAGAATCAATGTAAAAGATAAAAAATGCTGACAAGCAACAAAACCTTAAAGTATTCTATTCTTTAATCAGTCCCACAACTGATAACTAGTCATTTATTTTATCGTGTAAAGGCAACCAGTTGCACTCGATGTTACATAAATCATGATCGCCTCACTAACGCACCTTTGTATACGACTAGGAAGGAAATGCGGCTAAAAAAATTCGGGAAACTGGTTCTAGATTCGAGTACGTGGTTGTGCATGAAATGACAACATTTCAGTCTGTGCTTGATATCCTGAAGTGTTACCATTCAAATTAAATGAAAGCGGCTGTTAAGAGTGTTTTCCTATGGCGATATTTACCTGTGTTTTAAAAGGTGGCTCTAGCTTTTGAGCCTGCAGATGAAATCTTCAAGTGTGGTCATTTAAATGAAGTGTTGAGAAGAAACCTGTGGATGACTGAAATTCTAAAGTGTGACCATTCAATTGAAAGCTACTGAGCAGAACTTTCCTGTGGTGCCCAAATGATTATGCTCTGATAAAATCCTAAAGTGCAGCCATGATCATGAGTCAAATGAAAGTTCCTGTGGTGCCGTTTAATATGCGGTACAAGGTGACTCCAGTCTAACTTTTGAGTCTGAGAATGAAATCCTAAAGTGTGACAATTCAAATAAAAGATACTGAGCAGTACTTTTCTGTGGTGCTGTTTATTTATATGCTGCACAAGGTGATTCTAACTTCTGAAAATCACATGAGCGTCACCGAGTTCTGAGCTGTTTCCTATTTTAGCATCTTTTAAAACAAATGACGCTCTTCAGGGACTGAGCCATTCTAAACAATACGCGTCGGAAATGTCATCGTAGCGTTTTAGAAACCAGGAAAATTCCTTCCTTTGCTATTTTTGTTGCACGTGGGGGTAATGAAAGCGATCCAGAACGAATTGATCTATAGGCGGTCTTCGACATTGATGACATATTGTAGAAATTCTACAATCCACCAGAATTTCTAAGACATTCTTTTTTAGACCAGCTGGGGCAAAACAAGAATTTTGTTTTTTTTTTTTCAACAAAATCGTTCTTCTGCCCTGTCATAAACCCCTCCCTTTCTTAAGTACTTTCAATTAATCTGTTTTTATTTCCTGAGAAGGTTTCCGGAGGTCTGTTACATCATATGGAACGTGATGTCTGCATTCTCTGGCAGTTTATTCATGTCAGTTCTACTCGCTAGAAAAAAGGCCACTGCCTCATTAAACATGGCTTCTGTTTCATTGCGCTCTAAGTTGGCAGAACACTGAGAACTGTTATAAGTATCGGTGACGCTTCGTTTTCCAGTGGGGTGAGTTTTAACTGTTAAAGAATTTCATTGTTATATCAATTTTTGTTTTTCTTTAGTCTAGGCAATTATTGTTTTGACTGCCCACTTCACAATATCCAAAGTTCGTATTTCACTTCACGGAATTAATTTCACCACCAGCCCTGCGTTCAATCACTTATTCAAAGACTATTCTATTGATCCAATTGAGGCGACAAATTTCGCACCAAATCCCAGCGGGAATTTGGCCGTTTTATTTGAAATTATTTTGCATATCTTCTCAATCAACACGGAATTCTAAAGAAATTTCATCCGCGATAATTGAAATATTCGAAGCAATTGACATCACTCAGCTTTGCTTCAACTGCTTCAGTCGCCTTGAACATGTATCGGTGATGTTTAGTCCATGTCCGTTTGTTCTGATTTCTTAAGGTTGTCATCTTGATTTTCTAAAGTTCTCCAGACTCGAGAATAATCACGTTCCTTGGCGACTGGCGTCGTTTTGCGAAAGATTCAAGCAACTCGCGTCATCAAAATGGTCAAAAACTTTATAATCTTCCTTGCGCTGATTTTATGTGACTTTGCGACAGAGGCACGCAAAGCAAGACCAAATTTCCGAGGTGGGACAAGGTCCACAAGACGTCCCAATATAGTCTTCATTCTTGTTGACGACATGGATAAAGAGCTTGGATCTCCAAACGTGATGAAGAAAACGCAAAACATTCTGCGTCAAGAAGGTGCGGATTTTGTCAATGCGTTTGTCACAACACCAATGTGCTGTCCATCCCGTTCGAGTATTTTAACAGGAAAGTACGCGCACAATCATTTCACTTTCACAAACAACTGGAATTGTTCATCGCCCTCTTGGAGGAGAGGCCCAGAGAAGAAGACGTACGCGAGATACTTGGAATTAGCTGGTTATGTAACAGGTGAGGGAACATTTATTTATCTTAACTTCCAAATTACTGAACTTTAATTGAGCTAAATGTGCTAAACGCTATCTCCTAAACCATCGCTCTGTCGAAACTGAAAACAGTCACTCGCTAATCCCGTGGTACGAGAATAAGAGTTAAGGAATCTTGTGAGCAATGTGATATATCACACGAGCGTTAAAAATACTGCGTAATGCGAATCGAACGAGCTTTACATGTGTTGAGGCTTGTCGTCAGCCAAGAGAGCTTCAATTAATAAGCCGAAATAGACGTATTGTGTAAAAAAAGGCTCACGTTTTTGTAATACCCTTTGTTTTTCAATCGCTTACCTATTGTTTCATGTGGTTATTGTATAACGAATAACTCATCCAGAAGGCACAATAACTGGAATATAGCATGGTCTGTGCATTTATCCGGATTTATATAAAACCAATTCATTGAAGTCCATGGTGAGACACATTTTATGACCTATACCCCATTGCACTGCACCATAAGATCTTGCCATTTCAAGTCTTGTCTAAAGGATTTTCCCGTCTTGTTAAACTGTTTAATCTTAACTAGGTGATTAAAGTTGCTGGCTTGTGATGTGAGTGACGCATACCTATGAATAGATTTTTCACTGCTCCCTGATTCAGCATAAGGGCTGATTCCTGTCTGCTCGTAACTCGATTGCAACTGTTTGCCATAATCACTTATGTCTTCCTTGATCTTTGTAGTTTGAATGTATTTCTTACAAAATCTGGTATCTATGACTTAAAGACCCTTTTGCGGTTTCTTATGTCAACTTGTGTATGTCAGGCGGAGTATGTTGGACAAACTAAAGATCACGCTCGCTGAGACGGTAGTCCGACAAGCACGTCTGCTTAAAACAGGGAAAAACTGGAACGAAAACAGCACAGTAGCTTTAATTTCTTATGGATTTCATTCATTTTAGAGAATTAAAAAAATGTGCAAAGTTCGCCATTGAGTTCGGGAAACATTTTAAAGTACTGAAAGATGGGAGAGTTTTAGAAAGGCGAGTTGACCATTGAAATGAAATCTACTGAGCAAAACAATCAAGAGCTTAAATTTGAATGGTCACACTTTAGGATTGATTCGAAGTTAGAACCACCTTGTGAAGTATAACAAACAGCACCACAGGGACGCACTGCCCAGTAGCTTTCATTTGAATGGTTACACTTAAGGATTTCATCCACAGACTCAAAAGTTAGAATCACCTTGGACAGCATAATAAACAGCACCACAGGAAAGTCAAGCTTTCATTTGAATGGCCACACTGATTAAGAATTTGATTTAAAAGCTAGAACCACCTTGTAAAGAATTAAAAGAAAAAAAAAAAACAGCGCCACAGGAAAGCACTGCTCAGTAGCTTTCATTGGAATGCTCACACCTCAGGATTTCATCCGCAATTCACAAAATAAATAAACGGCACCACAGGAAAGTACTGCTCAGTAGCTTTCAATTGATTGGTCACTCTTTAGGACTCAATCTACAGACTCAAAAGTTGGAACCACCTTGTATACCATATACAAACGAAACGGTATGATAAATCACACTTTCAGTACAGAAACGTACCGCTTCGTAGCTTTCATGATTTAAATCATGGCCAGACAAGGATGAGCCACATGATTAGATTTGTGGTTTTGCTTTGGGAGGAACGGAACTACGTTTGAAGAGTGTATCATTTGAAGAGTGTATCTTACGATTAAAAAGTTTTAAGGAACTAAAATAAATGAAAGTGGCAATAGCTTGAAGGTAGAACGCCATTTGAGAGGTTTCGTTTAGTTGTTCGCCATAGACAAAAAAAAAAACTACCTAGAATACTGAATTGAATAAGTGGAATTTCGTTAAATACTCCAAGGTTAATCACCGTGTCACAAGTTAGTTTACTTTTGTTGATGGAAAATTATCCCAAAGATTGACAAATAGTGGCAATTTTCTTTGGTGTATCATCGATTTCCGATATATATCTAGGCGACTAAAACTTCAGACTTCAAACGTTTGAAAACTCTCTTTCGCTATTAAAGGGATTCCGTCCTTTTCTACATTAAATGCATTTCATCTTTTTTTTTTTTTTTCAGTCAAGGTCAAATATCCCAGACTATCTTGTTTAAAAGTAAAATCATTTTTTATCATGTGGTTGAAATCCTATTAATTTTGGCAAGCCTATTAAATAATTTGGCTCTTTATATTGTTGTTTTTTTCATTTGGGCTCGAAAAACGTGAAAATTGGTTATACATGTACAAGGAGCGACGCGAAGATAATATTGAAACAAATGCCTCTGTCAAGTTACCATTTTGCGTATTTGACGTATTTGGTATGTGAATGCCAATTGCGTGTTTAAATTTATTTTTGAACCTTTCCACGGTGTCATTTTATTTTTCATTACAGACAAGTTATCTGTGGAATGTCGACTGTAGGTTTATAGGTTATCTTACATCTGTGAAAGAGCAACTGTAAAAGCAACCTTGCTGTGGAAATATTGCCTGTCAAATTTACCTAACACGGTTAAACAGAACTTTCATTGCGAAAGCTTTAATTTTGTTAATTTTTAAATGCACTAAATTATATTTACTTTGAATTATTCAGACGGCATAAGTAGGGGTTCATACGCAATTCAAAATGTACAATCTCGACCAATCTCCTCTCGCGTGCTTCATTACAGAGGAAAGAAGTCACAGTGACCTCAACCGGAAAATTATTTCGTCGTGGGGAAGATACAAAAAATGTTCATACTCTTGAACTATTTATTCAGTCAAACATTCCTAGCCTTTTTGGATTGTCTTTCATTTTTGCTTCGTTGCAGTTGTTTGTGGTGGTAAATCGCCGTGTTCAAAGCCCGATTAAGCTAATCCTCGGTTAACGTGAACTTTGATTCGGGTATATTTACTAATCCGTAAGGATTCGTCCAAAAGATTTTTGTCCCTCAGTTTTGGCTTAGACTTTTCTTTACCATAAGATTAAAATGAGCCTTTAAAATCATCTTTAATGAGTGAGTTGAAAACCTCGGTTAACTTTAAATCGTGAATTAGCGTTAATCGGCTTTCGAACAACGCGACACTGAGTATCTGCGGGGATCCAGAGACAGATAGCCGGGTTGAAAGAAAAACCAGAATGTCGCCAGAGAGAATGATGGGAAGAGAAAGACGTTGTGGAACAAACGAAACGATTATATTTGTGAACTTGGCTTCCACTGCAGATAAGAAAAGTTTCTTTTGAATCTCAAAGGGTTCGGAGTTTATTTAATTTGTTGAAAGTAGCCTACAGATTTTATTGTTAATAGAGTTAAAGAGTTCCACGTAGAAATTAAAATCAATTTGGGAAATTCGGCGGTTGAGTAAAGTCTGTACAATTTTTGACGCATTTTTATGCCTCCAAAAAGTTTAAAAATTTGGAACACAGATTTGAGAGAACGTCGTCGTCAGTTAAATGTATTCGACAAATTAAAATGAGCGAAGATAGAGCTTTTTCACGCAGTTCTAAAGGCCAAAATGATCGAAAGTTACAACTTGGTAACTGGCGTTTGCTTTGCATGTAAATGCAAGTTATAATAACGGAGATAAAATACTGAGGTCAAAATCCATCGATCTTGAACAAGGAGAAAAGAGTTTTTTACAAGCATTTAATTGTTACTTTGGCCACCAGACGGACTTTTTGCCTTGAGGAAGTTAAGAAATATTCTCCCCATGTTTGTTTAGCTAAGAAACTACTGGCAATGATGTAGCTGTCGGCAGCTGTCTCACAGTCTCTCACAGACAAGAAAAAACGCACGAGTTATCAACATCAAAATTGCCTCGTTTGTTGCCGACAACTAGAGTGTTTTTTTTTTTTTTTTGAAAAGGAATACTGCTTTGTTGTCGAAAACTATTTTTCTGCAAGTTTGTGGCCGATACCTAATTGCTTCGCACACTGACTTTTTTTTTATCATAGACAATTTGTTATGATCGCCGGGCCGGTGTAGTTGTGAATAACAATTGGTCTAACTGAATGTCAACACCTTTAGAAGGGTCACTATGATAGAAACTGGTATGTAAACCGGCTTTACTGGTACATTGTACTAAAGCAGTTCTGAACGCTAAGTATTAATTTTTACACTACATTGAAGGCGAGTTCGGATCGTCATTGAAACTTCGAAAGATTTAATTCCTGAATCACAATAAAAACTCTGCAAACGAAAGTTAAAATATTGACCTTAAAAAAAGCTTTTATTCACAGGTTAGCTTTTAAAGTACAAAGAATTTGAAGTTGAAAATAGCACTAATCACACTAATCTGGCACGTTTTTACAAAATAGCCGGCATTTTGCCAACTGCAAGGCCGCAAAGGATTCTTAGTTGGCATAAGGAGTCTGATGACAATTGGTCCATTCTCTGGACCCGCCCTTGAATTGTTTTCTTTCTAAATCAACAGCTAGGAGCATAATTCTTTTCTTTTCTCTTGTGTTCTGTTATGTCCTTTATTCTCTGTCCCTCTTTATAACCTTTATTCGCAATCGCTGAACTTGTCACTCAAAATCATTACGAAATTCTCTGTCACTCCCAAAGCTCAAACTGAAACGCGGAACTTCTCAGATCTTTCTCCTTTAAGTAAACAGCTTATTTTAAAACAAAAATAAAAATCTTGTAACGAAGCCAAGAATTTTAGAAAATATTTCGAAAGTGATTTTTTTGACCGGAGATGACAGTCAAGATATAGTTTTTCAAAAAGCGCCGAGTCTATTTTAGGGCTCTGTTTGTAGCCACCTGACGAGTGAAGACTTCACGAATAGAACCAAGTCGAGCGTTCGAGATTGATCGAGAGAACCCTCAAGGCACATTTGTGTGTTCGCAATCAGTGACAAAGTGCGCATGCCTACTAAACAGAGAAAGGCCTGTTCCAAACATCGAAACTTCTCATTCGTCGAACCTAGCACAAATTAGCATAAGCAATTGTATTCTTGTTACATTTCCAAGTTCAACTTACACGTAAAGTTCGTAAAACAAGGATACGTCTCTGGGATATGATAGATCATCCCAATCCTTTGTCAAAGCTCCACTTCCCTTTCCCGTTCTTGATATCGAATATGGCGCTCAGATCAGGCAGACATTCTGCATTCCATCTACCAAAGAGCATCTTTAATCCTTCATTATCAGGGTAGTTTGCGCCTCGTTTTTCCAACCTACTTCTCGGTGTTTGGAAATCGGAGGAAACACTCTTCCTCATGTTTGATATATTACATCAACGCTTGATCGTGAATTTTTTACGGTTTGTCAAATTGTCTGTATAGGTGGTTTACATTGCCGCCATGTTGGTGGACAAAACAAGAGAAAATTGTTCACAAAGTTTGCATAAAAATGGCAGTCAACTCGCAGAACAGAAAAATCTTATTGTTCCTGTCCACCAACATGGCCGCCATGACGTCACATGTAAACCATCAATTTCGGGATTCTTCGATACATTAACAGAACAAAGACAAACAAATATGACAGCGATTGAAAGAGCGAGCTTTGATTATACCATTATCTTATCCTGTCACTTCATTTAAACACCATTACATTCCCATAACAACATTTCAAATCACTTCATATTGTGATCAACTTATGGGATTTTACGGACTTGTGTACAAAACAGCCAAAAACATGCAATCACGTACTTACTATACACAGTTCGTACAACTGGAATACTTCAAATAACACATCAATGTGCTAAGTACGTCAATCAGCCTCAATGATGTGGGTTAAATAAACTGTCGTCAAGTAAAATAAAATTAAATGTTTGAGGTTCTTGTAAATTTAATTAGGAAATCGTCAAATACCTTTATTAATCAAAGTAAATTATTAAGTACCTCCTCTTCATTGTTAATTAAACTTGTTCCTTAAAGTAGCTAGTTAAAAAGATATCACTGATGATGGTAGTGGGGTGGCTTTAACTTTAAATTCACTCCAAACATATCTGCATTTTGCTTTCAATTCTTATCCAAAATTCAATGCCACAAAGAGATATTGGTTTACAATGCCTTGTTAGTTTCCTTTTACACAACGACGTCAACTTGATACCAAACAATTTACGCAAGTTTTGAGCATTTCCTAAGATTTCTAAAATTAGAGGCGTGTTTCCATTTGGGGACAAATTCTTATTCATGTTACGGTGTAGATTGGTCTGATGTTGTGAATGACGAAACGCATGTTTTGTGTGTGTCTTTAATTATCGAGTTTTTGTTTGTTTGTTTGTTTGTTTCTTTTTTCTTTCACTATTTCAAAAGAACTAAAAAGCTTCTGGTTCTGACAAACGTGGTGCGTATTCTCTACATACAGGATTTAGTTGACTAACGTTTCTGAAGACAAAAATCAAACCCAGTTCTACCACATTTTTTTTGTAACCTCACACCTCGAACTAGAAAAGAGTCAGTTTAGTCATTTTGATGTCAGGCTAAAAACTCTTAGGGCCAGCGAGTTATTTAAACAGAGTCTAACTTAGGCCGCAGCTTAAGACAAGCAGTGGGCCTCCAAATCTAATCCCAGTTGTTCCGAAGCCCGATTAAGCTAATCCTGGATTAACAACAACTTTGGTTCGAGTTTAATAACACAAAAATAAAGATTTTTCAAAAATATTTTTGTCCCTCAGTTTCGACGTTGACTTTTCTTTACCACTAACCTAACATTAGAGTTTTAAAACAATTTTGCGAGCGAGCAGAAAACCTCGGTTAACTTTTAATCGTGGATTAACGTTAATCCGGCGGCTTTCGAACAACCAGGCCCGTTGATAGGTGGTTTATTTTAGGGAGATAAAGAGTTTTCTAGTCTGGGATGCAGGCCTTCCTGTTACTGTAAAAAGCAGACAATGTTTAGATATGACTGTGGGCAAAATTGGAAATGGCTTAGAACGTGGTTTTGTTAAACACCGTCTAAACTGTCTTTTAATAAGTGACCCTAACTTTTAAGATATATACAGGACACATAGTACAGGATTTCAGTTACAGCTCAGTTCAATTCTACTGACGTACATTGTAGTTTTCGTGTACTTTGAACTGAGGGTTTTGGTACCCGGCGAAAAAAGCATGCACTGTCAAATTTGCCACAGTCCATGTCATTTTCCTTAGCCATGGGGTGAATGGCTTTCCCGTGATTATTTTATGGCTTTCCTGATTGGATTAATTGAAAATTGGATTTGATTAAAGAAAATTTCCATTAACTTGTGATAACGTGAAGATATTTTATTTGGAACGTGTCTCAGTTCGTTCAGGCACGTAACTAACTGCATTGTAAAGATGCCAAACGTTACTTTAACGAACTTATGTTTGCCCTTTATGAAGATTTATTTTACCATTTTAACCAGAGATACACCCATGTTGGTTCGAAGAGGACCCACCTTGTCTGAGGTAGGGAGTTATTGAAGACACCATCGTACCTATCTCATGATCATTACCGATAAAATTTTATTGGCTTTAAAATTTGAGTTCACACAGAAATGCTCAGCTAGGAAGAGTTAGTCGGAAGAGTTAGTCAGCAATGTTAGATTAACAAGAAAAGTGATGTTTAAGTCTCATTGTCATTTTTTTACTGCTGGTTAGAGGGTTGGCATAGCAATCAAGACACCATTTTTTTGAGGTTGAGGAAAAGGGGATGCAGGCAGAGACCACCATCTATTTTGTGGTTTGGTGGGTCCTGTTCGAGTATAGTACTTTTGACCACTTCCCTCACAAAAGGAAATGCACAAGAAAGTTAACTTACTGCAAATTTCAGATGTGAACATGTATAGTGCGAAAAGAGTTAGAAAAACACAGGGGTTGTAGTGAGAAGGTCTTCCTTGATATTACGTCTTGATTACCTTACCAAGTTAGAACTGGACAGCTTAAGCCCTACCTTGACAGAATAAATCATTAAACCTACTTCGTAATATGGAGGGATTTCCCGGGGAAGTACTCCTCGGATTGTTTGGTGGAGGTGTGTGGCTCGCTTCTCCAAACCCTGGCGTTATTTCAGACCAAAATATGTAATTTTCGGGTACCTATTTTCAGACCTGATCTTTAGAATCCATACCCGTTTTGAGACTTTCAGACCAAAATAGTTAAAATCAGTACCCTATTTCAGACCGACATTGCTCAAGAACCAAACCCTTTGGGGCCGCACATACCTTCAAAGCTTAGAGAAGAGGAGAGACCCTGGGAACGAACTCGAGGTTGCTGGGGACAGAATGTTCTCGTTGGGTTGCCCCTGACAACAGAAACGGGTTCGAATTAGAAAATGTGCCACTTTTATACGCATAACTAAGTACAAAAGTGTTAGTGGATTTGCGAATTAGCGCAATTACAAGAAAGTATAGAAGGCAATGGAATCTTGGCGTATTTAAGCTAAGAAACATTTCGAAAATGTAAGCATATCTGAAGGGAGCCTAGGTCGACGAAATTCTATTTAGTGAATTTTGTAGCTATTTGTGAGCGTCTGATTAGCGTTTAATAACGTTATGACTGACAAAGGAATCTCACAACTTTTAATGCAGAAAAAAGGTCGACATTATATTAATTTAGTAGTAAAGACATTAAGAAACCAACAGAGATAACTGCACCAAATAAGATCACCGCCAGTTGAAAGACGCACATTAATGAGATTATCAATAATCATAGTTAATGGAAGATTAAAGGGAGATTGTGTGGAAGTCTTTGAGTCGAACATCGAACTTCTGAAAACTGAGCATTCAACCGAACTCAGGGCAAAAACGAATCTTTGGGCCGAGTGACTGATATCATGTAAAGATCGATGGACTCGGTTAATCTTCCCTCGTTCTGGTCGATCTAAACTGCAATCTGACGAATTTAATTGAGTCAAATGTAGAACTTATCTTTAACTTAATTTTTAAATTATGACATTTTTTGTTGATCTTTTAAACATAAAAACGTTTCAGCATTATCCAATTTTAACTACGATATTATGATGGTTTTCATACTTTGGACAGACGTAAGAATTTTACAACTTTTCATGGAGGAAAATCTTATTAAAACATATTAAAATGCATTTAGGAATGAGAGCTGTTTCCACTTTTTCTTCTCCTTCTTCTTTTTCTTCTTCTTCTTCTTCTTCTTCTTCTTCTTCTTCTTCTTCTTCTTCTTCTTCTTCTTCTTCTTCTTCTTCTTCTTCTTCTTTTTCTCCTTCTTCTCCTCCTCCTCCTTCTTCTTCTTCTTTTTTCCATCCCTACCTTTGTCCTTTCTTTGTACAGCATTTTTTAATAACATCTAGTCATAGCCAGACGCGTAGGTCCAAGGCAGATTTACATCAAATTAGATTAACTATCAGATGCGTCGACTTGCTGTCGTCTTTAGTTAGCTTAATCTAATGATGTACGTCAATCTGACTGAAAGCTGTAGTTTTAGTTTTCAATTACGACGTCTTAATTTTTATATCTTCTTAATCTTCTTAAAGCCTCAAAATTTAAACGTCAGATTCCAGGTGAACTTTAGTCAATACATTTTTTTTGTCTGACGATACTGTACTGACGTACAAAGTTGTTGTTAACCTGACTAACTTGTCAGGCTGTAAATGAATAGGAATATATGAAACATCTGTTGGAACTGCGGATGAATAAACAAATAGGAGAAAGATCCTCGCAGTCCTTCTCCTATTTGCTCATTCATACGCACTTCTTATATATGTTTCATATATTCCTATTCATTTATTCATCCTTCACGGGTTTATAACGAACTCACAATTAATGTGACCAGCTCCCAGTTGGCTTGATAGCTCAGTTGGCAGAGGTCATGGGTTCGATTCCCGTTCAAGCCTGAATTTTTTCAGGCTTTCTTTTGTCAACTGCTTAAGTTGCGTACTAACGGCGAGGATCTTTCTCCTATTTGTCCGTCTATATTAGGCATGTTTACAAACCGACCATTTGTCTCTGTCAAGGGCGCCTTAGGAGCACCTCTGTTAGGAGCTTCTAAGAGGCACCTCTGGCAGGGGCGCCCAAGGGGCACCTCTTTGAGGAGCACCTAAGGAGCACCTCTGTCAGGGGCGCCTAAGGGGCACCTCTGTCGGGAACACCTAAGGGGTACCTCTGTCGGGAGCATCTAAGGAGTACCTCTGTCAGGGGCGCCTAAGGACCCTTACGGGAACCTCTGTCAGGGGCGCATCAGAAATTGGGAGGTAGTTTTAAAGCCGGAAAATCTGCAGTTCAGCTAACATTTTCGTAAAGCCAACAGCACTGAGCTTTTAAATTCGGGGAATAAAACACCGTTTCCTAAAACTTTCTGAACTTAAATTTTCAGCTAAAACATCCTAACAAATCACACGTCATGAGATTATGCAATTCGACATCTTCATACGGCAATTTGATTTATTTTGTAATTGTAATTATTGTATTTTAACAGGGAAGAGCCACCCAGTGGATCTGTTAATAAACCATTATTATTATTATTATTATTATTATTATTATTATTATTACTTAGCTAAACCGCGCTTAAGGGCCCTGTGCACTGATAAAAAAGATGAGATTCGGCCCCTCCGATAAGAAGTTCTTTCAGGACGACATTTTAAGAAAACCGAAGGAGGTAAACACCATTGTAATTATTGTTACTAAAGTTCATTAAGTCCTTTATTCTGATGTTGTGTCTTAAAATGTTGACGTCAGGGCTTGCCCCGCGCTTTTAGCCCAATAGTGATCAGAATCTCACTTCTCCTTGCAGTATCGTTATCGTTGATCGAACATCCAGGTTATGAGAATGACGAAAATGACCAGCAATGAGAAAATCTCTTGATGTTTAAGCAAATTCTCCTAACTAGAACCAGAAGAAATATATTGAAAACAGGAACAAACAGTGAGGAGAATTTGCACTTTGATATTGGACTTAAATGATAACATTACTTTTTATCTAAGGGTACTTTTTAGTTGTCAAAACTGGCCGGCCTCACCCGGTCAGTTCGTACCCAAACGGAATGTAGCAATTTGAAGGATAAGTTTTATCCTAGTCCTACGAATATCTTCAAAATAGCGCGTACCATTTTCGAAGTGATTATTTTTCAACATTTTGCAGTACCGTCCCTTCAAAATGACGCACTAGATTTACAGACTGGCCGGTCAGTTCTTAAAAAATGGAAAGCGCCCTAAGTGTAATTAGGTAATTACCGTCAAGACAGTGTTTTCAAGCATTTTCACAAACCAACGGTTTCTCTTAATTCCCAGGCTACTTCGGTAAATACCTAAACGAGTACGACGGCAGCTGGGTCCCAGTTGGTTGGAAAAAATGGGAAGGACTTCTTCACAACTCCAAATTCTACAACTACACAATGAGGCACAACAGCTACAAGGAGCGCCATAAGATGAGCTATGAACACGACTACTTCACAGACCTCATCACGAATCGCAGTATTTCATTTATACGCCGAGCCAAAGCAAGCAGACCCGATAGTCCTTTCCTGGCTGTTCTGAGTCACTCTGCACCTCATGGCCCAGAAACGGCAGCTCCGCAGTATAGCACGGCATTCCCTGATGCTAAAGCTCCAAGGTATAATTACAACAATAGTGCTACTGCTGCTACTGCTACAATTTATAATAATAATAATAATAATAATAATAATAATAATAATAATAATAATAATAATAATAATAATTGCGTTCGACGTAGAAAGAACGCACTCCTAATTGCGCCTGGAGTCGAGAATTATGGGGCAATCAATGAATGTCATGCATCATCACCAACTTGGCAAAAAAGAGAGAGACTGGGATTGAAATCATCGAACACTACTACTACTACTACTACTACTACTACTACTACTACTACTACTACCACTGATAATAATAATAATAATAATAATAATAATAATAATAATAATAATAATAATATTGATGATGATGATGATGATGATGATAATAATAATATTAATAATAATTGTAATGGTAATACTGCCACCACTGCTGCTATTACTACTACTACTACTACTGCTGCTGCTACTGCCGCTACTGCTGCTTCTGCTGCTACTACTACTACTGCTACTGCTACTGCTACTGCTACTTCTAGAACTGCGACTTCTGCGTGTTACAGACAAGTAATCAAATATAATAAATTTTAAGCTAGCTAAATAAGAAAGAAGTAGAGAAGTATTTAACATGCCACGAGAAACTTAATAAAATGAATCATAATTATACTGGCACTCCAATAATTTCCTTCTTTCTTTACAGGCTTCCCAATTGGAACTTTGTTTCTCAAGATAAGCAGTGGATATTAAGAGAGAAAAAGCCGATGGACGCACAGAAAATAGCATTCGTGGATCTCTTGCATCGTCGCCGTCTTCAAACGCTCCTCTCTGTTGACGACTCGGTCGCACGAATCTTCAGCACACTGCAGTCGTTAGGTATCGAAAATGAAACTTATGTCTTCTTCACTTCAGATCACGGCTACCATCTCGGGCAGTTTGCTTTGGTGAAAGGCAAATCCATGCCGTTTGAGAGTGACATTCGAGTACCTTTCTATGTCAGAGGTCCAAGCATTCCAAAAAATATCAGGTAACTACAGTTTTAGGCATCCCCCAGCTATAAGGATCATCATCATCATCATCATCATCATTGTTTATCATCGTCCGTCATCGTCATCATCATTATCATTTGTCATCATCATCATCATCATCATCATCATCATCATTATCATCATAACATTTCTCAGTTGTTCAAATACCCGAAACTAGTATATTTGGGTATATTTGTGATAAATTATGCCAGCAAATTCCATGCAGCAACTTCTGTAAAAGGGTTACGTTAGAGCAATAAGCTTGTGTCTCAACCTCTATCTGCCAAATCTTATTTTTTTTTTCTCGAACTTCGTTTCAGATAGACAATAAGGAAATTTTTATACTATCTGTTTTAAGAAAAAAAGTTCTTATCATCACCTGGACGACAGAACCTCATGTGAGAGTTGCTGCATTTAATTGTGATTTCCTAACTCATCCTTTTTTCCTTTTTCAAGGATGAAAGAAATGGTTTTAAACGTCGACATAGCGCCAACGTTTTTGGACATCGCTGGCGTAAACGTCCCAAGAGACATGGATGGTTCTTCAATCATGAGACTGTTCAGAAAGTCGAAAGATGGACGTAGATCAAAAAGGTAAATAGAAAACACAGTTAAAATCAATACTTTGCGAGGGTAAAAAGCAAGAAATTTTGTGGTTTCGATTTCGAATTAGTAAATGAATTCAGACCGCGATTATCTATCTTAGACTTATTTTGGCTGCAAGCCGGTCCTTAAAACTCCTGGGATAGAGAAATTAAGAAACGTTTTCGTTGAAGACTCGAGCGAACGTTTTCAGATTGTTGTTGTTGTGGTTGTCGCTTTGTTTGTTTGTTTTTACATTGACAATCGGATGATCTTCCAGACTTGTACCCAACCCTGCATCAGGATAAGTTTACAAGTAAGCTTAACAGGAAAGTTCTGCCCAGCAGCTATCATTTGAGTAATCACACGTTATTGTTGAAATTAAAAAGGCCTTAACGAGGATTTGCTTTAAGACAGTCCTTAGACAAAGCAAAACAAAAAATAAGACACGTTTAGACTTAAATTACATTAAAAAACATTTCTCATCTCATTTGTCTTCTCACTTCTTGTTTTGTTGGTGTTTTACAGGAGGATGCACGTACAATGGAGAGACACGATACTTATTGAAAGATCTCGAGGGTAAGCCGAAATTTACAAAAAACAAGTAAAGGAGAACCCCCTGATCACTTATTAAATCTGCATCATTAGACATTGATAACAAAGTACAATTTTATTGCAAAAAACTGGAGGCAAACTTTATTTTTCTCCCCGACACAAGAAATGACGTATATCGCAGGATATCTGTTGACTACGGAGGACGAATATTCTGTACACCTTGACCACATTTGGGCAGTGTCACAATATGTTGAATAATAACGGTCAATGTTTCACGCTACCAATCGCTAGCTATCCTTCATCCAATCCCTGAGTCACGAGTAATTCGTTTGAAATCATACTGTTCGCATTTTTTGCAGCGGTATTTCGTTACGAAATGTGGTATGGTGACAGACGCGCGGCGATCAATTAGGAGTTTGCCTAACGCGCGTATGGTTAAATTTGCACATTTATACAAAATTATTTGCGCACGCAGAAAATGTTGGCAATGTGTCATTTTGTTTTAGCTGGAGAAGAACAAAGAGCTTGTTGGAGGCAAGCTCGCGCAAGGATGGCAAGACGCACAAGAACACCTTTGAAGGAGTGTCACGCAACAGGACAGTGACAGGCAAAGAACGCAAGATGACTCTTCTAGAGAAAATCTGCTCCAGAGAGAAAAATCAGTCACCATGCCAACCGAAGCAGCTCTGGGAATGCGTGACAGTGGATGGCAGACCAAGGCTAAGGAAATGTAGGAAAAATGGAGCGATCCAAGCGACAACGGCCACAACCACCCGACCCACGCCATCCACCGCTCCCACCACCCCTGTGAAGATGTGTGTCTGCATGAAACCGAGGCCTGGGTATGAAAACCAGGGTGATATGTTACCTTATGCCGGTGAGTGTGATTAGATAGGCTCAAAGGTCAGTTAATGAGTTATTTACTCTTTACCAATTTGCTTTAAATACGATTCTTGTCCACTGTTTACGTTGAAAAATGTCTTCTCTTCCTTCCATTCTCCAGCGTTAGGATTAGGCTTAGGTGTGTTGTGCTATAATTGTAATAATAATGAAGCTAAACATGACATAATTACATAACGTCATGGAAACGTCATGGTGTTGTAGATAAAGACCTAATTGGAACTGAAGATGTCTCTTTATTTAGTTGTGAAACGTCTTTTAAAACGAGTTACCATTTTATACTCCTCAAACTCATTTCTTTATATTAATAATAATAAGTAATATTTATATGGAGCCAAATTATAAAATGCTTTATTAAATGTTTTTTAATCCGAGAGTCGTTTGTGAAGGAAAAGCAAAGATTACTCGTAAACAGCTTACGGGTAGAAAAAGAAAAGTTACAATGCCATACCTTCTTTGTTCTCCAACAGAAGAATGGCTTGCAGAAGGCATGGATTATTTATCAGCAAAAGAACTGAGACGACGCTCCAGGAGGTCTCGCTCTTACTATAACAACAGGCCAAGACGAAACAGAAACGAGTTTAATGCCAGAAGATATTACAAAGAGTTGGCGAGGGCGCAGAAACTTCAGAATCGACGATCTAAATCAAAGATGTTGCTAAGAACTGCAGTAACAGGCAAGTTTAACCTTTAAACCCCCAATAAGGATCAGCTTGTATATTTTCCCCTTACATGGCCAGTAATTGACCACTTGGTAACTATATTGTACAAAGAGCTACCAAAGACCAACTTCACGTACAAACGAGTTCGAGGTCGTTTTTCTTCAAAAAGACAAGTTGAAAACCTTCTACGGCCAACAAATCTCTTGGAAATAGCCGGATGTAGTCTTCGAAAACAACAAAAAAAGTAGGCTTGTGTTTTCAACTACCATGATATTTTTGCAGTTTAATTAAACCCTAAACTTCGTTTTCCCGCAAGTCTCCCCACAAATTGAGGTCAAGTTAAATCCCGTGCGACTGAGTCACCGTTCCTGCCGCATGCCAATGCCTTAGCGAATACGTCATCATCAGGATCACTTAAAAGTTGTAAGATAATTGTTTTTAATGGCCAATCGAAAGCTCCAAACCACAGTAAGATCTCCCTTTTTCCTCCTTTTTAAATTATTTTGGATTCTCAAGCTATCTTTCTTCAAAGAGGCACAGGCCGTCACTGTTTTGTCGCATTTGCTATCAACCAGTGTCAAACTTTTGCGTGTTTTCATACTTGAAATATTAACTTCATCAGCGATGATGCTGTGTTCGTGTATTATGGTAATAGGTTTATACATAGCTATGATTCTTTGATGGCCTTGCGTAGAATTATTTGGCTGATCATCCAAGGAAAAAATTTGGCGAGGTTGTAGTTTATCAATCATTCAAACTTCCCGGGTTTTACAGAAAGTGACGTCACGATGGCCCGCATCTTCTGGACAAGTAATCTGATTGCGAAAAGCCGAAGTTGACCCCTCCCTCCTGGTCATCATGCTTTAATTTGTATGGTTTAATTTATCGCAGGGACAAGAACTAGATCGAACGCAACAGAAGCGCAGACTGACCGCTACGATTTTGCTGGGGTGCAAGAAGTCGTTGAAGAAAAACTTGGAAAACTCAAAGAGAAAATCTGGGAAACAAGAATGCGGCTAGGAGCTCTGCGGGACCGAAGGAAGAAACTGCTGCTTATAAGCGCCCGCGATCGGCTTATCGAGTATCCCTGTCCTTGTAACCCTGGCAACGACACAAAGCCTGAGAGGACGACCGCGGCAAGTCTTCGTAATGGAGGAGACGATGGTGATGATCGTGCCGACGAAGGTAAATTAGAATACAGCTGTTACAACCTTTGTCGAAACAGCTGTATGCAACAAAATTAACTGTTAGATTATTAAGTTCTGGAGGTAGTGCGCCTGAGAAACTGAACGTCTATGTCATAGGGTAACCACGATGGGACCGAGGGACGCTCGTTACCCAGAAGGTTAAATTACTCTTTCGCTACCACTTTCGGGGAAATCTCGTTTCAAGAGTCCTCAGGATCTTTGGCCTGCGGTTGGTTGCCAGGAGAGACTCTGGGGGTACTGGATTTCTGCGGTAAACCAATACATAGCCGTTACGCAGCAGCCAATCACAACATTTTTTTTTTTTAAAAATTCCTTAGAGTCTCTCCTGGCGAACAATCGCTGGCCTAAGAGCCTGAATACTCTGGGTACTCCCCAGGGGCGAGTGTCACAAGACTTATCTGCCAACTTCAGGCCTTCAGATAAGTTAAAAACACTGTTTTAACGTTGATGTTAAAAGTTACACCCGAAGTTGCTTATTATGCTACCCAATCCATGTGTGTAGGGGGCTACAGTCTATTTTTGTCATCGGCCCCAGGAGATCTTACACGACCATCAAAATTAAAGTTAAGCTTTGCGCATGCGTCTGTCACCTTATGCCTGTGTTTACATGTGTAAGCATTCTTCTCCGGTCATGCGCTTTTTTATATCTTTTGTAATTTCATTTTTATTGTACATATACTAGCATGACAAAGCATTATTAAACTTAAACTTAAACTTTATACTTGTGCTTATGGTTAACGCGATGTTTACGTCGCATATAAGTAAGACCAGAGTATGCTATTGGTTAAATAGCTGACCTTACTGTGAACGTGTTACTTGTCCATTTAGACCCACAGATGTCGCGTCTGAAAAGACGAAACAAGCAGCCGAAGGCGGTGTCACGGAAAGCAGACCCGAAGAAGAAGAGGGTCAAGACAAGCATAAGACGAAGTAAATGCAGCAGCCCTGGAATGAATTGCTTTTACCAGACTACCGATCACTGGAAATTACCTCCTCTGTGGAAGGGTATGGCCAATAAATAAATCCATTCATTCATTTGCTTAGAGGTAGGAAAGAAGGAGGGAAGGAAGGGAGGAAGGAATTAGTAGAAAAACAAACAACAAATACAGAAAAGTAATAAAAATGTCGGTATCGAAAAAAAAAAAAAGAAAAACGCTTCATAATAATAATAATAATAATGATAATAATAATAATAATAATAATAATAATAATAATAATAATAATAACAATAATAATAATAATAATGACGTGTCAAGCAACAATCTAGCAGAGGGGATTCTCATTGCTAATGGGGACACCTAACTTTCTAACATACAATCTAAAAAACAAAAGGAATGATTGATCGATTTAATGACTAAGTGAAAGAACGGTACAAAGAACAAACGAACTAACGAACGAAACGATGAGTGAACGAGTAAACAGAGGAATGCGTGCATGAATGAATGAATGAATGAATGAATGAATGAATGAATGAATGAATGAATGAATGAATGAATGAATGAATGAATGAATTGCATCAATCCACGAACCTAATTCATTCGTCCATCCATTCAATTTTAGTTATTATTCATATCATATTATAAGAAGCTCTTTTTTATTTACTTTGCCGCATGATTTCTAGGAAAACCGGTATATATTGATAAAACATCCTTGTAAGAGGTCAGCCCGGTTTAAATACTTCTTATATTTTTTGTTTCTTACTTGTTTTCATCAGGAGGTGAGTTCTGTTTCTGTCCCAATGCTGCCAACAACTCTTACTGGTGTCTGCGAACGATAAACGCTACTCACAACTTTCTTTACTGTGAGTTTATTACACACTTCTTGGAGTTCTTTGACCTCAACCAAGATCCGTACCAGGTATAGTACATTGATAAACGTTTAAATCCTTCCTGCAAGATCAGTGCGTTGTCAAACAGACAGCTAATGAGAATAAAGAAATTAATCAATTTAAGTTTGTTTTCCTTATGCGTCACCTAGTTTTGAGAATGCATTATTCCAATAAGCGGAATGTACCACAGCAGATCTGCGACAACAATACATTACCAATCTTTATTCATTCATTCGCTCGTTAGTTCATTCATTCACTCATTTCATTCGTTCGTTCATTCGTTTATTCGTTAATTCATTCATTCATTCATTCATTCATTCATTCATTCATTCATTCATTCATTCATTCATTCATTCATTCATTCATTCATTTGTTCGTTCGTTCGTTCGTTCATTCATTTCATTTCATTTGTTTATTCGTTCATCCATCCCTCCAGCCGTTCATTCATCTATTCACTCCCTTATTTAATTCTTTGTTTATTTGCTTGTTTATCTATGAGTTCAATCAATTATAAAACTTATTGTTCTCTTCATCTTGATTTGATATTAGTTTCGTATTGATTAATTATATTTTAGACTCTTCTGAACGTACGTTTTCATTGCAAAGTCATACCTGGTGTACTTTGCTTTACTTAGGTCCGCTTAGCATGCACAGAGCTTAGAATAGACTTCTTTTGATATATGTTAATATTCAGCTTTGAACCCAATGAGGCTTCGAGTAAAAAAATCAAAGGAATTTGCATAAACATGTTTATTTTTGTCTGTTGTTTGTGTCCTTTAGGCCTCGAAATCGCATCAAAGCTGAATTTTAATATTTTGAAACAGGCCCAATCGATATGTGAGTTGTCACGTAATGCCTCTGTAAAAATGAAAATGAGTGTTGCGTTACCACCTGGTAACGCAACACACACACATTCCCCCTATCCTATTGAACCTCGACGCTTGTTTGTTCGTTTGTTTCTATTTTGAACCTTTGTCACTCATTTATCTTGCAGTTGTATAATGTAATCCATGAAGTGGAACCCGCGGTTTTATCGGAATTACATCGACAGCTAAACAAAATGAGAGCGTGCAGAGGAGAAAACTGCAACCATTACTATGGCAAGAAATACACCACCTCTGCTCCATTAACAACTCCTCTAACAACAAGTACATGGACGCAAACTGTCGCAACCACAAGTGGGATAACAGATGGGAAGCCTACTGCCATTAGCACTGAGAATACGTTAACCTTGCCAACGGCGCCGTCAAGTTATCCGGATCTGTTGTCTAGTCCGTTGCCAACTGAAAGTCGTTCGGAAGGTTTCGCGAGTACTCCGGAAAATTCCGTCGATTCATCGGAAACGACAGAATCTTCGGAGGTTTTGCCTTTTACCACAGTGACACCTACGGTAGGGAGAATCAAGACAGAAAATTTGACGACCAAACCACTGGAGAAGCAGACCTCCAGGCCTGGGAATGAGAAAGCGTCTGAGGAAAACAGTGGCGAAGAAGCTACGCAGGAAAGTTTGAAGAGGTCCAAACAATATAAACAGAAAATTACCACAGAAGAAAGTGTGATGTCACCGACCAGTTCGGTTCAAAACCGTTCGGAAGACCTCGGAAACACTTCGGAAAGTGTCGTGAGTACCACGAAGACCACCGTTGATGCCTCGGAGGCGATGAAAACTTCAACCTTTACGACTTCGGTGCCTACCAAAGAAAACGCAAAAACAGAACAGCTGACAATGAAACCAATAAAAAGAAAAACATCCAAACGCCGCAAAGGAAAGAATTCTCACGATAAAAAGTTCAAGAAGTCTAAAAAGAAATCCCTCAAAACCTCTCTGCCTTTACCAACCGAGTCAATGGTCCCAGATAAACCATTGACAACGCCAAGGGACATTCCATATCCATTCAGTACAACCACGAAAAGCGAGAAGTCTGAGAAACCAACAGAAAGCGCATTAATATTTACGAATGGCTCCGAAGAAGTGCCGACAGTGCTCGTGAATGCTTCGCAGCCGGAACCGAGTTCTTTGGAGAGTAGGCTCTCTACGTCTGTTCCAAAATCATGGACAGCTATTTCGAGAGAAGAAAATACAAGTGACATGAATTTAAAAGAATATTCTACGGTAAAACCAACACGTCGAAAATCTACAAAACGACGAAAAAACGGAGAGAAAGAAGGAAAAGGGCCTTCTAAAAAATCCAAGAAATTAAAAAAAGGTAAAAAGAAGTCTTCTGGAAAGGGAGTTTTGCTGACACCTTCAAACACTGGCTCCTCGGCAGAAAACGAAGAAATCTCAAAACCCTCTGAGAATCAAACAAGAAACGAAACAAACTCGGGACCCGAGAAACCCAAATTGGGAGAAAACGAGGAATCCAAAGAGAATCAAGCATCGACGGAAATTTCACGAAAACGAAACAAAAAGCCGTCGGGAAAACGACTTAACCGAAATTCGAAGAAGCGATCCAAGAAGCCAACCAAACGCCCACAAGCATCTCAAATCAGTAAGGGAGGGGTGGACGAGGGCGAAACTGTGTCTCCTGAGGGGGGTGGAGGTGAGTTTGAACAAGAATTTTCACCGTTAGATCCCTGAAGGGATTTGACTTGAGACCTATGAACCAAACACCAGTAGATTGAAAAAGCAAGCGCGGATCTTGGAACGTTTGACCCGCTTCAGTGCAAGGAAGACAAAAATATCCTCGTTGAATTAGACTGGGGATACTCTCGCAAATTTTGTTGCCGTTTGCTCTTTTTAATTTAGCGTTAAGTTGAGTCTTTCTATGGGCGTTTTCGGCCTCGTTTTCGTCGGTTGTTCACAAGTTTCATACAGTTTATCATCAAAATTGTCTAAGTTTGATATCCAATTAACATTTCTAGTCTTGATCGCCGCGCCAGATCGGATGGGCTCGGATCACACACGGTCATCGTGTTTATCAACACTTGTGTCGTTTCAGACGAAATATTCGTTGGAAATACCCATAGAGAGCCTCTATTTTTTCATTGGGTCATTCTCGTACCCAGAGTCTTTAGGCTCTTTGGTCAGCGGCTTACCTCGTGATCATGCGCGCTAATCAAGAAGCCTGAATATCTTCGTTAGGTTTGTTTTAAAAAATTAAATGTACAGATTTTGTCCGCTTAAGAACTTTTTACTGGTGAAAATTTTTATTGGCTTTGATTTTCTAATTTGTAAACGTAAAAACAGCAGAATCTTCGCTATTTTATATGTCTGTATATTCAATAAGGCTGTGGACAAGGGCATCCAACGGTGGATATCTGTTCGGAAGGCGTTAATCGCCTCTTGGGGAATATGTCAACTCAAAATTTCGCAACACTGGAGAGATAATTCGTTTCGTTTTCGTAGGGGCAAATATCCCGTCAAAAATGAGAAAAAAGGTCAGCTAGCATTTTCGCAAAGCCAACAAAAGCTCGTAAAATCGGGCATAAGATTCCGTTCCCTACAATTTTCTGCAGTAAAACTTTTTTTCTGCAGTAAAATTTTCAGTTAAGGCACCCGAACAGATGAAACTGAATTAGCATACAAAAAATAAATGCATTTTAAAGGCTACAAAACGACCAAGGAAGACAGGAGCCAACAGTTTAAGTATTTGCTTAAATGTCCTCGTTGGGTGCCCTTGTGTAGACTCAGTCCATGTCGCTCAAAGCTGAGTTTTTCCTCGACTATCCACCGTACCCAAAAAAATGGCGTCTGGTACGCTTACCCGTAATTCTTAGCGTACGAAAACCCTAAAAACGCTCCGTCGGGAAAGTTCTTAAAACTTTAAACCTAGCATACACAATGTTGTTAGTAAAGGAACGAATTTCACGAAAAACATAGCTTTCTATGTGCCTATTTGCTATGTGAGGTTGGCAAGGGATGTGGTAAAATTTACAGTCGGCATTTTTTTTCTGTACGGTGGATGCTAATCGCTGCATATACGACGTGTCAGCATTAAGCTGGTAAAAACAACAAATAGGTGTATTTCTAGTTCGCATAATTCATGTCGAAGTGTGGTTCATCGTTTCGTTTTTCCTAAGGCATGCTATAAAAACGTAAACAGTTTATCTTTGCAATTTAGCTAGCAAGCCAAAATAACGGACAAGATCCGTATTTCAGTGAATAAAATTGATCTGTCGCATTCGCAATTTTCAAATTCATGGCTATTTTTTTGGCAAGAAAGTATTTCTAAGGAACGTTAAATTTTTGTGAAATGAAGTGCGTGATTTTTATACATGGTCATTGATCTTTTTTAATTAATCTGATTTAGATGTTTTTTAAGTGTGACGCTGATTCTTGGAAAAGTATTTTAAAGTAGTTTTAATTGAGATGACGTATCAGAGAGAAAAGAAAGCAGAGTTTACAATAACAGGAATGATCAAATCAACAGAAGTGAATTATTTAAGAAAGAAATTGTTGTTTACAATCAGCTGGCAAATTGTAATGGTTGCTATGAAGCGCGCCATTTTAGAGCTCTTTTCATATTACTATCAGCCTCAGTGATGGATTTAGGGGAGGGGTCGGAGGGGCTCCCCTCCTCTAATATTTTGGCACCTAAATATTCCGTTTCACGAACAGAAGCGAGTGGAGCATTCTAAAGCGGTCCCCTTGATTATCTGAAGGTCTGTATGCGCCATGGAGTCTGTAGTCGCTTAGCAACCACGTCCCATAGTTCTTTGAAGTTTTGCAATCCAAGATGACGGCAATGGTGCGAAAGTCCGCCATCTTCGATTGTAACGGCCCGAAAAGACTGGAAACCAAGAAAAGTTGACAGTTACCGCTACAAAGCGACATTTTATTTTTATAGTTTAAACTGAGACTAGTTATTTATATTTTTATCTCGGTGTTACTGTTGCGTTACAGCGAAACCGCTTTTTATTCTTAAATTGGTTAAGAGTTGAAATTTGAAAAGAACCAGCTAACGTTTGGTCAACGAGAGATTTTGAAAGTTAAATATTAACTACCATGTAGTTAAAAGCTTTCATTCCGGGGATTGAATCTAAAACGTTTTTAGTATACGTAGTTTTCTAAGTTATTTTGAGTTTTTGTATGGTGTTGGTGTGATTAAATAAAAGTTCAACTTACAATTTGCAAGATAAAGTGTTTTTGTTTGATCGTTTTGACCTCCCTTGTATCATAGAGTCTTGAAAACAGTCCGTATTTAGGTCGTGGAACGTGCGCGGTCTTCACACAGAAAGTATGAATGGAGCATTGCTTAGTCCCTGTAAGGCGTTCTCCCAGGCCCTCACGGTCAATTCGTTTCGGTGACATCCGAGACGAACGCTAAGACCACGTGATCCGAAACGGATTGACCGAGATGAAAGACAGAGAGAAGCCTAGTAACTAGACTAAAGGGAGCAAAGAAACGGAAAGAGAAACGGGGAAGAAAAGCCCTACAGTCGGGACTTCGGGCCTTTACAAATTCCCAACTTCGGCGATCCGCGCCTCTTTACCCGAATTTCAAGAAACAAAAGACTTCTTTGCAGTGTATGTACCCTATTCGCTCACCCAATCTCGTTCCCAGAGTCCGCGTTACCCTTATCCAGCGCCCGTTCCGCTGGATAAGGTTAGCACGGTCTCTAGGAATGAGATTGTTGCGCGCTTTGACTTGTTTGCGTTGTCAGTTTCGCGCAACGAAAATAGTTGGACCCATGTTTTTAGTTTGTTTTGTTTTGTTTTCCTTAAATCATCTGGTAGTCTCCTACAAAGCGTTGCGTAACGACACTAAGAACGGCTGCGTAGGAGACTAATGATCTTGCAGCAATTTGGCATAAATGCTTGCTCGCGTGACTTGATGTTTCCATGGCAACAACATTGTGATGTCAGAGAATGATCCTTTATGAGATGAGCTAAGTAATCTAAATGGGGCAACAGATTCTGACTCTAAAAGCGTTTTTGATGATAATAAGATATTTACAAATCGTGGCTACCACTATCAAGCCAGTAAGCAGTAAAACGTAAAAAATAATTAAACTCCGTTAAAGTCGTAAGGTTTTTACTTCAGAGCTCAAAGTTAATAAGTTTTTGTGAGACCGTGATAACTAAATCATTTTATGTTTCACTAGTAAAAGTTTCAGGAACCATTAGGTGTGGTGATTCGGTTTTCCGACATTTAAGGAGAAAACAAAAGCACACAGCGCCGTCCAGTCTCCACATATTCCACTTTGAAAAACTTGAAACTTGTTTAGTAAATCGTAAAAATTTTTAGTCAACTCACAGATGCACAAACAACTTACCAGTTTTGAATTCTCAAAGAAAAAACTTTAATTCCAATGAACTTTTTTATTTTTTTAACGTTTGACCAAAGTTAGTACAGTCGAAGTTCTCCTTGCGACCAGCTCTAGTTACAACCACCCTTGTGAAACCTCGTTTGAATTGTCACTTAAACTCTATAATCAAAAACTCTCGTACGCGACCGCTCCCATAGGCATAGGCGACCACAACCACTTTTGGCAATTACCAACTGGTCTTTTCCTTTGGTTTTAAGCTCTCGTAAGCGACCTCTCAAAGATTCTGATACGTATTGTGGTAACTCTTTAATAAAACTTTGTGTTCACATTTACAGTAATATGGCACTGCCTAATAATTTTCGTAGATAAAGATCTCGATCTCGAATCTAAAATTCAAGATGATTTACGGCTGGATCAAGAGTGTTACCCTGCGACGTAGAAAGCATTACACTAAAAGCTCTGTAAGGGACCAGCTTCTATTGTTTCAGCTTTTGGTCCCTTACGAGTGTGTATTCTTGTAAGCGACCAGTAGTTACGACCACTTTTTCCAATTCCCGAGGTGGTCGCTTACAATATACGAGAGCTTCGAATAAACGTCCATCATTCTGTAAGCGTTGCAGACCTATAAATGCCGTGAAAAGCTTGGAAACTGGTAAATGCGCGCTGGGTTCAAATTTCATTTTCCTCGATTTCGGCCATTTTGAAGTTTCCTGAAAAGGATTTCCATGGATATTTCATCGACGGAGAGTGAAATGCGGAATCCTTGGTCGAATATCTATTTAACGACTTTCTTTGTGCAGTACAGGATAAACACGGTAAGAATTTAATACTCCTTACAAAATCAAAGCTTATCGGAGGTACACCATTACCACCATAGTCCACCATATTTACTTTGGGGAATAGATTTTAGTCTTATGCAAACAATTCATTGTTCTGTACCTCCAAAATGACCGCCATGGAGCTTACATTACAGTATTTGTGCCTTTTTTGTGGTAAAAACCACAAATCTGGAGTTAAGCTTACTAACAACAACGAATCTTGAATGTGAGAGGGGGGTCCTTGACTCATGTTTGGGTACAGGGGTGCCGCGGGGGGGTGGGGGGGGGGGAGGTTATAATCCTGACTCTGTTTAAGACAAAAAAAAAAAACAATATAGAAATCCTGACGTGCAGAGCAACACCTCGATTTTATAACCATTTAGGACAAATGACAAAATACATACTATTTTTTGACAACACCCTGTGGGAAAAAAAGTTCAGGTTTGAATGGGATTCAAAACAACACCCTGTTTAGGACAGGATTAGACCAGATCATGTTTGGACAGTCACAACCATACCCTGTTCTGCTTCAAGCGGCACATCCCCAATAAGGGAGTAATCCCCCCCCCCCCCCACCCTGTCCCAAGCGACTCCTGATATTATTTGATCGGTTAGAGTGAAACCTAAGTTAAACGAAGTACCAAGGGACAAGGGAAATTGGTTTGTTATATTGAGGGTTCGTCATATCAAGGTTCTGTTCCATACATTTTGACAGGCTAGGCTGGAGAATATTGTTTTGTTTGAAATCTAAATAATGCACCTGGTCGAGTCACATGAGAAACAAAAGAGACAAAAGAGAAGTATGTAGCTAATTACTACAGCTCATAGGAGGGAGTCTATCTGAGGTCCCTCAGACTTCAAGGTGTGAGGCAGCGGGTGACAGGAGACCAGGTTCACTATAAACAACAAAAACCATACTAAAATAGATATTTATTTCAAAATGGTTTGCACTGAGTTGTTACAAAATATAATCCATTTCTAGATTCTTTGATGTAACAAAACAAATTAAATGACTGGCGAAAGTATTATTTTACAAAACTAGAAGAACCTGACCAGCAAATTTAACAGTGCAAAATTAAAATACTTGCCTAAGCACTTAAGCATTCCTTCATTGGCCCAGCTCCACAGTACAAGGACCACAAAACCCAAAGCCTTCTCATACTCATAATTTTTCCTGCTTAGTAGCATCATGTTGCTTTTTCGTAGGTTGTTTACAAACATTTTGGGGCATTCATCATCTTGTTCTTCTTTTTCTGGTTCAAAATAAAAGTTTCTTGATGTGTGCAACACTTTACACTAAGCAAGGAAAATTATTTCTAGCTGTCTAATCATAAAGCATATACCTTCAATGTTTTATTCTCACTGATTCCTGTGTCAGCCATCTTGTTGCTGGTATAACACAATTGAGCATGCATATTTAGTGCAGTTTTAAATTTCAAGATAACACAGCTTTTATTGCTTTCAGGGGACACCACACTGTTCCCTAAATGAAGCCCATTTTACTTTACTGTGAATGTACCTTTGAAAAACGCACATTTGTTCTGTTTGTACTGATGCCAACCGCAATTACACTAACAACCAGGATGTTAGCCAGGAATTGAAAACTAGGCATCCTGGAGCTGGAATGTGTCTATTAAAATTTTGAAAATTTCACTGAATTTTATCACCCCGAGACCCCTGCTGGCTAATTAACCCTTGCCGACAACCAACGCCAAAGAAAGTTCAATGTCATTTGTGCTAGCCTATTGACATGGACCCCTGGAAGAAATAAAAGCCATGTTTGGTTGCAAGTTTACTTGGACATTTTAATTTCAAATACTTATTGTATAACCCAACAACAGCAGCTTGACGTTTATGTTACAACAGTTACTGTTAATCTGAAAATTCAAAAAGGTCGAGACCATATTTTCAAAATTTCCTTCTGACGAATTAATATTTCCCACTATACCAACTGTGGGGAATACATCTGAGTCTTGCCATAATAATTTATTTGATGTGATATGATCCATTGATTAAGTTATTTTTTGTCTGGTATATGCAGCTATACCTAGAAAAGTAAAGCTTAAATATTTTTTTTAACTTCCTAGCCATTTTTGTTCCAAATGAATTTTGAAGACAGGGTTGTCGCTATGTTAGGAAGAAACAGACCAGAATTTCGCAAGTCAGGCAAACTCTTAATTCTATCAAAAAAGTCAGTGATTTTTGTTTTAGGCTTGCCACATAGTTTCACAAAAGTTTTGTTTTTGTTCTTTTTTTTTTATTGAGCTAGGTAACTTGTTCCAAAAATACCCAGCAATCATTTAGCTTGTACCACTAAAGGATTCATTTTTTGCTTGGTCAGTATATAAAACTTGTTTTTGGACGAAGGCAATTTTTTCCAACCCGATCAACACTGTTAACAAACCTGTGGAAAATGAATTGTGTCAAAAAAATTACAGACCAGACTTGACATTTCAATTAAATAGTGGTGTTTGTTTTGATTTCCTCAGCCTGAAGATACTTAAATTTGGGAACATAAAACAAACCTTAAAATAACCTGACTGAGTCAATTAAATAAAATACTTTCATTTATGAAACTTTGTTTCTAAAAACATGATCTTTTTACAACAACTTTTTACACCAGCACTGGGCCAAATGAACTTTTGAATTTTCTCTAAAATAACTCCAAAATGAATTACTACTGACAGCGACTGCTACACCTATCTTATAACAATGTCTGATATTCTCAACAATGACCTGGGAATGCAAGGCATGTTTTCACAATCAAACTAACAAACCTTGACTGTCTACCCTTTTCATAACTTTGCATCAATATCATATCACAGGCCAGCTTGTAATAAAAATGCCATTCAGTTTGAAACCAAGAGAAAACCAATACTTTTCAATTTTTCTACAAGTCCCCTCATTGCCCTTGTTCTTTGTTATGAAACTCAAAATAGGTACTTTCCCGTAATATTTAAATAGAACTGCAATTAAATTTCTTTTCTTTTCTTTTGAACATTATAATAGCCAGATTACCACATAAGTTAATAGATATTTCTGGAAATGTACGCTCAGATATAAATAAGAAAGAAAATAAAACCAGATCCCACCCTTCTTATTATTATGTTAAAAACATCATGCATCAATCAGCTTATACCTTGCTTAAGGATAAAATAGAGTCATAAAATGTGACGTCACAAATATTTGAATTTTCAAAATTATGGGATTTATTATGAGATGTTGATAAAGAGCATGATAACACTCTTTCCAAATATCTCAACAAATACCATTGTTATATACCTACACTTTCACTCAACAAAACAGGCACTCTGATTGGTTGATTCTTGGTCACATGCCCCTAATCAAAAACAAATGTATCCCGACCGGGATACAATTCCTCACTTGTTGCCCTCTCAGTTGTTTGTTTGTTTGTTTGTTTGTTTTGCTGTGATTGTTGAAGGGAAAGTCTTAATATATAACAAAGCACTTAATGTATGGTCCCTTGGGAAACTAGTTAGTTTTGTTTTCGCTCGAGTCCTGATGTTTCCTGCGACGAAGTCAAGGAAATTCTCAGGAAACCAAAACTAACTGTTTCCCTGGGGACCATACTGTACATTAACTGTATATAATTTCATAAATTTAGTTTTTGTGACGTTATCACTTAAGGACTCTATTGGCCTTCCTTTTAAGGACAGTGCCTCCTGAACAACGCAGAAGTATTTTCTGTGCTGTTCATGGCTATGCCGGAAAAGCATCTTAGAAAGGGTGGTCTGAGGACAAAAACAAAATTTGGGTAACCACACATTTTCCAGAGATGAGCAAGCAACAATTCTAGAAAGCTTTAAAAATTTAGACTAATGCTGACATCCATCCAAATTGAGGCTCAATATCATCGAGCTGAAAAATGCATGGTAAGTTATAACCCATTTTTTTAATTCCAATAACCCCTGCCAAGATCTGCTCTTCCCGCAGTAAATCACACAAAAATGCCTCTGTGTTAAGGAGACACCATCATTTCTCAGACCATGATTCCAAGCTGGGCAGAATGTATATGCGCAGTAACAAACAGATGCACTGTCCTTCAGACCCTGGCCAACCTCTCGGAATTTGTTCATTATTTTCTATGTGGTGGGCTTGGACAATGTCACCCACTGAACCACACATTTAGGATAACAATAATGCAGATTCAAATTGATTGCTGCCAGCAGTAAATATATCCATGTTTCCAGCTGTAAGATTCAATCTACCCTTATCACGCATGTACTATAGTGAGAGAATTAGTGCAATGGCAAGAGACATCCACATAGTTACGGTGTACCACGATATTCTGAACACTTGACCTGCAGCACTTCTCTTGGCTTCCACTTCAGGATCTGCTCCATCCATAGGCGTTGAGGCTGAAGGGGAAATCACCAAATATAAAATTGAGTTTGAACAAACAACTGCAATGGGCAGTTCCAGAAAAAAATCAATACCCACCCCTAGGAAGGTCATCAGAAATTCATAGGGGGAGGGGGATCTTAAAAATCAAAAATTTAGAAGCAAAGTATGAAGCTAAACTGGAATTTCTTGGGGGGAGGGGGGTGGAAAACAAAAAACCTTCCGTGGGGGGAGTATGGATATTTCTGGAACTGCACAATAAACATAAACACTTAGAATCGATACAGTTGTAAAGTGTGCCATCACAAACATTTGAATTTTTAAAATAATGGGATTTATTAAACAATATTCCAAACCTAAAACAAAATTACATGTAGGAGAATTTGTATGGAGTCATCAGAACATAAAAGTGCAAATATCTCACCCCCGAATTGAAGTTAGATGTTGATTTTTGGCAAGTAGGCATTTTTCATCATGCTCTTTCAAAATATCTCTGAGTCAGCAAATCCTTTAATTTCATAATTTGTTTTTGTGACATCATCACTTTAGGACTCTATTACAGGTGCATGAAAGTAAATATTGGAAGTTTGTTTTGTTTGTTTCCTGTCTGTGTTATTTTGTTCAATTTTTGCTATAATTTTAAAAGTTTTATTTCACTTTTAGACCACCAATACCTCTGATTAAATGTATGTAATTTGTAATCAGTGTGAAAATAATAAATAAATATTGTCAAATAGTTTGGTAAAATTAATAATTACACACAAGTTAAATACAAACCTCTTAGTGTTTGGGTTGGATTTACATGTACACTGTCTGGTGTTCTGCTTGTTTCTAACAAAATAAATATACCATACATTGTAAGTTCAAATGTCAGTTTTCATCATTTTTCACCTATAATCACATTTTTTTTTATTAACATTAGGTCTGCTTTCTTAACTGTAGAAACCTTTTCCTGTTCTCAAATCATGCACACACTCTAAATATGTTAATTATGCCCTGAGCCCCCTACATTTAATATTCATGAAACCATGTCCCAGAATTTAAAAAAAAAATGAATGTGTTGGATCCCTGTTTACCTTTAAGGTACATATTTGCTTACCCTTTGTTATTAACATTGGTGGTTTTGTTAATACATCACTGTCCTCTCGTGGTTTCTTCATGAATATTTTATTGCCTTTAATCTTTGTTTTAAATTTCTCTGATTCGTTAGGTGTTTGTGCAACAACTGAAATGAAAAGACAAAACGAAGTTTAGGATTTCAGGATTCAACAGCAAACTTTACAAAAGTGTGAACTATACAGGTTTGATTAAATGATAAGAACAAAATATGCACCTAAACTGAAAACATTGTACAATTAAAGGGGTGCCTGGAGAAAAGCCCTAAATGGCTTCTGATAAATTGCTAGATTCACTTTCCAAATTGCCTACATTCGCTTGTGAAACAAAAGGAGAATTTGACCTTAAATGAAAAGTCACTTAAGGACTTATTCCGTGCACCCCTTCACTAAAAATATTATAAAGACTTCATATTTTGGATTTTCAAGTGTTTGCAACAGGATCTGTTGGTTCAGCATCTCTTACTGATTAATTTCACAGTTGTGATGGTCAGGAAAAAGTCAGGGAAAACCATATTTTTTTCTGTCAGGGAAAAGTTGGAATTTTGTATCAAGCCAGGGAAGGGTCAAGGAATTCTGTCTCAAGTCAGGGAAATTCTGAATTCTACCTCAAAGTCAGCAAAAAGCCAGGTAAAGCTAGGTTTGGGAAAGGGTTTCCTTGCTGCCAAAGGTAATGTTGGTTCAAAAGCCATCTACAATGGAATTGATTTCTGTGGCCTTATCGCTGGCTTTATTGGCAAAGAATTTAGTTTCTGTAGTCAGTAAAAACTGGTTTTTGGACAGTGAAAAGCCAGGGAATTTTCATTATTTTGATAAGTGGCAACCCTGAATTTTGAACATCCTATTATTGGGCAGTATGAGCCCACCAATTTCAACCACTAAAAGGTACAACTGCCACTATTAACTGAACTGTCATATGATTTGGAGATTTCCCAGCTCCATAGCATACCAAGGAGGCTTTCATACCTTGTGTACCTCCAGCAATGTATCATTAACAACAACACTATTTGGCGGGGGGGGGGGGGGGGGGGGCACAATGGTGGGAGGCAAGTGCTCTCACCACTGTGCCATCCCTGCGCCCCAAGAAATGTTCAGAGGAATAAATTTTCATGCGAAAAACTGTCTGGCAGTGTGTGACAGCAGTGTATTTGAACCTAGTATTTGAATTCTCCATACCTTCTTGTAAAGCAAGTGTTCGAATTGTTAGTTTGACCCGCTCACTCCTGAGTCTTTGTTCGCGCCATCTTGCTATCACCTGTATTTCCAGGACATACGTTCTGTTTGGAAGAAGATCTTTTATTGTGTACTCATGAATATTGCCTTGGATGCGTCTATCAGTAACCACAAGCGATACAAATTTTTCAAGTTGTTCGTCATGTCTAAGGCTCCACGATAACCTGTATCTGTGAACTGGAAGACCTGCAACAGGACATTAAGCCAACATTAACATTGTACTTCTATCTATAACCAAGTAATGGGCCATTTCTGAGTTGCTTTGAACCTCATTATAAAAGTGAGGCTTCATACATAGTTTTCATTCACATGCAAACAAAAGTAATTTCCACATGAAAAGCTTTGCATGAATTAAGCTTCTCTGTTGTAATGAGGGCCTTATCAAACTTGGAAATGGCCTATTTACCACTGAGCCTCCAGTATACGAGGGCTAAGGGAATCCCACTTCCCACTCCCCCTTGCTCAGGGGTGAAGTGGTACTCCTATTCCCCCCTCATACCCCCTCCTTCCTTGTTGCATGGCTTCTGTCTCTGCACCCTTTACTGTTAAAAAAAGTGTTATCAATAATTTCAAATTTTTCCCTTCGCTCACTTTCCATCCTCTCAGAGAAGTGTCATTTTATACCTGCAGTTCCAGAGCCTTTTTACTTACTTCTTACATTGTACTTAGAGGAGGTACCCGTAAAAAGGGGCAAGAATCCCAGGACACATCAGAATTTGTTCCTGTCTCTTTCAATGAAATTGGGGACATCTACAGATGTGTGCCATTAAAATATGTTTTTTTAAACTTGCATCAGATGGAATGTTTGGGTTTTTCACCAACTCATGCAAATCAGACATTATTACTATCATGAAACTGAGATGTCAACCAGGAACATTATTTTATAACAAAATTTTCTTAAACATTAATGTCCAAATGTGCAAGAAAGTTCAACAGCGCTTTCGGAACTCAGTCGGAACTAAGTCTCTTTTTCAAAGATACAATTACTGAACAGTGTATAGCCTCATTTTGGTGATGAGGGTGCAAGGTTCCTCCATGAATTGGAAGTGGGTGGTAACTAATGCAATGAAATCTTCACACTTAACAACTTACCAATAGCACTGTCGGGTTTCTTCCACGTCACATGCACATTAATGTGTCCCTTTTTAAACTGCATTTGCGTGAATCTGAAATCCTTTACTGGCCCTGGGCGTCCGGGATTGATGAAGATAAACTTACTCGGCACACTGAACCTTGCACCATATTGATTGACTGCAGCCACCTTGAATTGATGCCAAACCAAAGGCTGCAGATCATCAATTTCAGCAAACAGTGAGGTGGTCTGTGTACAGAAAAACACTCAAAATTAATAAGCAGTTAGCCCAATCTGCCCTGTCCAGACTAGGTCAGACTTTGTCAGTTCCTGTGCTTTTTCCCCACCCCTCCCTTATTTGACGAACAAGGACGGGCACCAAGGAGTCTGAACAACGTCCTTCTCAGAGCCCTCGCACAGGAATCTAGTCTGAACAGGGCCCTTCTGTACTTTTTACTATAATCAGACTTGCTTACTGTTGTTATGCCAGATGGAGGAAACTGTCACATAGACACAACACAGAGCTAATGCCTCTGCTAATCATTGAGGAGCAGATTGAAGAAACTTGATGTCTCGTAAGGCCATTGCTTTCTTCAGTAACAGTCCACAATGAAGTGACCGAGTATTGCAAACCTTGAATTGGGATGTTAACGTACTGACTGAGATACCCTCCCTGTCACCATCAAGGAATATACCTAATAGTAAGACAGTACTAACCCCCCCCCCACCCCTCTTGATGATGAGATCAAGGTATAGTGTATGCAGGCAGGCACTGCCTGCTTAATCACATTTTGAGGATGAAACAGTCATGCTTCCCAAAGGAAAAGTTGAGATGGACACTGCCTCGAAAACAGAAACAAGGAAACTTGGAGTAGAACTATTGAGGCTGAACTGACTGACCTCGCTCAGAATAGGGTTAAATGGTATGACCGCATCATCAAGGCCTCATGTCTCTTTTCAGACAGAGAAGTTAACTTGGCAGTTCCCCCCAGGTGGAAGTGGGAGGATACCCAGGGCGGAAGGGGGGGCCCCTTCCACCCTGGGTATCCTCTTTAGGGGCGAGGGATCTACTCACTTGTTTGATTTCTTTCCAATCCTGTGGTGTACCAGAGTCTGATGACGACCCCTTCTTCTGTTGCTTTGCCATGACAACAAATACTGTAGCAAATGGCCAGGTCCCATTCCATGAGATGGTGTAATTTTGAGATCTTTTCTTTCTTTCAGGGACAGAAACTTGTACATTTTCAGGGCGCATTAATACACCTGAATGTAAAAAGAAAGCTTTTCATTAAATTATGAAGTTCAACCCCTTAAACAACAGCTGAATTAGGAGCTATTCTAGATTGCTCAGGTGACGTGACCTCTATGAAGCTTCACCAACTACTCGCTTGCAAGTAATGTGCACCTGGATTTAATCTTGCACAGTTACAAAACTAAAGAATTACCGTGAAGATGGGACAAAATCAGAAAATTGTCATAAATTGCTGGATGGTAGATAGTAGAGATAGTTTTTTAATAAAATTGAGTGTGATTAAAATTACATGGCAGTGGAAGGGCTGAATTGCAAAATCTACAATTATAGGTAGAAAAAAATTACAATTTAAAATGACAAGGTTAAAGAATGTAATGAAGCACTAGAGATAATTTATGCCAAAAAGCACAAGAGATATGCCAAACACCTTATGTACAATTTACATATTTGCACCTAATTATATTACAAGTAAAATTTAAGAATAAAATATTGCAGGCCTAGGTATCCGTTGTGAAGAATGATTTTCCCGGCTGCACATCACAGGAATAAATGCTTGTCCAAAATGTTCTGAACAGCATTTTCCCAAAAAGTTGCATTATTGTCATTTCAGCTGCATCTTTAAACTATAGTTAAAACGAAACAAAATATCACAACATAAACTTACACTGACTGCTAGGGACTCCAGTTGAACAAGAGGAATTACCATCTGTGACGAGAGCAAAATATAGAGAAAACATCAACACACTTGTTTGCCAGAGCTATTCTAAGGGATGGTTTTTTGGAGGGTGGTTGCAGACTTCAAGGAAAGTTATACAAAGTCATGTAAATCTTGACCGTTTTATTCCGAGATATTTTGCTTGCAGAATGAAGTTAATAGGATTAAAGACCGTCACCAGTTTGAGATTATTGAGGTCAAACCTGAAATAGAATATTTTTGTTTAAAATAGTATATAAATTTATTTAAGCATATCAACCTTTTCACAGGAAGTTTTAGTTTTGAATCACCCCACCCCCTGGACATTCCAGTTTAGCTTCATTTTTCCTTCTTAAAAAACGTTTTTACTTTTATTACACACCTGCAACCCTCGCAGAATTTTCAATGGCCTTCCATGATGGACCTTTAAATAAGTTGGCGTAAACTATAACTAAATAATGTGTTTAACAAAGCTTTATGGCAAAGACAACCTTACCTTCTAAATGCAAATGTTTGAGAAATTTACAGGACTCTCCACAAACATTGTTATAAGCCTCCAACGTAAAATGTAATTTCTGAATATAAACAAAATCATGTGGTTACAGAAAAAGTTTCAAAAATTACAGTTGCGCTCTTTGTAAATACTGTAAAAGCATAATTATGTTGCGAATCCAATTTACTTACACAAAACCAGGAACACGATAATACTTTTCTTTCTTCGCATGGCTTTAAACACTGATGGAAATAAAAAAAGAAACATGATTATTTGTGCTTGAACCTTACTGTCTGGGGAGGGGACAGAAGGCAAAAATCACATATATCCAAGATATCATCGACTGAAGAGCAGGTGAGGGGGGGGGGGGAAGGGGGCAAATCTCACAGTGAAGATAGCAGGGAATTTTTGTACCTAATTTTAGAGTGGTTAAATCTACCATTCTTGCTATTATATATAATGAACCCAGGTGATGGTATCCTTTATAATATTAAGGCTGCAAAATCTGATATTATCAACCTCCCATGTCCAGTCTGGACACCATATTCGATTGTCTGCTTAAGAGGATGTCTAGCTAAGAATAAAAAAGAAAAAGGCTTGGATTCGTTTATGGCTAGGACCTTACTGCTGCTGCTTAAGAAAGGCATGTGTCTGCTCTATGGCTTAATTAAGACTGCAGTCTTTGAATGACTATGGGATCTGCTTTAAGACAGGTGTCTGGTCGAGTCTTAATTGTGACTGGGAATTGTGGCTGTGTGTGTCTATTTAAAAGAGGTGTCTCCTTGCTACAGGGGGGTTAGAAAATGCAGTGTTTGGAATGTATAGTTACACATTAACTGAAACTTTATTGTGTGTCTGCTAATGGAAGGTTGAAAATGCAGTTCCTATATAACTGGGAACTTGACGTATATTGAGCAAAAGTAAAACATTTTACTCTCTGGTTATTTTTACGTGGGAGCAGCCACATATAAAGTGTAGTTGCCTGCTTGTTCAGGAGACATCCGTTAGCTGATCTGTTAGCCTCAAAGATTGGATTGGCTTCTCCTTAAAACTAGTTACTACCTTTTGGGGCCTACATGATTACATCGCAAATTTCAAAGCTTAGTTAGGGAGTCTGAGATTTCAAACCGACTTTGTTAACAAATTCTCCTAAAAAAAATTTACACTCAGATAAAATCTCAGCCTACCAACCCCCCCCCCCCCCCCCAAAAAAAAAAGGCTGAATGGGAATGCATCATGCAAACTAACAGGGTTCCTTTCACACTTTCCAACTGTCATCCCTCACTGGGGCATTCATATAAACGTTAATCCCTTGATATTGTACTTACAGCTAAGCAGTCATCATTTGTACAGTCTACAGGGCTTGTAGTGATCTAAAAAAAATGAGACAGCAAAAGGTTAAGAAACAAATTAGCAGTCATGATTTCTGCAAGTTGTCAGCTAGTTTTGTTGCACCTTTAACAGAAACGTTAGAACAGCAAAGTTGGACAAGGGATTGTATATCTGCCAACTTTTTCTGGTTTAAAAGCATGAGATTTTTGTCTCGTTGTGACCGGGATTTCCAAAAACGTCCGAACCACTTCCGAAGATTTCCGACGATTTTCCGAAGACTTCCGAACGTTGCCGAAAATGTCCGACGATATTCCGACAACCTTTGAACACTTACGATTCAAATGGATTGTAGACATTTTAAAGCTTTTGCGACTGTTATAAGGAGCAAAGAAATAAAACGTAACAAATCTGAAATGAAGTGAAGTTTTTTTAGAACAACTTGCCCAGATTTGTGAGTCAGGTGTGAGAAATTGTCCTTGATGCGTGAGATCGATGTCTTTAGTCCGCAGGCGTGAGACTCACGCATAATGTGTGAGAGTTGGCAGGTATAGGATTGCATGATTAATTTTCACACGACCCTTCTTGAAAACACCTGCCAAGACTAAAATAATGTTTCCCCGTGACCATATATAGTTAGCCATTATTCAGATGTATAGCTGTGAGAAAGTTGCAACAGATATTTCTTTCAGGTTGTTATTTTATATTTAGCAATGTTTGGTGAAATTGCGTGGCAACAAACACAAAAATAACTGTGAGACAAGTAAGCTGCATGAACTGTTGCCCAAAGGTAATACTGTCTTAAAAAGTCAGTATATTCTTTCTCAGCTTCTACTGGAGATATCAGTTCTAAAACCTGACCAGTCTTCAAAGTACTTTATTGACACTTAAGTAATTTCCAAATGAAGTAAAGAGGCTAGTATGAACATGATGCAAGGAGTAAGAAAACCGGAAATCGACTTTGAAGACAGCACAAAAAAAATTCCTTGGGGACACAAATATTTTATCTTTATGGTGCCTCATAAATCTTCGTTGAGGTCTCTAAGACAATACCAAAGGACTAAAATAACCATTATCTTTATATCTAGCGGTAAAAATGTCTTTTACGATGTCACGAGTGTTTTCAAGTGCATTTGATGGTGTAAGCGTGATGCTAGCGAAACGACACTAAGATATTGTTAGAGGAACTGATAGTGGGAAGTTCAAATTACTTGAATGTTCAATAGGCTTAAACAGAGAGAAATTGTACCTGCATTCATTTTCATTCAAAAATCACAAAAACTTTCACAATGGTGTGAAACGTTATTTCTGTAAAACTGAGAAAAAAAAAACAGTGAAAATGTGCATTAACAATGTCGAAATGTGTGGCGTTTTTGACATAAAAGGAATTTCATTCTGTAAGTGCACGGTTGCATTATAATATCACGCCTTTTGTGACAGCGGGTAATTTTACGAGGTGCCTTGCTAGTTAAATATACCAAAACCCCTTTGAAACTTGCAAATTTCGACGGAAAACTCTCTTTTTTCTCATTTTTTGTGTGGCGAAACCTGCAGTTGATTTTAGGAACATATCAAATCAATTACGTCAAAGATTCGCGGCTGTCCGTCCTACAGATTACCTTGAAAACTATTCAGCTTCATTAAAAGTATGAACCAATATCGCTAGCTGCAAGTTATGAAATCTTAAAATTACTAGACACAAGCCAATGCGAGAAATATCGCGCTTTTTCAACTCCGGAAGAATGGTTTGAGAGAAGATAATGCTTTATTAAATTCTGTTCACTGTTAGTGACCACAAACGGAATTAAAAGCAAGTGGACCAAGATACAACTATTTGCATTACAAAGGCGCTCCGTTCTTGCAAGTTCTGAGTGTATTAGATTGAGTCATCGCCCGAAGTGATAACTTAAAGCGAAGTCTTGCTTCGCTTTTGTGTCGGCTGAATTCTTCTTAAATTAGAAAGTGTGCGACTTTATGATGTATGTTTTTCATCTGCGTTAACTTGGAATGCACTGGCGTAATTTCGTATGCAAAAAGTTAGCAGTGTACAAACAAACACCTTTTGAAAATCACTCGATATGAGCTTGTAAACGTACGCTTGCAGCAAAGTATGATGACATCTCAGAAAAATTTGCCGTTTACTAAAACTCGATAGTTTTCTTAGTAATACGGCCGACATCAGCTCTTTTTGAGGAGCTTTAAACTGTTATCCCATCTTTTAGAGCCGTGAAATAAAGTACTACTTTCATCGCAACAAATCTGCGTTCATAAACTTAGCACTGCATATAGCTGAGCTATGTAGAAAGTTGTTGGCTACTGGAAAAATGCAATGGATTCTTCGCTGACATCAATGAAATTTAAACACAAAAGCAAGCTTTCATCTTATTCTGTTGATGAAAGTACAAGAAAAGCTGTACTTACATTATTCTGTTGATTGATCCCCTGCTGCCATCAGAGTGGTGATGAACGCGCGCGAAGTCGAAGATCGTGGAAAAGATTAGAAACAAGAGTACGTTTAGCAAGGCACAGAAGATTTAAAATCACGCAAAAATCCTCTGCAAGTTTGCTATGATATGTACAAATGGCAAAAGATCACAACCTATGGAACATTTCAACAACAGGTACAAAACAATCGATCGCACAAGTTGATCGCTCACCTTTGCAAAACACCGACTTCGGCATCGCGCCGAGAACAAGTTTGCAGAACTCCCAACGAAAAAGGCGACGGAAAGACAGATCACATATCCAATTAAAGAGGTTTTAAAGAGTGCCATCATATGAAAAAATCAAAAGAAAAAGTGAGACAAGTTAAGAAGTGTCAAATCCGGTATATAGCAACCGAGAAAGTGGATGAAGGAAAATTTGCATAACAAGACCTGGATTACAAACACCGCATTGCACGTGTTCCATGCATCGATAATTAGTGGGTGTAACCACTCAAAGGAGAATTACAAAGTTGATCGCAAAATTTTCTTTTGAACTCTGTAAGCCCACGATTTTTTATCAAAATAGTTTGTTCGCTGGGTTTTCAAGACCTCTTTCTGGACTGTTTTTACTTGACATCGAATTTTTATAGCTGAAAGACTAATCATTAATTTCTTTTTAAAAAATATTCCGGTACAAACATTAGCTACAGCCTGCATGAATTGCATCACCTATCGGCCATTTTTTTTACTCGATTTTCGTTTCCGAAACACATGGATTTTAAAATTTACGAGAATAATGCATAATTATCTTCATCAATTGTAAAGTGTGATCATTTTGTACCCTTTGCAGTGCCTTTGGCGAAAAATAGTACCTTTTAAATTATGAACTTGTGATTGCAATTAAAATCTCGCAACTTCCTTTCCACGAGCGAAACGTTTTTTTGCCAAACAAAGAATATATTTGCATTGCCAAGTGTTCTAAAATGCAAAATAAATGCTAATTGTTGAGCATAATAACTCTTTGTTATCGCGTTTTTGTGGTAACGTAGACAAAAGAGATTTGGTAATTTTGAACATGTTCAGACCAAAAAATAATGAACTTTGAACGAGATAAAAAATGCGGCATTCTTTCGTCGCGAAACAATCCATTGGACCGAAAACCATTCCCTTTAATCTCAAGAGTGATATATTTAGCTTGTAATTTGGCATTATATGGTTTCTCAAGGTGAATAAATATGATGTTTATATTTGAATCAGACGTCTGGCTTCTTAATTTTTAATTCTCAGCCACTGAAATTGCGAAGTTCGCCTTTGCACTCAATTCGAAATAGAGTTCATATTTCTTTGAACAAATTGAAACCTGGTACAGTGCAAAATGTTTTACATCGTTAACTTTACGCAGTTCTTAGACGAAGGGTATAGAATTTGCTGTGTTAGCACATTCAGTTTTATTTTGCTGACAAATCATTTTTCAGACGTGTGGGGTCAATGTTTATTAATTAATCTATTCATTCGTAAATGAACACATATTTGCCTTTATATACCAATTCTTTTGTTGTCGTCTTTCTTTATGCGTCGTATACTAGAACAGTGTAAATGGAACAGTCTGTATTGACACCTTCCCTTCCTGTGAAATACTTCTTTCAATTAATGAGCAGACCCAACGACTGTTTTTGGAGGAATATACCCGTCAAAAAAACATAAAATTGAATTGTGATGAAAACTAGCATATTAGTGAAATGTCAAGTCAGAATTCGTAATATGCAGGGATGATAAATCATTTAGAGGCTGAAATAATAAGCCAGATTGGATTTTGAAAAGCCAACATAGGCTTTTAGCTTCGAGGAGTGATTTTGTTCCCTAAAATCGTCTGCGTCTTCAACTGAATTCAGCTTTAAAAGAGCTGGAATCCGACTTGTGTACACTAACACACTTTCATCAGTTATTTCATTTGAATAAACATTTGAAGTATTTTACTTAACCTTTCTGGTTGGTTGCCTTAATATAGTTAAAAAAAAAAGATAGGAAAACTGTTTGTTTGACAATTTTAGCCGGGCTGGTTGCACACAATCAAGTTTTTTTTTTGACAATTTTGTGACCATTTTTATTTATTGATGTGCATCAAAAGGGTAAACAGATTTTCCCATTATGGGAGTTCTAAAGCTTGCCCGCCTGTTTTTGAAACAGCAAGATTGTCAAAGGAAACAAATGATTGATTTTATCACACCGCAAAGAGATTGGAAAGCTGACGTCTAGATGGCTAGCCCCTTTTTTAACTCACTGGGAGTTGATGAGACCTAATATTTGCTCGTGTACACTCCTCCACCAACGCAACACAACAGCTTCTTTACAAACTAAAAGGAAAAAGCCGTGAAAAGCTTAATTTATGTTGTCTTACAGGTATAAACTGAAACTTGACAAAGACAAAGTTATCCGGAGGTATTAAAGCGGCTAGCTTGAAAGTACCAAAGTAGAGTCACTTTGACAGTCTATTATATCAAACTGTCTGCTACATGTCTCAGTTTCTCTTCATACCGGTAATTGTACTCTTCGAGCATTTTTTTTTTTTTTTAAGTTTAATTTCAAAGAAAAAAATGGTACAATCACTATTATTAGAAACATGATCATTGGATAAACTCCAGAGCTTTGATTGGCTTCAGCGGTCATGCAATATCAGCCATTATACCATGCCTGAGAAATAGCTACCATTAAGATAGCGACCGAAGATAGTTCGTCTAGACGCATAATGCGTCTTATGCCCGTCTTTATACTAGAGACGAACAATAAATCTTTGCCCAACTTCGTCCAGACGGTTCCCTGATAGCAGAGTTTCTCGTCCGTTGTATTCGCTGAACTGCTACATGTCTCAGTTAATTCCTCTTCATAATTGTCCTCTTCGAGCATTTTTTTCAAAGTTTAATTTCAAAGAAAAAAAAAAAGGTACAATCACTATTATTAAAAACATGATCATTGGATAAACTTCAGAGTTTTGATTGGCTTAGCGGTCATGCAATATCAGCCATTACACCATGCCTGAGAAAAAGCTTCCATTAAAGATAGCGACCGAAAATAGTTTGTCTACGACGTATAATGCGTCTTATGCCCGTCTTTATACTAGAGACCAACAACAAATCTTTGCCCAAGTTCGCCCAGACGGTTCCCTGCTAGCAAAGGCCTTTTGTCCGTTGTATTCGCTGAACTGACAGAAAAGAGGCCTCTGCTAGCAGGGAATCCAGACGGATAATGCGTCCTCTAGTATAAAAACGGCGATTTCGGCGGCGCTACGCGCCTCGTTTTCTATCTATCATCTCACATCCAACGCACGTTCATGGAATAATTGTTACCTATGTAACGGACAAAAATGGAATAACACCATAATAGAAGCTTGCCCGAGAGAAGAGCTTCCCTGTGATTTCCGCCGCTCCTTCGGGTCCGGCTTTCATTTCCCGAACAGCGGGTAGTAATCGAGCCTAGCTTCGGAGTATCTGGAGAAGAAATAGAACGGGCAAAATGTGTGCGCACGAGAATAAATTTGCACACCACTCTTTCAGTCGTTTCGTATTAAAACTTTCGATCGCAACGGGCAATTTTGGCGCTTGGTTCATCTTTCTCCCTGTCACGCGTGTTATATTAATGGAATACATACCTCTTTCCTTCGGTTTCCGTCATGGATGGAACACAACCTACCAAGGCTTCTCCTGTAGCCAAGCTTGCCACAGCCAGGGTACGTCGGACTGATATTAACCAAATTGAAATAACAAGACGAAAATATCTTTAAAGGCGGAAAGCTGTCTGACATAACAGCGTCTTGACATAAATTTAAGGATGATAAACTTTTTTTGAAATCACGACTAATATAAGTGGATGATGCAAAAAACTTTTAAATGAGATTTTAAAGTTTAAAAACCAGTCTTGATTTGCTTGATTGTGGTGACTTGTCAAGAACATTTTCCGTGAAGTCGAGTTTTCATCGTTTTGTATGAGAAAATCGACGGAAATCTTCTGGAACAAGTCCTTTACCAGAGTCTTGAGATGAGGTGGGGAGGGGGGGGGGGGGGAGTGGAGGGGGTGTAATCTCGTACCCAGATCTCCCACGGTCAGGCGGAGGGGAGATCTCACATTTCGACATTCCCGATCCGACGACTTTCGACATTCCCGAACCGACGACTGAGATCGGGGTACGAGATTAGGGGTGATACTCCCTATAATGGACTACACAGGGAGGCTCCGCCCGGTAGGGGTACCTCTTTCAGGATGGAGGTATATAAAAGGGTAGACATTTCACGAGCTGAAGTATAGAAACTGTGTGGGGAAAATATTTAAAAGGGCCTTTCAAAATATCTTGCCGTGACAGACTCACTGAAGAGAGATCCAGTGTTTCTACTGTATGGTGAAAGTGATACCATTTTCTGTGGAAGTCAGTATATGAGATAATTCAGTTTAAAAATCAACACAATAAGGCCTGTTCCAACCGTCGTGTTTCTGCTGTGCCGAACTTAAATCAATTTGATCCGGCAGTAGTACGGCATTGGTTTCAAACGTCGATTTAATTCAGTCACGCCAAATTCTAAAATATATAAAATATAGAAAACGACAAAAGTAACCCAAAATACATTAAAATAATTTATGAAACTAGTTGGGCAAGTTGCGCTACTGCCGTGCGGCACGACAGGGCATGCCGTGCTACTGCCATGCTAACTGATATGAAATAGTCGTGCCGAACTAAAACAGGGTTTCAAACGTCGTGCTACTGCTGTGTTTAAGTCGAATTAAATACTTGAATTTAGTTTGGCACGGCAGTAGCGCCACGTTTGGAACAGGCCTAATATTTGGTGATCATCGTTTTGTCATTCCTTTCCTTTCTACCCTATTTCATGTTGTCCTTCTCTTTTCTCCCATGTTGCCTTAATCTCGTACCCAGATCTCCCATTCCCGAACCAACTGAGATCAGGGTACGAGATTAATGTTGCCTTTAAAGAAGCTCAAATAAGTTCTTCTTCATTATTTTAGTCAGTCCTCCCATTTTAGTCAGTCCTTCCTTGTTTTTGTATCTTTGATATTATAGCTCTGCCTTCTTACTTAGCAGTAAAAGTCATTCTTTCGTCTTTTGTTATCCTGGCCCGCCTATGGTTAGGATTGATGTCACCAGACAGGTAGTATCCGAGTAACAAATGTGGCACATTTTCAGGACGTGAAGAAGAGAGACCCTGGGAACGAGGTTGGTCCAAGCCGTGCAGTGACGGCAAAGAAATGTACCAAAAAGTGTAATGCACGTGCAGAGTTGTTGTTTTGGTCCAAAAACCTACTGCTTTACATTTTTGCGGAAGGCGTTTGTTTTCTACGGAAGGGCAACATTTCTACTTGCTCGATTTGCGCTCGCAACAGTTTTAAATTTCTATGCCGGGAGCCGCCTGTTTTCTATGGAAGGGCTTGCACGATTATATTTACGCTCGCAACAGTTTTAATTTCTACGGAAGGCGCCTGTTTTCTACGGAAGGGCTTGCTCGATTTGCGCACGCAACAGTTTGTAATTTCTACGGAAGGCGCCTGTTTTCTATATGGAAGGGCTTGCACGATTTACGCTCGCAACGGTTTTAAATTTCTATGGAAGGCGCCTGTTTTCTACGGAAGGACAACATTTCTACGGAAGGGCTTGCTCGATTTGCGCACGCAACAGCTTGTAATTTCTACGGAAGGCGCCTGTTTTCTGCGGAAGAGTCGAGATTTCTCCGGAAGGGCTTTCTCTATTTGCGCACGCAACAGTTTTAAATTTCTCCGGGTGGCGCCTGTTTTCTACGGAAGGGCAACATTTCTACGCAAGGGCTTGCTTGATTTGCGCGCGCAAAAGTTTTAAATTTCTACGGAAGGCGCCTGTTTTCTACGGAAGAGCAAGATTTCTACGGAAGGGCTTTCTCGATGTCTGGAGAACGATCAGAGAGCTTTTTAAGAAGATCTTTCATTTTTGTGCGGAAAACTGCAGTTTGTACGGGATGCCACGATAAATTCAAAGAAAGTTGTCAAAAAGTTTTACCGAACGGTAATACTTCTATTAAGAAGTGGTGACCCTTTCAAAAAGATTCTCAGTTACCTGGTACGGACTGCTACAGATTTTTTTATCGGGCCAATTTTCACCCTGTGAAAATCGAGCCAATAGATTGGTATTTGGTAGGTGTAGAGCCTTTTGCACGCGAGATCACGCGACATTCCTCGTGCAACTTCGCGCAGGGAGTTGAAGAACTGGGAACGAGTTTACCGGAAGGGCTGTGGAAAATGTGAACGAACAGAGATTTGCCTTGAACTGTTGAAAACAGCTCCCATGATGATGGAATTTAGTCTCCTGGCAAGTTTTCTTTTAATTTCAACTATCACTACTGTCGTTGCAGCTCAAAAAGGTAAGTTAAAGCTGTACTTTTGATAATTCACTTTTATTCACACTCGGCATGAAATCGACAACAGCAGCAGATTTGAAATGCATGGACCATCTACTGAAGTTCTAACAATCTTTCCTTTCGTAGCTTTGGTTAAACATTTATTCAATTCCATAAGCAGAATTAAGAATTGAGAATTAAGATAAAAGCCCTTGAAGTTTTCGTCTCGAGGCCTTTACAAATCCTCAAATCAATTCGTGTAACATCGTGATATGTGCTTCATCGACCTACTTAACCTACGTACGTACATACGCTGGCGGTTTGATTTGATCTTGGGATCCTTTTACAAGGATAAGATTCTTCACAAAATTAAAATAAATGAATGAAAGAGGTCACGTTTATTTTAGACTTTAAACTTGCTTCTTTGACCCTGCAGTAGTCTAGAATTTGGAATCTGTTATTTGCCGTCATTCACACGAAAATTGTTCTAATCAGCTATCACATCGATATTGGGCGTAATATTCCTTTCTTACTAAAATCGTGTGCGCCCTACCCTACTGAGTGTGGGCTAATAAACTAGAATAGTCCTAATTACATCTCTGTTTAGTGTAAATCAGGAGTGTTATTTAGGGGTCAATATAACGTTCCCTCCCCCTACCCCACATGGGAAGGATTGGGAGGAAGAGGACGGGATTTGAGACAAAAGGCATTTCCAAGGGGGAAGGGGCTAGGAACTTTTGGTATTTACATGTATCAGGATTCTCTGTGTGGGTAATGGCTGGGAATCTGCTGTTGTGAAGTTAGCTATTTTTTTGTAAATCTCAAGGGTCAGCACGAGGTGAATACTTTTGTTTTACTGTGGAATCATGCAAGAAGACCTCCCTCGTGTAAGACGAGGATTCTTGAGGTCTCCTCACCATTTTAGGGGTGCATAATTGTCCCTTTGAAAACCCAAAGTCTGGAAAATTTAAGCACTTCATAATGTTAGATTTCATAGACCAGGTCTCAATTTGATTTGCTGTGTTACAAATACAGTGAATGTATCAGGCTGTTTAATGGCTTAGCTTTCTCGAGTCTCCTCTAGCTCAGTGGTATGTAACCAAACTAGTAATCGGAAGGTCATACAGTAGGTCTGACCCCTGTTTGGAGAACTCAGATTTTCCTTTTCAGAGTATGCGTAAAGTTTAGACGGTACAACTTTTGCTTATGACTGTCGCATGTGATTTCTATGGCACTCGCGGTGATGCTCGTGTCATGCAAAAAATCACACACAACTCTCATCATTCAACATTGCCTATACCTACGATTGTTGTAGGATTAAAATCCTATGACATTAATTTTTTGTTAAGTACACGACAGTCGTAAGTGAGTTGTAGGTTTGATTTACACGAGACAATTCGTATCGTAGGCCTGTCCTAAGCTTGTCACATGCGTTAAGGTCATACCGTGTAAATTGCCCTTTAGGCTGCAGTTTCTATAATCTTGATCTCAGGTTTTAAAACCAGGGTTTTGGCAACTCAGCAGGTCTTGGATTTACCATACTAAAACCCTTATCCTTGTGATACTCATTCTCATATACTTACATGTAGTAGAAAAGTTTCTAATCTAGTGATAGTTTTATTAACCAATTTGTTTGAGAACTGATTAAATCTGACCTTAAATGTAACGTGCAAAGTGATTACAAAATAGCACAGGAAGAGGATAATAAGTAATATTTGGGAGGAACGGAAAAGTGGGTAATCTAAGGATGCAGGTGACGAGGGGACTATTCCAGGGGGTGGGGAAGGGGGACCTTGTGGGAGAGTATAGATCAGGTGGGACATGAATCAGTAATTTTGTTTTTGATTTTTAGGCAAGTTTGAAGATGTCTTGATGCACTATGAAACTTTACATGCAAATGACATTTTTCACGGTCTCCACAAGAGAGATGTCAATAAACAAGAAAAGATTGTTTCCTTCACAACATTAGGGAGGCAAGTACTGTAGATGATAGTTTTAATAAAGTTAGTATTAAATATATGTTATTAATCACATCTGTACTGAACTAACTAAAAACCCAGTTATAAGCTGCAAAGGATTAGTATTCAATTCAGGTGCATTTGGGATGTGTAGTGATTTTCTCTCTTTCACTTTCCTGTGGTGCTGTTTATTATGCTTTACAATGGTTCTAACTTTTGAATCTGTGGATGAAATCCTCAAGTGTGACCATTCAAATGAAAGCTACTAAGTAGTACTTTCCTGTGGTACTGTTTATTATGCTGTACAAGGTGTTTCTAGCTTTTGAGTCTGTGGATGAAATCCTAAAGTGTGACCATTCAAATGAAAGCTACTGAGCAGTACTTTCCTGTGGTGCTGTTTATTATGCCGTACAAAATGATTCTAACTTTTGAATCTGTGGATGAAATCCTAAAGTGTGACCATTCAGATGAAAGCTACTGAGCAGTACTTTCCTGTGGTACTGTTTATTATGCTGTACAAGGTGTTTCTAGCTTTTGAGTCTGTGGATGAAATCCTAAAGTGTGACCATTCCAATGAAAGCTACTAAGCAGTACTTTCCTGTGGTACTGTTTATTATGCTGTACAAGGTGGTTCTAACTTTTGAGTCCGTGGATGAAATCCTCAAGTGTGACCATTCAAATGAAACCTACTGAGCCGTACTTTCCAGTGGTGCTGTTTATTATTCTCTACAATGTGGTATTTAATGTTTGAGTCTGTGCATGAAGTCCATATGTCCATTCAAATGAACTTTTTTAGCTTGTAGATGTAGAAGTGTTCAGGTAAAGGGTTTCAGTGAAAAGTAATCAGTAAAACTTCTTTTATTTCTGTTTCTATATTTTGCAGGCATTTCAAATTGCATCTCACTCCACACAGTGAACTGTTTAGTGAAGATTTCCATGCTTACTCTGTTGGAGTCAATGGTCAAAAGACAGAAATGTTTGTTGATAAAGAGAGCTTTTATAGAGGTTATGATGAAGGTACAACTGAAACTTACGAATGTTTACTAAGGAGAATAGTAATCTCAAAAACTAGCAAAATTAGTAGCAAACAACAAGAACAATAAGAAAAGACAGGGGTTTCATCAGTCGAAGCCGGCAACCGGCGAATTCCGCTGCTTACTTTCTATATCAGCGCCGCCTACTATTGCCATTCTATCTCCCAATTCCGACCTGTTTTTTCCTGAAATGGCAAGCGGAGTCAATTGTCAATAAACAGTTTGTCTAATTTTTATCTATTGGAAGATTGTACGTAACACGCCAAGCATTTAAACAATGTCAAGAACGACACGATCGACACTTATCGTTATTTGCTGTTCAACACGTTAAATGGAGATCATGACCAAGAAATCTGTCTTATCTATTGTACTCAATTTGGTTCCCAGAATGCTGGAAATAGCATTTCCGTGCTTCCAGATCTCAGAATTTTCTGCACCCCACTAGAAGAAGAGCCCTTACGACCCCAATTGTCACAGCCGGCTACTCTACAACAACCATCCGTCTACTTCAAATTTTATTGAAACCCCTGTAAATATCCAGACGGACTCTGTACGTCAAGATTACTGCCTAAGAAAAATTTCAAGGAGCCCACAAGGCCAAAAGCTGAGAAGTTAGGAGTCCAACATGTGAAGTGTTAGGTGCTGCTGAAAAAAATTAAGGCACCCAGAGTGTTTTCTTGGGTGCCCCAGACATTGTATTGGACTGCTGTTAGGCAGTAGGCTTGATACGTCGTAATTAAACTTTTTGTTTAACTTGTGACTTTTTCTTCTGTTATAGTTTTCTAATGACCTAGTATTGTCCTTTTAGTATATTATAGATTTCAACATATATACACATTTTTTGACTCAACAATGATGTTTAGCTACAATCATGGACAAAACTCTTTAACGAAAAGAAACTTTTAGTCGATCTCCAAATTCATATCATAAAATACTTTTTAAAATATTTAACTCCGATGAAACTAGAACCATTATCCTAACTGACTTTAACAGGAGCCTTTTTGTTCAAATTGTAATGCCCTCCATATTTCGCTGTTTCTTGTCAGGTGACCCATCTTCTCATGCCAGTGTTCATAATGATCATGGAATCCTGACAGCTTCCATAGCGACAGAAGATGACACTTACGTTATTGAGGTGAGAGGCTGTAACATTGACCTGAATGCACATTGGACGATGTCATTACTGGAAGTTCCAAATGAACACTGAGAAAACAGGGCCCAGTTTCATACAGACCTGAATCATATGTTCCTTATCTTTGAAGTAAATGTGAAGTAAGATGATACTGATCTCGTTACAACTTTCAAATCATAATATACAAGTTCATCACACATTAATTTTGTATTAGTCATTCAATTGCAAGTTCACCGTTCTGGTGTAACGAAAACACAATATGTCTGTCCATAACTTGAAGTAATATGAATTTTCATAATGATTCCGGTTCAGTTCATATTAATACCGAGAAGAAAGACACCTTTTAAAAACAGGGTAACCCAATCAGCTGCAAAGCTACTGCTACCAATAGGAACCCTATAAAAGACAGATACATTTAAGTTGAAATGAAACTTCTACTATGCTATACTATATTATACTATACTATGCTCTGCTATGCTGTGCTATGCTGTGCTGTGCTGTGCTGTACTGTACTGTACTTTACTGTACTACATGTTAGCCCAGGTTATCTTAAAGTTTTGAAAGCCATGTTTTTCTTTTTTATTTATTTTTAAAATTATTCTCAAAATACCACATGTTAACATGGCTCACTTTCTCTTTCGCATTGGATGCCAGCCATCTTTGATTACACTGGGGGTGTTACTCAGAGTTCTTTCATGACAAAAGTAATAAGGAGCTAAGTTTCTTTAGTAGTGAGGGTTCCCAAGAAAATTTTTAAAATGGTACGTAGTGCAACACAAATGCTTACATTTAATTCCTTTTGTTATTTAGCCAGCTTGGAGGCACATGGAAAAATCTGGTAAAGAACAGATGATTACGTATCGACATTCAGATGTTAAATCCAATATTACACATTCTCATGTCGATCCAAAGTAAGTAAAAATAATTGAAATAGCTTTTAGTGAAGTCTAGATACTTAAATTCTTATCATTTCTCAGGGTAAGGAGGATCTAAGGATTTATAAGCGAGAAGGGTACATAAAGAAGTCTGAGGTTTAATCAAGCTGAAAATTTAGGTAATAGTCAACCTTGCAGGTGTGATTGGGAATGTAGAATAATTCTACACTAACAATAAATTATTGTTAGTAGTATTACTGTAAATAAGAATATATTCTTGCATAAGAATTACAAAAGTGCATCAAGTATGGCACATGTACATGTATACATTTCACCCAGTCCAGGCTATGTTCCAATAACGACAATTTTGAGAGATTTGGCAATTCAATACATTTGGCTCTTGTGAATATGCATGGTTAAAGGGAGAGTTTCACGGTTCAGCGCATGCGCGAGCGATAATGTAAGCGCTGTCAAGCCAATTGTTTTTGGACCAATTAGAAGCGAGTACACAACACCGGCGGGATACGGTGGGCAAGTCTTATAACTTGCTGGCATAAAAATAAAACTGACTGGCCAGTGTTTCGGTCAGGTTTCAGAAAGAAACAAAAAGGCTGTCCATGTAAAACACATAAGGATTTTTGCAGCGCCGCTTTGTGAATGTCCCATGACATTCAAGAAATGCCAGAACTTTTGTGAACGTATACAGTTTTATTTTAGTACAATGTCGATATCTCGCGGCATCGACCTTTTTTTGTTACGCGCGGCTCGAAAAGCCGAGAAGCTCCCTCAAACTTACGTACTTAAATCCAGTATTTCATCAGCATTCAGTGATAAACTTACTATAGTGTGTACGCTCGATAGCCTGATTTTATTAGACCAGCGAGAGGGCGAAGAAGGAGAAATCCGCAAGCTTCAAGAAGCGATGCGACCGTTTAGTAACAACAACACTGAGCGTCCTTCTAAGATGCTGGAATGCATTTGAGAAAACTCTGCCATGGTGGCAAATCAAAACTGCGTTTGCCATTCGCAATGACCATAATTTTATAGATAAATGAATACCTTACAATAGTTTTTGTAGTTTGCCGCAAATCTTTTGGATTTTTTTTCTACTGCCCGCTATTCAAGCCCGCTAATAGACAGGGCATATCTAATCGATATTTTCGATACTCGATAGAAATCGATCGTAATCGATCGTAATCGATAATAATCAATCGAATAATACCGGAAATCGATATATATTGATCGCTCGTTTTCTTGTGATTATCGATTTTGATCGATTTTTGTAATTAGCTATCGATTTTATCGATTTGTTCGAAAATAGACGAAGATCAGGTCGATTCACTTTCATCAAGTGTTTATTTCTAGCGCCTGGTTGATCCTCGCCAGAACGAATCCCCAACTCACTCGAACTAATAAACAGCAGTCCATATAAATTCAATTAACATCCTCTTAACACTTTATTGAAGTTTGACTATCGGAGTTTAAATTTCGCTATAAAACTTAAAAGAATCGAGCATGCAGTGTATTAAAACAACAAGACATTGAACATTTTGTAACGCAACGTAACGTAGTGTAACGCAACTGTAATTTACGCGTCCAAGAAGTCACGCTTTCTGGCACGCCTGCTAGAGTTTATCCTGCAGGTTTATCTTTCACGAGTCCTTTTCTCGTTCTGTTTCAACATTAACAACCTAAAAACTATTGCAATCAAAGATATCTATATCGCTTTTAAAGCTTGGCAAGGCAGACTTGTAATGTCCAGTGGTGTCAAATTTGTCAATTTCAATCTTCAGTTTTCTGTCACTTAAAATTTAGCATGATTTAGGCAGTGACTCAGGCTATTACTAAGATTCTCGAATACCAATGCGGTAAAAAATTTCCTTTTCCTTGTACGTTAGTTGGCGATATTCAATTCTTGTCTGGATAACACCGATTACAGCACAGAGTACACCACCATAAGACTGCTGGGCCGGAATATTCCGCTGAATATTGCCTGTCAGTGAAGAAAGAAAATTAGAAAAAGTAGCTAACATAAGACCGCATAAAGCAAGATCAAAGTCGATTACGAGGTAAGAAAGTTTTCACGTCCGCCTAAGGAGCAGCTTTCACCATCTTTGTTTACGAGATGGCTGTTAAGGTTTGGTGCACGTTTTTTATTACCGATTTTCAGCGATGTGATAAGAAAGAATGTGATTATCGATTTCGATAGATTAAATCAACTAATTAATCGACAAATATTGAGTATTATCGAGTAATATCAATTAATCAATTAGCTTTTCGATGATCGATTTCGATCGATTAGATATGCCCTGTAATAGACGACTACAACTAACTCGCACATTTGATCTCATATTTATTCGCTTCGCGTCTCAGTGTTGTACAATTTTTTCCATCTAAAGCAAAACACTGATGTTTGATGCTGTTTGTCCTTCGAATTCTCCGTTTTGACAGTTGACTTCCATATGAACAAACAGTACGATTGAAATCTAGAAAATCCTCGCGAGTTCATCCAAAGCCAGTTGGTGACCTTTGCCATTTCCAGCGAAAGCAGATGTGTCGCGAAATCGTTGTCTATTTTAAACAGACTTATCTCTTTACCAATTTTCCACGTTTGGTGGACGTATCTTGTTAACCACACAGGATTTCTACATCCACTCCACTCTGTCCGATTTAACTTCTGTGCTTCCAGAGAGTCCACAGAACGTCCCGTCGCCGGTCGGCCGCGATGTCTCCTTGCCGATCCATCGACAAAAATGTCGTTTTCGGATGCTAAAACACTTTTAACCTTACAAAAATCGAACTTATGTTTACAACAGGAAACAAAGATTGTAAAAAGTGAAGAACGAAGAGCAGATGATCCAAATTCGGGCGCGATTTCAACAGATTGTTCCACCACAAGCTCGCATCGAATTTAGTGTCGACCCATACAATTTATTTTTGAGCCGGTCTGCTTGTGCATGCGCTTGACCGTGAAACTCGGCCTTTAAACAATGTTCCAGATAAGTAAACGTTCAGAGTGTCAATGAAGAATTTTATTTTTGAGGGGCCAATAGGTTTGGTTTTCTCCAAATCTTAAGTTTATCATTCAATTTGTTGGTTCAAGAAGCAAGTTTTCTTACGTTTTTGACCCAAGATCCCTATCTTATGTGGAACACTGATTAAATATTATTTTGAAATGATTCATCAGTAAACACCTAAAACACTACAGTACAGTTGACATGTAATCTGCTATCTGAGAAACTAACACAAAGCTTCTCACTGTAAAGTTATCTCAAAATAGTGAAATCTTTTATGACATTATTTTATCATTATTTTTGATGTTCTGTGTGAGAAGCTGAAATTTCTTTGTCCCTGAAGGGATTCCAGACAACCTGCGAATACTCCTGTGAATCTGAGTATCTGAAACAACAAGAAGCAATCTGTATTTAGGTCGGTTATGCTCTGACAGCCCTTTATCAGGACTTGAATGTAGATTTGAATGTAGATTAAATCACAGTTTCTGTCTTCTGATGATTTACATTTGTATTTTTTAGGAAAAAGAAATACAGCTTCTGTGGTCACGATTCAGAGCATTCAACAACTTATTACCGCAAAGATGTGGGTAAGAAAACTATCCTCGTCCTTGGAGTCTTTCCAGTCTGGTGCTCGCCAGCCATCCTGTCATTTCATGAATGGAACTCTCCAGTTCAAGAGCTTGGTTATACGTTAGCTCTTTGAATTTCTTCAAAATGGCACTTACATTTCTCTGATTAAACAGTTTGGAAGAATTTGTAGATCCCGACCTTAAAAATGGAGCACTCCATTTACAAACTGACTGGTTTTGGCCTCGCAGTTTTCACTAATGGACAACGCTCCTAGTGTCTGAACTCAACCCACAAAGTTCTGTACATTTATATTCTTCCTATAGTATTACTGCTTGATCAATAAAATCAAATGACGTTTTGATTTTTACTTGCTTGTGTATTTGATTTCCAAACCAATAGAAAAAAAGGTTTCTATATTTCTTCTGAAAACTGAAAACTCAGCTTGCATGATATAGAAAAATGAAATAAAAAATGAAATGGAGAACAGTGTACATGTACTCAATTCAGACTTTACTGTATACGGCATGTGTTAACAACTATATAATTATATAAAAAAGATAAATACATTAAAAAGGGTAAAAAAAAAACATATTGGTATGAAATAATAAGATTTATACAGAACAGTTATGTTCCTTATTGAAACCCATACAGTAAATACAGCTATATACAATACGACTACCAGTGGATAAACTGAAGACTTCATCTGCCATAAAAGTGCTCAATGGTAAAACCAGAGCTGTGAATAAAAGATGAACTTTTGGAGTCGGACTAGTTCAAACACATTTATATATATGCTTTATTAAGATTTTAAGAGTTATTATACATCGCTCACTTTCTGAATGTTTCAGCTCCAGACTTCCGATCTAGTCGCAAGAGACGTGCAGTAGCGACGTTGATCAGGTGTAGGCTGGCCTTAGTGGCTGACTACAGGTTTCACAAGGAGATGGGTCAGGATGACAAGAAGAAAACCATCAATTATATGGTAAGAGGATTTATTATTATCTCTCAGTTAGTACGTGCAGTGTGATCGGCCAATTTTGCGGGTGGTATTTCACTGTATGGCCCGCTAAATTTGAAAGTTTAAACTCAGAGATATAATAAATATCTTACTAACCTTGTTGTTCTTGGTACATACTGTAAGTTACAGATCCTTGTTTTTTCCTGTTGATTTATGGCCCAAGCACAAAGTGAGCAGGCCATAAATCAACAGTGACGGAAAAACTCCGGCCGTAACTTACAGTACAGACCTCAAAATTGGTTGGTAAGAGGTACAATATATACTGTATATGTTTCTAAGAAACTACATGTAAGTTGCTACGTTGGTGGTGGATCAGAGTAGAACAAATGTTGGTTTTATCAACAGAGTTGATAACCAGTAATTTGGCCACTGTTAACGAGGTGGGGAATGGTAAATTCAGGACTTAACAAAGGGGCAAGGGTTGCAAATTTTCTATGAACCTAAGGCTCATCACCTGTCTGGTTGACTTTGTATTGATAATGTAAAGAGAAATTACATATTGATCACTCCTAGGAATGAAAGGGTATTAAGTGATTTGTTTGTTGTTTGTCATTAGATTGGGGTCACAGACAGAGTGGACGCTATTTTTCAGAGTACAGAATGGTCCAGTGAATACAGAGGATATGGATTTGAAATTGCGCAAGTATGCCAGTGTTGTAGTTTTTACGTCTTTTTGGGGTAATTTTTGTCTGGCAATTTGGCAATAATTTTGTTGATGATGAGAAGGTGTCATGCAAGATAAAATTTCCAGAGCCTTGCATGCCCACAAAAAGTAAAAACGTTCTGAACAATGTTGACAATGTTGAGGACAGCGGGGATGGCACAGTGGTGAGAGCACTTGCCTCCCAACAATGTGGCCCTGGTTTGATTCCCGGACTTTGCTTCATAATTTGTGGGTTGAGTTTTGTCATTGGTTCTTGTCCTTTCTCCAAGAGTTTTTTCTCTGGCTTCTCCAGTTTTCCCCTCCCCTCCAAAACATTTTCAAATTCCAATTTGATCCAGAATCTGAGGACCACAGGTTTGTTAATCATAACAGACTGTGCCACCCTTGTTAAACAAAGTTGATTTATTTTAATTTGATGTACATTAGGTTTTGGGTCATTTTCCTATAGCATTTCGATAATTTTGTTCTTGCATTTTGATAATCATAATTCACCCTTAAAATTATTGTAGTGTTAGGCCCCTTTTGCAGTTTCAAGAACTCCCCCACCCCCATCAAAAAAAAAAAAAAAAAAAACACACCAGAAAGAAATACCAAGGATCTGATCATTGTTAAACTCTCTGCTGAAAATAACTGTTTATTTTTCCAGGTCATTGTTCATGAGACGAGCCACCCTCGAACTGATGTTAATCATTACAATAGGTTGCGTCTTGGTGCATGGCCCATTAAGGAGCTTTTACGGGTATGTTACAATGATATATTATACGACTTTGCACTGTGAATAAAATTACTTCCCCCTCCCCCTGCCCAATATTTAACTGCTTTTTCCATTTCATTTGAAACCATTAGCCACAGGTGAAAAATAAAATTATTGGCATTGCTTATTCTAGAGTACATGTATGTACAGCACTGTAGGATTCCTGCATTGGACCTTTATCGCAGTAATATTTAACTAATTTTTGGTTAAGGTTGCATGAAAGAAAATTTAGCAAAATCACTAATTAAAAATAAGAATCAAAATGGTGAAAAATGTTAAGGTTATGAGGATAAAATTAAATGTTTCCTTAACCAAGATAAAAACTTTAAGTATGGGAAAAAATCTTGTTGCCATGGAAACATCAAGTCATGTGACCAATTCATTTAATTATTAAAAAAGGTAAAAAATCCAAATGTGGGAAATTGCAGGCTGTCAAGATCTTGTTGCCATGGAAACATCAATTGACCAATCATGTGACCAATCAATTAATTATTACATCAAATTGTTGCTAGATAAATTTTAGAAAAAGTCATCCAGTTTGGTGGTATGTGGTACGTTTTATAATTATTTAAAACGCTATGAATAGTTGAAGTCAGTGTAGGCACTTTGTACCCTCCTCCATTCCCCCATGCTGAATAGGGTTAACCATTGCTAGCTATGTGCAAACCGTGAAACAGATGTGATGCTTCTGTTTTTGTGTTAAGCTTGGTGAATAAATGATAGATGTATTTTTTTCAGTCAGTGGGTTCACCCAACAGGAGTCGAACCTTTGACCTTCCAATTCCTAGTCCAGATGCTCTTCCACTGAGCAACAAGAAACTCATAGGGCCAACGGCTTAAGACAATCAGTGCCAGGCTTCCAAATCTGTTTATAAATGGTTTATTTTAAGCAGATGAATAGTTTTCTTGTCTGGAATGCAAGCGTTCTTGTTACTGTCGGCAGCAGACGTTTAGATATGACTGTTGCCAAAATTGAAAATGGCTGCCATTTTGAACGTGGTTTTGTTAAACACCGTCTAAACTGTCTTTTAATAACCGACCCATAGGAACTAGGCCATTAAGCTAGGTTCATGTGTAAACTGTAGTGATGTGTAAAACAGATAGTAATAACAATAATAACAATAATAATAATAATAATAATAATAATAATAATAATAATAATAATAATAATAATAATAATAATAATAATTAATAATAATAATAATTTTATTATTGTGTCACAAAAGGAATGTAGCTATTTAGGGGAGAAGTCCCCTCTACTAATAGTGGACACCTAACTAAATAGTCTATTTTAACTCTAGCTAAAAAAGAAAGAACTTCAATATATTGAAATTTACATCATAAACCATATTACAATATTAAAAATTTCATACATCAAATGTAAAACTCGACAGTTACTGACATTTGCTGCTAGGGCAGTAAGGTCCTGATTACGTATGACTCTTTTAAATTGCTTCAGAGAGGGTTGATATCTTATTCTAGGAGTGAGATCATTCCACAGTTTGGTTTGTTGATGACAACATATTGATTAAACAACATTAATTGTTAGCTACATGGAAACAAGGTTATTCAAGTGGTTCTGAGCATGGAAGGTTTCAACCATACTGTTTAGTTACCTGTTGGCTTTTCCATAACCCGGCTTCAATTTTAATTTTGCTAATATAATATTCTGTTTTTCCGGTAGACTTTTAGTCTACAAAAGGACTGGAAGAGTTATTGTCTTGCACATCTGTTCACCTATCAAGACTTTGCTGATGGTGTTATTGGATTGGCTTATGTTGGTAACCGCAAAAGAAACGCCGTTGGAGGAATCTGCACTGAAGGTAATTCAGCATGCAATTATTTCTCATTGTTGGTTTATTTACAGAGTTGATAACTAAAGTAAACTGGCCACCGTAAATAGATTCCTTCGTCAGAGAGAATCCATTCACTTCGATGAAAGGATAGTCTCCCTCGCAGCGGTTTTTTTGGGCTGTCACGCAACGCTCCCCCCAAAAGAAGGGGGAGCGTTGCGTGACAGCCCAAAAAACGGCTGCGAGGGAGACTAATGAAAGGACTGACTCTCGAAATGTCAGCAACCAGCATATGACGAGCGTGTCCACATTGTTTTGTAGCGAGTGCTCTCACTTCTGTGTTGATCATCTCTGTATTTTGCGCTTTTTAGATTATTTCACAAATAACACCATGCTGTACCTCAACACTGGACTCAGTAGTAGCGTTAACTGGGGACGAAAATTGCTTACAGAAGAAGCTGACATTGTTACTGCTCATGGTAATTATTTTGTACTCTTAAAGCCTGGTTTACACGTACGTCGCAAGCATAAGCATAAGCACAAGGTGACATACGCAAGCGCTGAAGCATAAAAATTTGGCACAATCGCACAGCCGGGCTGCCTTTTGGCGCGAGATTTGATTCCAACATGGCGGACTAGAATGTACGCTGACAACTTGTCACTGTTTTTCAGTTTCCTTTCCTTGCGCTTGTGCTTATGCTTATGTTTGCGTCGTCCCGGTTTACACGTAGGACGCAACGACACAAGCACAAGCACAAGAGAATGGAAATCGTTCCATTCTCTTGTGCTTGTGCTTATGCTTGCGTCGTACGTGTAAACCAGGCTTAAGGCTGATTTATGCGTACCGATTTGTATGTTATTCGCATGGGCCATTTTGTTACAATTTGTTGGCCGCTGTCTTTTTCTGTTGGTGTAACGTAGGGTAAAAATATATTTATATAGCGCCAGTATCCTTGCGGTTCAAAGGCGCTTTACAAGAATAACTTAACAAAAAACTTAACTAAAAAGTTATTGAAATGCTTTTTTGAAAAGAAAAGTTTTAAGTTTATTTTTAAAAACGGGCACTGAAGAACTGTTCCTGATATCTGATATCTTGTTTTAATTTTTTTGTCAGTAACCTGACCTTTTTCTTATGGTCTATAGTTTGTTAAACACCAACATGGCGGCTGTGGCGTCAAAGGAAAACGCCCCATACTCTGACAATTAGCCCGCGAGCAAGCTCTAGAGCTTGCTCGCAGATTAGCCTGCGCGTCTCGTAGTGAACTTCTTTGTTTTCACCACATTTTGAGATCATCTGTGCGTTGCCAGAGTACAAACGTGCTGCCAAATGGAATCTGTATGTTAAACAAATTCTTCTGTTTCTCCTTTAGAGAACAGGGTCCAGCTGTTCAAAGCCCGATTAAGCTTATCCTGGATTAACGTGAAATTTGATTCGAGATTAAGTACTAATCAGCAAAAATTCTTCCAAAAGATTTTTTGAATATGAATATATGAAACATCATATATTGAACTGCAGATGAAAGATTAGATAGAAGAAAGATCCTCGCAGTTAGTACGCAACTTTTTTCAGGCTTTCTTTTCGCAACTGCATAAGTTGCGTACTAACTGCGAGGATCTTTCTTCTATCTAAAAAGATTTTTTGTCCCTCAATTTTGACTTAGACATTTTTTTTACCTTTAGCTTGAAATAACTTGTAGCCTTTAAAACCATTTTTAACAAGCGAGATGGAATTTTTTAATCGTGGATTGGCGTTAATTAGCTTTTGAACAACTGGACCCAAGGCCTTTGAAAAAACATGTAACCTCTCGCTAGTAGCACGTTTAGTTACCTTCCTTTTCGGTCTTAAATTCAAACCATACTGTTTCATTCTGTTTGTTTGTGTTAATTTTTGTACTATGCAAATTTCATTTGTTAACTGTGCCTTTTTTTATTCCTAATCCAATGCCATCTGGAATAACTGCGTCTTTTACAAGAAATTGGTAAGTTACCGCTGTACACGCAGGTCTTAGTCTAGAAATCGGCTTCTTGTGGTCCAGTAGGCCTCATTCAAAGCTTTTAGAGGGCCTTTCCTCACCAAAGCGGGCCCAAGATAACCAACTTCTCGCACAGAACACAGGAATTGACGATAAATTGATGCTGTGAAATTAATGCCCGTAGACGAGCACCCAAAATGCCGAGCCTAGGTTGTCGCTTAGAGGAGGTGATCCCTTACAAAACGTTAGACCACAGGAAACCTATTTTGAGTCATTAGCCTGTGGCATTTTCAGGACCACGAGAACAGTTGTACTACCCAAACATCAGTACATTATCTTTCTAGAAGTAACAAAAACATTTGTGATTGCCGCTAAACTGAAAAAACTTTGGCTCATGTGATTATGTAACAGTGGAATACCGTTTTTACGACACTGTATTTGGTTCGAAAAATCGGGAGTTCCAAATATCGGGGGTAAAAATCTGACCAAAACAACTCCTAGGGAAACAACTTTTGGTTTAAAGAATTAGGAGTTTCAAAAAATTCGATGATTTGAATAATCGAGATTCCACCGCACCTGTACATGTTATAGCCTGCGAAGTAAGCGTTTTCCGCGCTAAAAAGCCGTTTTCTGTATTTTGGATACGCGCGAAAGAGAGTCCTAAAGTGATGACGTCACAAAAACTTAATTTATAAAATTATGGGATTTGTTAGTATACTCGGAAAGAGTATGATGACGTTAGGAACTGAGGCAAAATTAGAAGGATATGTATGGAGTCACCAAGGCATAACAGAGCTTATATCTCGCCCCCAAATTGCAATAAGATGCTGATATTTGGCAAGTAGGCATTTTTCATCATGCTCTTTCTGAATATACTAACAAATCCCATAATTTCAAAAATTCAAATATTTGTGACGTCACACTTTAGGACTCCAGGGGGCGAGAACAAACAAACAAACAAAAAAAGAAGAAGAAGAAGGGGGTAGGGGGGAGGGAGAGAAAAGAGGTAAAAAACGCTTGCAGACAAACCCCAGGATTTTGCAGAACAACATGAAGATTTGATAATTCAATTAAAAAATGGCTGTCATATACACTTCAAGTTCGTACTGAGCTGTTGTAATGATGATTTGTTTTAGGGCACAATTTTGGCAGCGAGCATGATCCTGATACAGATGAATGCGCCCCAGGGGATACTAAAGGAGAGGGCGGCAAATTTATCATGTATCCTGCCTCCGTTAGTGGACAGCTACGTAACAACAAGGTACAGACTGAGATGCTCTATCTCGAGTCTTAAGTTGTAACTCTGGCCCTGAAGAAGACTAGTTGTACTAGTTGAAATATTGACCCAAATGAATAAGCCCTTTGCTGTAGTGTCAGCCCTGCAACAAGTTTGGTTTATTTTCACGTGAAGTGACGTCTGGCACGTGCATTTCTACTACAAGAGATCCAGCAACGAAACGTATTCAGAACAGTTTATTTGTGCGTCGTGTGGTCCTCTGCATTCAAACGTTTCTTAACGCGGCACTGTAACGAAGACTTGGCTTTCTTGTGCTCAAAACCGTTAAAAGATTTCACAAAGAACATTTTCTCTTGCACGATATTAAAATACTCCTTTATTAGGAGGCACCGTCCATTTGATAAGGCCAGTGTATATGCCATAGTTTGTCGCTCGTTAGTACAGAAGTTGTAAATACATAGTCTTAACGGGGCACTGTTACGGAGATTTAGCTGTATTTTGGTCAAAAACTGTTCATGAGATTCATGAACTGTATGATAGACATCACAAGGTGTCTGTTCCCTAACGTTAATTCTCACTAAAACACACATAATTCTGCCAAACATTAAGTCATATGGAAACGACAAAAATGCCTGTGTTATATGAAGTACCCAAATTCAGATTTAGGTGCATTTTTGGACGCAAGTAAGTTTGTCAGACTTCCCAGTTGTGATAATAGAGAGGTTTAAGATCGAGTTTGCAGCTAACGGCAAAAGTCAGATTCAGGTCTACGTTTCCTCAAAAAGAATTAGGAAATCGATGCCTTTGATGCTAGCGTGAAACTACTCAACTTTACTTAGGAACGGAAAACAGCGAGTGGCAAACGTAGGATAATCGTGGTCGTGTCATTTTTGTTATTTTCCGTTTGTCGTAAACATGATCCTTAATCTCGCTTATGTTAATGTTCTTTTTAACAGGTTTTCTCGCCGTGCAGTCGTCGTAGAATTCTTGAAGTACTAAAATCCAAGTCTCAGTTTTGTTTTACAGGTAAAATCACTCTTTCGATTTTAACCAGTTGAAACGTTCTCCTTTTCTCATCGTTTTTAAGCATTACTTTTCCGTGGAACTGTCCATTCTGTTGTACAAGGTGGTTTGAACTTTTGGGTGTAATTTTTGGTAAAGGAAATCTTAAAGTGTGACCATTCAACTGAAGGGTACATTCATACAATATTCTGGCATTCAGTGTTTTTGTTTTGTTGTCCTTTTTTTTGTTTGTTTTCCTTATAATTTGTTGTTGACTTCTTTTAGAGCCCCGAAATGAAATTTGTGGTAACTACAAGAAGGAAGCAGATGAAGATTGCGATCCGGGAGGCATTATTCCAAAAGCCACCTTGTGCTGTACTGCAAAGTGCGAGCTAAAGCCTAATACCTTATGCAGGTGAGAAGCTTCTTCCCTCCCTCCCTCTTTCCATCCCTCCATTCCTTCCTTCTTTCCACCATTCCTCCCTGCCCTCCTTTCGTCCTTCCTCCTTCATCATCATCATCATCATCATCATCATTTATTTGCCTTACAAAAAAAGAGAAAGAAAGAAATCATTCAATTTACAATAATGACAAGGAGAACTCAAGAAATCACCAGGCTTATAAGAGAGGCCACCTCAGCTGTCATTAATAAATAGAAAATATGATGCTGCGTAAGTGTGGCTTGGTCAATTCATTATTTTATAGATAAAAACTGCAACATTTTTTTTCTTAAAGTTGAAAGAACTAGATCCCTCTATCCGCCCCCACCATAACTTCACAAGTATAAAAGCTATGACAATTAATGAGACTTGGAGGAGAGATAGCACGTGTAAAGAGGTTTCCTTTGAGTTCCGCAACTAGAAGTGATGGCGTCATATGACGTTAGAATGACAGCATGATTATCAAATGGCGGCCATCTTGGATCCGCCATGTTGGATTTCTGGATTTCCCCAAAACTTCAGAAAAGCGCCGAAATTGAACGAAAAGTGGTTGCACTGGCAACACCAAAGTCAATGAATAGTAACCGACGACATCAAATTGTTCCCAGATAAATTTCCTAAAAAGTCCTGAAGTTTCAGGCCGTTTGTTCAAATTCGGGTTCAAAATTGCTGTAGGCAGAATCGCCTTCCCCTCCCCGCCCTGGCTAACCAAGTCTCTGTGTACGATAGTCGTCCGCCCACAGATTACATTGCAATTCTTATTCTCGCCACTTCTCCTCATTGTGTTTCTGTGTTCGTCTCTCAGTGACGGTTATGACTCGCCTTGCTGCAGTAATTGTACATACGTCAACACGAAAGGAGTCAAATGTCGCGATGCTGACTCGACAACTTGTAAGAAAGAGACCTTGTGTGATGGCTTTAGCGCCAAGTGTCCAGAAGCGGAGAGCATGGCTGATGGAACTTTGTGTATTGACAGGTGAGGGGCCCCTACCCCGCTAAGGAAGGGAACATCTTATTTTTTGAGGATTGGGTTGGTGGGGGGGGGGGGGGGGGTGGGGGGTGGGGGGAGGGGGGATTAAGCAAATACCAAACTAAATTCCTGCAGAGCTGTTGCGGGAGATAAAAGATCGTGCACAGAGTAAGAGTGTGGCTAGGTTTGTTAAATGTACTGTCCTAGTCGATACCCAAAAATGAGGGGAATTCAAAGAAAGGGAAACAAACGGTTTTCGTCGGATGGTTTTCTTTCGTGGCATATGCCCTACGACGATTCATTCGAAAGACCTAGCACCCTGGTTTTTTTTTTCCCGGAATTTGGTTGTAGCTTTGATAAACACCCAAACTCAACCTAAAATTCCAGCTAGGTCCTTTATGTCCCCAGTCTTTGAACTGAAGTTAGCTGGGATAAAGTAGAATCAAGATTTTACCATAAACGAGCTGAAAACCTTCCCGTATTCGTAAAAGTCAGACTACAGGTACAAGTGACTCACACGGCTGGAGCTTAACCCAGATTCTGTAGCATGAAGCGATTTGGCGTATTGGTACCCCCCTCGGTGCCTACTATTGTTACTGCACATACGTTCTGCGCATCGCGAGATACTCGGGTTTCCTATGGGTGGTGCCTACTAATACAGGAATATTTTTGCGCGATAAAGCAGAACTTACCAAATGCCTTTGGTGTCTCAAAAGAAAATTGGGGGTAACCATGCATTTTTCAGAGAAAATTAAGCTTCAATTTGGGAAAAAATCCCATGCATTGCTTTCTATTTTGGCACTTTTTAGAGATATTGTTGCTTAATTATCTCTGAAAAATGCGTGGTTACCCCCAATTTTCTTTTTGGATTCCAATAGGCCTTGCTAAGATCTGCTTTTCCCGCATAGTCATTAACCGCACAAAAATACTTCGGTATTAGTAGGCACCGTGCTTAAATCGCTTTGTGTTGCGTTTGATCATGTTTCAAGGGGAAGATGTTCGAAGGGACAGTGCTTGTCATTCTGTGCTGCTAACAACCTCGAACCTTGTAAATGCTCCGATCCGAACGATGCCTGCAAAGTTTGTTGCATAATTAGCGGAATTTGTGAACCGTACAAAGACAACGTGACTGAGGGCTTCTTAAAAATCCCTGATGGGCGCTCCTGCCAGACTGGAGAGCAGAAAGGAATTTGCGTTCAGGTAATGATTTTTTGTTGTTGTTTTAAGTACAAATATAGTACAATGTTCTTCAATTTATACTTTAAAGAGGACCTCCACTCTGACAACAAACTTTGACGTTACATTGTTGGAAACGTTTAAATTTTTTTTGACACATCAATTTGTTCTCGGAAACAAGTAGTTTTCATGTCTTTGGGTTCTAGACCTTGTTATTCCTACTGGATCTGGTACCGATCTTTTTTTATGTATTTGTATTTTTTATTTACTCCACATGATCGTATTACATAAGGGGTTACAGTGCGTAAGAAAGGAGTGGAGAAGGGCATAATATAGTTAACTAATTGTGTGCCCTTCAAAATTACGATGCAATATTTGTTAAGATAAAAAAAAAAGAAAAAGGAAAACTAATTATAAATAGAGGAGAAGAAGGACAGAAAACGTTTAACAAGGTCGTGTGGCAGTGATTATTACTGAGCAAAATAATACTGGAAGAGAGCTCGTTTAAATAGTTGTTTTGTTCGTTTTTGACGAATAGATATAGGAATATCATTCCAGTAATAGCATCCAATAATTGTTGGGCAAAATTTCCTAACATTTATTCTGAAAGGACTAGGATTCAGATGCTGTAGGAAAGCAATTCGAGTGGCGTAATTATGTTGCTTAGGTACTACGGTTGGGGGAAAATTGGAAGGCTTTCCATCTACAATATAAGTTAACTTATATCTTAAGTTATAGCTGTAGCTTGTATTTGGCTTTGTAATGAAAATTTGAGTTTGTGCAGTGCTGCTGCAAGGAAATCAAAATTTTTGCTACATCACAAACTAGTACGTTATTTTTCATCACCAGGGCGAGTGCCAGAAAAGCACTCAAGATTTGGTGGAGAGATTTTGGACGTTCCTTACTAGTTTGGACATTAACACTGTTGCTGAGTTCATGAAAGACAACTTGGCTGGTACAGTTGTGGTGTTTTCATTGCTGATTTGGATTCCTGCGAGCTGTTTCATCAATCGCCTTGTGAGTTGATTGTTAATCTCCACATTTATTAATGATTGGTTTTTGTAAGCAATTCGACATATTAAGCACCACGTTTAGGGCAAACGGCAAACTAAAATGGCTACAAAGAGGAGAATATGTTGATTGTATTGCCACCATGTTGGCGCCAAAACAAAAGAAACTTTGCTCACATGGTTGGCATAAAAATGGAAGTTAACTCCCAGAGGAAAAAAGTCTTATTGTTTCTAACCACCAATCAGTGGCCGCCATGATGTAACGTGCAATCAACTTATAACGCAAAATAATTCTGGCCTGTAATGCTAACGGAAAACTACTCAATTTTTCTGAGAAACTGAAAACAGCGAGCGGCAAATGTAAGGTAGACTTGATCACGTGGTCATCTCTACCGTTTGCCGGTTTCCGTAAACGTGGTGCTTAAGCTCTCTATTTTCTTTGAAATTAAGGTTACCCGATACCTTCAGAGGTGTCTCGCGTTTAAGCGATGTAGCGCGTCCAGTTTAAACTGTAGATACCGAAACCCCTATATCAAATTAAAGCTTATAGAGCTGACTATCAAACCATGCCAAGAATTTTGAAATAAAATAAATTGTCGAATTTTTCGCGACCTCTAATTGCGAGCGTCCGAATCACCTTTTTAAAGCTACAAGTCAAAGTGAATTTTGTTTTTTGCTAATTTAATTTGCTCCTCAGTTTCCGGACCCAAAGCGCTAAAAAACGTGTCTGCGTTTTGCCATATTCAATCGCAGTGAAAAGTTATAGAGTATTTTCGAAATAGGATGAAAAAAATGTGGAGTGATCGTACAAAAATCGCTCTCGGAGAAAAAATATTTTGAAAGAAAAAATTCGCAGACACGTTATTGTTGTTTATATGTTAAACTAGCTACTGTCCAAATTTGAAGGCAAACGAACAAATTCCTTTTGAGTTTTAGCTCTTTGAAGTGGCTCCTCCAAGTGAAAAAAATTTATTCGAGAAAACAGCCCTAAAAATTCGGTAATTCATGTTATTTCAAAGTTCTTGGTTTAGTTGGATAGCCAGCTCTATAAGCTTTAATTTGATATAAGGGTTCAGGTATCTACAGTTTAAACCGGACGCGCTACATCGCTTGGACGCCAGACACCTCTGAAGTCACCGCTGAAGGTACCGGGTAAAATTAAACAAAAATGCCTGATGGTATCGCTCGGGTCTATCATCTTATGAATTCATGATGAAAAAATGTTAAAAATGGGGGAGGGGGGTTGTCACTTGACAGAAATTCAAACTGATACGCTTGATTCCCAATTATATAAAGGAAAAACAGTAACAATGTAGCATCCATGACCACCAATTGGTTGCCTATTATACGTGGACCAGTTACAAGACAAGCCAGTCGCAAGGCTTGTTTGTTTATTTGTTTATTCCGTGATTAAAGAGCTTTTTTATTATTTTTTGTAGGATCGAAAGCGGGACAAGCAAGAAGCATTAGAAGCAGAATGGAGAGATGCGAAGGTATAAGCTGCTGTTGTGTATTTTGTTTTAATCATTTTTTTTATCTCCACAAAACAACATAGAGATTGAAACAATACAGTGTAATAATTTACAGCACTGTATACCAATCACAAGCTACTGAATTTACTCACTTGCATTTTACAGAGCATAAAAATACAAACACAGAGTGAAGCACTTTAGCAAATTTCATGTAATTTAACGAGAAACTAGCAAGACCTTCGGAACGAACTGAATTATTAAGAAGCTTTCACTTTCCGACGAGCTTATTTCTAACGAATTCGTGTCGAAAATTGTCGAAGATTTTCCGACAACACCCGAAGATGTTCCGAAGATGTTATTTCGTACGCCTTAATTCATGCGTCCCATTTTCATGGCATTGAATCCAATTCAAGCCCAACAACAAGACAAACAACAAGTTCGACTTATAACGCTGCTATTTTACATTTGCGTTTTTCATCGCAAAGTCAAACGCAACAAACGTTCGACAAAAATCGCATCAAAAATGGGCTGTGAAAACGGCCCATAAGGTGGTTGCCCTGTGGCAAATAATTTTGCCTTCTCGGACATTGCCTCCACAGAATACCCAACTGCTACGTCAGCCCAAACCTACCAGCAAGGGGAAGTTCATCTACAGACAAGACTCGATCACGAGGTCATCAAAACCGGACAGGCCTTATAAAATCAAGCCGAAGAACATAAAAACGCACAGGACACCGCACCTGGAGTACATGGCGCAGAGAGAGAGTAACTTGTAAATGTTGTAATAGCGTAAAAAATAGTTTCTTTAATTAGCTGCTGTTAAATTGTAACAGGAAGCGCAAGAGCAATTATCACGTGGTACCCCGCGTGGGGATACCTTGAGCAAGGTATTCCACGCGAAGGTTAGCTCGCTTAATACTTGATGTTGGAGGGTAGCTCTCACGTGCGAGTGCTGTACGCGGAGGGTGACACGCTCTTGACATTTCTACCTCGCGCGATATTTGATGTTTGAGGGTAGCTTACACGTGCAGGTGTTTGACGTGGAGGGAAACGCGCTCTTGGCATTCTAACTTCGCGCGATATTTGATGTTTGAGGGTAGCTCGCGCGTGCTGGTGCTCTACTCGCGTGGTTATCTCGCGCGTTCTTACGGTACGTATTGGCACTCGCTCGAATCCTCTGTAATGGTTTGTGTCGCTGAACTTGATCAAGTAATAGTCATTATATTGAAGATTATTTTTAAAATAGCGTATTGAATACACGGTGACCTTATAGTGACGTATGTCTAAGTCAGTTAAGGCGTCGTACTTGCTATTGTGGAATGAGTCTAGAATATCTTGTAGTTTTGTTCCACATCTGGTTTATGTGTAAAAGCTTTGTGCAAGAGAGTGACCATATTCTTATTTAATGAGATGCAGATAATTTACGGGAATTCTGCAGGTTTTAACAGTGTTTCACTGTCCAATAAAGAAGAGAATTTCTGCAGTCTTCTCAATTTTGATATCAATTATTCGTTCAGCTTTAGTATAAAATTTGTGACAAGACAACGGCACGAAACGCGACTAAATCCTCTATTTTATTCAACAGTTAAAGTGTGCCTTAGGCGCTCAGTTTTCAGAGAACAAGGAAAAACTTCTGTAGGAAGAAAATATCGCAACAAGACTTAAGTGGACACTCGAACGAAAGACGCTAGGTTCTCGTATTTGTGTCTCTTCAGTTTTTTCAGATTTTCACCTTAGTATATCCTTATGAGTTATTCATTAGATGTTGGCACAAAAGAGACGATTTGTAAACAAAGTTAGAGCAGTTTTCATTTTTGGCTAATTGGCCGATCAGAACAGGCGTAAACAGCGGAATGAACCAATCAGAACTCGATGTAAATACATGTGACCGGCGCCAAGCGCGGGAAAACGCGTGCAAGCGAGGCACGATTGGTTTTACTTTTGCTTCTCATTGGTTGAGAAAGTGGCGCGCGTTTTGCTGACCAATCACAGATCATCGTTAAGCAAAACCAAAGCAAACTGCTCTATCGAAGTTAATACAGTTACTACAGTGTATAACTTGAAGGTATTTTCTCCTAACCCTGTTGCTTCATGTTCTCTGTTTGTTATAAAATAAACGTTTGTATTTTTACATACATCTGGGGCCTCTTTTGTTAAATTTTAATTTAGCTTCTTAATAACAACCTTTAGTTCCGCTCGGCAGTGTTTATAGCCCAACGATCTTGTGGGGCCGAGAATTTTGACTTGAAAAGCAAATAATTCAAAAAGAACATTACATGAGTAAAACTCCAAACTGGCGGGAGGCGAACCAGGAGGCGTTAAAGTGGAGCATAGCGCAAGGAAAATGGAGAGCACTATAGCCTGTTCGCAGGCTATTAATATATTTGCTTCAAATTCGAGTCAGTTGTTCGCCTCGAAGGGAAAAGTATACGCGTTTGCTTTTTACATGCCAATAAACGCTTATCTGAATTTGTTTTTTTTGTTTTTTTTTTTCGTTTTTCCTTCTGTTTTTCGTTATTCGGGAAGTAGGCACAAAGGAATGGCTACATTATACTTTCTTGCATTTTCTTCAATGTTTTCATCAAATATTTCAAGTCAGAAAACAAGGAATACTTCCTCATCTAAGTATTCAATTGAGCCATCCCTTTATATCATCCAATTACCAAGTGATGCCTTTGACTATTTATTTGTACGTATAAACAGATAGCCATTCAAAGTAAATGCTTGCATCGACTAAAACATCCCGCGTGAAGGCCTCCAAGTGTCTGGTTACTGACATTGATGGACATTTTTGTTAACTTTTACCTAGCAACGGCCAATCATATTGTCTAATGTACCAGAACTAATAAATACAAGCATTTATTTCCATGTGTTCAGAGTAGCTCTTAGATGCCCTGTTGTAAAAGTGAATACGAGAGAAGTTGTTAAGGTAGATCCGTGAAACCCAAGTGGACGGGGCCAAGTTCGCAAAGGTTTGTGGTACAGAATTTGGCAAATGCATCAAGCTTTCGAGATTTCTTTCAATTTCAATTCTGCAAAAAAGGTTGACTGGCATTGTACTAATTGTTGCTAAAATCTAAGCTTAACTAATTTACAAAACACAGAAAATCTACAAAAGAAACTGATCTTTTTGACAACGCAAAGTAAATGTTGGAAGCAGAAGCGACAACTGTTTTTTATTTATTTATTTATTTATTTATTTTTTATTATTTTTATTTTTTTCCTGTGTATTTCACTTCCAAAAACGAAATTAAATTGCGCCAATGAGCGGGAAATCAGTATTTCCGCAATGATTATATCTTGGTTTGAGGGGCCTTCAGAAGTAGTCGCCATTTTGATAGGCCGGCGTTTAGCACGACTAAGACGATAGCACATTAATTCATAGGCATATCACAATTAAGGCATGCATTCTTGTCAAAATTCGCACTGGTGCCGTTTTTAGCAGTTGTTGATTGGTTCCAACATGTAATGCATATTCATTACATCTTCATTTCGCGTCAAAGCAACGAACTTGCCGACGAGTGAGGATGTGTGAGGACGAACTCTGCTCTCGAAAATGTACCGAAATGGAAGGAAGAAGACTTGGCTTCAAACAAACATATGGTGAGTATATATTTTCATAGTACTTCAGCCCGCTAACTTTCGAACTCTTAGTAAGGGAGCAGGACCTGGAATTATTTTGGTCTGCTAGCTTGAACAGATTCAATTCAACGTATTCAGTCCAAAGTACAATAATACCAGAATTCGCGAACGTTCAATTTCAGTTGCTACAACACAAAATTCTATCCTGAGAAAGAGAAGGAAAGAAAGGAAAAGGCTGCGAGGAAGTTGGTTTTGTTCGCCGTTCAATGTTCAAGCGATTTTAGATCAACTTGCTCGAAACACTGAGCACGTGCTTTGACGTAGCACCTTTGGTCCTTTCACGGGCTTTGTTACGATGAAAATATTTCGTATTTCAGTTTCTCTGACATTCTGAAAGCTTGGAAATATGCCCCAGAAATACTCTTTTGAGCTAATTTAAAGGCTTTGAAAGAAAAATTAGTTGTCAAATTTAATTTATCTCTGGAGGCAAACTAAGTAATCTCAACAGCTAGGAAGGAAAGGATCCCTTTATACCTTAGCATAAATGGGTGTACACTACTTTGTATTTTCTGAAAAAAATAGCTCAAGAATTTTTTTATTATTTCTTTCTTAAAGGTGAAGTCATCAGAGGAAGGAACACTGCACAAGAAGACGAAAAGAATCACAGAGCAAGCAATGGACTGCAGGAAACGGGATTAAAGATAAGCTAAGAAAATTGATTTTTTATTTTGCTACAAAAATACCTCTGATGGACGATGATCATATGTGACAAAGCTAAGGATAGTTTTTGGGAAATGACACCTAAAATTTTGTTTTTATATGATTGACCGCGATCGGGAAGGTGCTAGGCCCCTGAAGCAAATTGACGTCATATTCCAGTGTAGGTGAGCTTGAGCCAAAATTCTTCAGCTCGCAAAGGTAACCGATTCTTTGTTGTCGTTGTTGTTGTTAAACCACTGAAAGTGCGGGTTGCGTTTCTTGTTTTTGCCCAAATATACCAGCAATCGTCCATTAAGAGATATTTTGTTAGAACACTGAACGTCAACTTTGAGGGATGTTCTACATTCAAATAATGTTTTCGTTTGATCAGTTGAATTTACAATTCTTCGTAAATTTCTTCATTTAATAGAACTTGAAATTTCGATGAATCTCTTCATCTTATTTATCTTGGCTGATTTTAAAGTCGACAACGAAATTCTTAGAAGTAAGACAGCGATCGCTCAAAGTTGGGTTGTTTATCAGATAGTTATATTACAAGGTTAAACTGCCAGATACCATGGTTACAGAAACGAAAATGTTACTGTCAGATCGAACGTAACAGGATAAAACTTTTCAAAACTTAAGTGAGCAAAGATATACTAAATTGCGTTCACAACGCTGACTGTTAATGACCAAAAAGATTTATCATGGGGTGAGGTTGGGTGTTAGGCGGCACCCCTCCCCCATAAGTCAGTGGGGTCCAAATCTGGAGGGTTATATGAAGAATAGTTGTTTAAAATGTGAAGAATGCAACTCAAAATTCATCAAAGAGGATTAAGAACTACAAAACGACAAGAAGTGGAAAAACTTAAAAGTGGCGCTGACAAAATACCAGCATCTATTTTTATGATCTTGCTATCAAAATCAAAAAGTTTTTTCTCACATTCAAACAACAACAAAATTTGGCTTCTAAATTCTACTGCGGTGAAAAAACATTCCCGACATCTCTTGGCTGATTGAATACTTTATGTCATACACGTTTTGTGAAATTTAAGATTCATTGATTAGCGGTGCGGTGGAGGTGTGGGTGGGCTACCCAGTTTAAATAGGGTTTTCAAGCCTGTTCTCAATTTGGCTAGTTATATTAGGTACTGCCTTGCTGTACTTTTAAAAACTGGATTACCTAGATTGGGGGTATTCAACGGTGTACAAAGTCGTTATAAGTTTTAGCGCGGAGATTTGGTGTGACCTTTAGTTTCAAATTTTCAAAGGGCTTTATCGGAAAAAGATAACGAATACATCAGGGTTGAAAATATTTGTTGTGTTTTTTATGTTTTGTAATCATGGCTCTCAAAATTAGCTATGAATCATAAAAGACCATTAGACATGGCACCTGGCAGTTGCACCTTGTAAGTCTTTGTAGTTGTCAAGGAAACGTAAGGCTCCAAAGGGAATCCTTATTCCAAAGAAAAGGACAAAATTGTATTACCAAATTGTCGTAGAAAAGCAAATACGCACGAACATTTCTTCCTATATTTCTCGTTGTATAAAATTACCTAATGGGCAATTAATTGGAGCGATTTAACGAAATTATTTATCACCATTCTGAGCAAAACCTTTCAGAGAAAGATGACAAGAAATTAAAAGCTTCTTTAATGCCTTATGTTCTCTTGACATATTATAACAGATAATAAACTAGTGTCTGGTTGAAGTAATGTTTACTAAAACGCTTTAAAATGTCTTCGGCATTCGAGTTAGGAGGGAACAAAATAGTTTAAGACCGCAAAAGACTGTTGAATCAAAAGTGATATATTTCCTCGAAAAATATTCAGGCAATTGGAATTCACTTAGGGAGCATCTAATCATTCAATTCTTTGAAAATGGGCTTTGTGCGGTCCACCATATTGTTCTTTTAACTGCTATGTGATTTGAAACGAAGTCTAGGAACAAAATTAAATTTGAAACAAAGTTGACTTTCACACCAGTGGAATACAAGATTATGCATTCATTTGTATTTATTTCCAACTTCAGAATTGTTTTTCAAAGCTATCAAATTGAGTTCATACCAGCTATTTTCTGGTACCGTAGTGAAATTTGTATTATTATTTTTTTACGTTTTTTGTGAATTCATACACAAGTCGTTCGTTGGAATTTAGGTTGATATAGCAAGGAATATATATAAAGTTATTCATAAAAATATGTTATGTTCCGGAATTCGCACTTTAAAGTACTACAAATGAGAAACAATTGCGAAATCATATGGGTGAAAATGATAACTTTACACGCAAAAAATGAACCTTTCGATCTCATGAAAGGAACTTCTTGATGTTCTTACTTATGTTTTTGTCGTCTATTTTCTCGAAAATCGAGAAAATAAACTTAACGAATTATAGATAAACAAGCAATCATTCTAACTTACACAACAAGAAATATGTAAATTTTTTGCGGCTCTCTTTCAGTCTCGTTGTTGTTTTTAGGCTTGAATTGTTGCATTATCTCAACCAGACATTAGTTTCAGTAATGTACTTAATATTTAAGACCTTGTTTAACTATATCAGTGTTGCATTGGACAAGGGGAATGAGTGAAAGCTCAAACTATTAATTTTCAACAAGAATTGGCAAAGAAACCAAGCGCAAAAGACAAAGAGAAATTGCGACAAATGAAAACAAAAACCAAAGAATTACTAAGGACATTGGTGTTGAAATTTGGCTGAAACTAAAGAGTGAATAGAATTGTTTTGATTGATAGTTAAAAAGAAATTTGTAAAACGAGATCGATTCACCGAACTTGTAAGCAAGGTATCGATTTTCTCGATCAGTGGAAATGAAATAACCATAACTACAGATTGTTTGCCAAGGAACTACACAACTTTTTATAATAGTTTGGCCAAAAGGGTGAGAACAAGAGAAGGAGTTAATTAAGCGATTACCAATGAAATTGCCTTTATCGATCACAAAAGTAAAATCAGACAAAACAAACGAGATATAGAGCGAAAAAATTTTGAACATCACTTAGAACGAATTGTCTTGATTCTTGCAAACCAGAATAGTTTTCAAATTTGGGTGTGGGTTGTACGATGTATCATTTTCTAGATGCTTTCACCACAAATGTCTTGTCCTGTGTAACACTGTACATAGACGTGGAGTTTAGTACTCTGCTGGTTGAACAAGGTCACAAAAAGCGACATTGCAAGTTAGACAATTTTGCAACAGTTTGAAGGAAAATACATCGAAGTATCAATTCAATGTTAAAACTTTCCTGAAACGATCAGTATTTCGCGACAATCCAAAAACGTTTCTTCATCTGTTGCAAAATTTCGTCTTGAATTGCCATGTCGCTTCTTAAACTTAAAGCAACTGCCAATTTTTGTTCAATTTCTGGGTAATTTAAAAAGCGAAAGTTTAAAATTTTCAACGAAACGTTCGTTTTAGTGAAGTTTCATTTCCGAAGTGATTTATACTTTAACAATCTAAAGTCAACTTCACTCTGCCAACTGAGGTTTTCAATCTCAAGTTGTCAAATAGGATTTGGCGAGTTAAAACGTTTAAAAACAAAACACTTGTATTTGACAACGCAAGTTTGCAAATTTTATTTAGCCTTGTGAAGATGACTTGAGATTGTTAAAGCATAAATCAAAACTTGGAAATGAAACTTCACTAAAACGAACGTTTCGTTGAAAATTTTAAACTTTCGCTTTTTAAATTACCCAGAAAGTGAACAAAAATTGGCAGTTGCTTTAAGTTTCTATCCGAGGTGGTTTATATCTATCTTGCGGGCAAAATTTTTAGGGTTACTCTTTAAGTTTTTTGCCAGCGAGAAACGTTCAAAGAGTACCCCGTAATTTTTTTGGCTAAATTTGTTGCCAGGGGAAACGCTGTGCAAATTTTTCCAAATTTTCCCGCCAAAAGACTATATATATAGGAAAAAAGTTTGTAGACACCTTTTGATTAATTAATTAAAAGTATTCATTGTACATAAGACGGAAAATAAAGGACACAATGAAATTGAAACAACTGCTTGCTTGAGTGTGACTTTTATTGTTGAGATCAATAAGTTATTTAATAATAAAAGTATAATTAAGCTTACTTACTGAATGCAAATATAAAATTGGCTATGAAAAATTTAAAAAAAAAAACGGCGCATGCGTATTTTTGGCGCCCGTATTTTTTTCTAAGTCTTTTGGCGAGAAAATTCAAAATTTTCAAACAGACAGTAACGAGGTGGAAAAATTAAAAAAAAAAGGGGCATGCGTATTTAAAGCGCCCGTATTTTTTTTAAGTCTTTTGGCGGGAAAATTAGACAATTGAACAGCAGTTACCCTAACAACGAACGAGAGCAAAAACAAATAATAAAAATACTAAGTTGCGCAAACATTTATTACTTTTGAACATGCGTTAGTCAATCAAATTTGATTAAAACATGAACGATTGTGGTATCTTAAACTTTGCTGAAAAATTTCCATTTCTACACAAACTAATTTTGCCAAAAACGTCTCGCAATTGATTCATAGAAAAATTATTAGTTTTCTAAACTTCGCAAATGCAAAATGAACACGAAGACGCACTGTAAACAAGAACTTTCCACGAAAAACCTAGTTTCATTTATTTGTTGCTGTAACGAGCGAATGAAATAAATTGGCATGTGATTTAGTCAAAATGTTCATTTTGAAATCGATGTTTTTAGCCGAGATTGCACTTGAAAATGTTTTGGCCCGCTAAAAAATAAGCAGAATGTATATTTAAACCGTTTCCATTTTCGTCTCCATCGGCACTCAGAATTTTGCTAGCAGTTAGAGTCGCTTTGGTATAAATTTGTTTTATATCAGATATCAAAGTCATTGTTTAAAATATATATTTGCTTTCAAAACCCGTCAAAATTAAACCGAGCAGATTTAGAGAATTTCAAACTTTCTGAAGTTGACCAAACTTGTGGGGACAAGTTGCAATAATTTTAATTTAAACCAAACATGCCTCAGCTATACAATGAATATTTTCTTTAACGTATAAAACAACATTTCTCTCCGTTCTGTTACGAAATCTAAACAATGTGGTTTACCAAAGAGTGAAATTTCAGAAGCGAAGAAAACTACAAAAAATGCATAGAAAATTCACGTCGAAAATTAAATGCTAATGGAGGCCCTTTGATAAAGTGCGCCTTCGTGTTTACAGAGAGTTCCATTCACCGAAGAAAATAAACTTCGATCTTAGTCGGGTCTTTGGAAAATAATCAATAATTATGTTCTACCTTGACTAAGAAAGTGCTTGACTTGCTCTTGCTCCATGCTTGTATTGTCAAGGCTTGTCATCTACAAAGCGTCCTGAACAATAAGCAAAATCTGCAATTAGAAAGTTAAATTTTAACCACCTTTATTTATATCGGTTCAGTCTACAAGGTCAAACGTTTAAGGTTTAACAACTTTTGCTTTGGCGGCGAAAATATTAAAAGTCAGCTAGCCTCTTGTATGGACATACTATTTACTTTTTGCGCAACAGTGATGCAATTAAATGCAGTAACACTTGCTTTAACTACGTCCACCACCATTTGCCGCTCGAAAATGTGGTTTATCCGAAAACAGACCGTTTAGTCAAGAAATTTAAATTTTCGAGCGAGTCGAACTTCACTCGCTGTGCCTTATGGGCTCCTCTTTAAAATTTCATTTTAAAATTACGTGATGCTTCGTACTAACAAGATTTCGAAATTTCCCAGGAACTTTCCCATTTTTCTTGGGGCCGAGACACACGGTGTAACACTGGGGCTAGCATTGGCACAATATCGCGCCCAAGAAAGTTGGAGTGTGTGATGAAAGTAACTTCTACTCTCCGAGACAAATTGACGTTAAATTGTTAAACGTTATGTCTAAATTTCAATGCTTAGTTTAAAAAGTGGAGATAACATTTTAGTCTCATAAAAATTGGGTATGATTACCGCCCGTTTTCGCGCGTAAATTTTCCCGCGCGCCGCCATTGAGGTTTTATGACGTCATACGGTTGCCGCCATTGCCGATGTTCCTTGTGTAGAATCAAAGGCTCCTGTGAGCCAACTCGTGAATGCAGAAGTGAATAAAGGTAACCGTAAAGCGGCACTTCCATCAAACTACGCTACAAGGATTCGTGTACGCCATTAAACAATTAAATTACACACTCACTCTGATTCCTTCCGATACGCGAAGCAACGCAAAGGTGGACGTGTGCCTTCTTTTGGTACTTTTGCTTGGCTGCCAATGGACAAAAAAGCGTCACGTGCAGTTTTTCTTCCAAGAACCTCCGTAATTTTTTCTCCTCGTGTCGTGTTGTTGCCAAATGAAACTTGATAAATGTGAACGACTTTGGTTGCCTATCGTGTGACCTAAATCTTCCTGTTTTCAGCATGGTAATATTCCTTTCTACGTTCAAACAATGGCTTGTGTTACATTTAATATCAGAAGAAGCTTTTAATCTTTCTAAAGTTGCTATTTTGGCTTTATATTGTCGCTATGCATTAGCAACTTTTTAGTGTTTACATTTGTTCTGTTGAATCTATCTTATCGCTCACACCGGACCCCGAATGAAATTTATTGCTGCTTCTGTCTGGGTGAATTTCATCCGCTAGTTGCGAAGACATGTGTTTGTTTACATTACGCCCAGTTGTCACGTTTCATCAATGAAATAGAAAAACAGACAAAAAGCTTTCCTAAATAAAAAGTCTATTCAGATAGGTCTTTTTATAAGCAGCCTAAGAAGCAAAAGCGTATAATTTTCGCTGCGAGGCGACTTGCAAGCGATTTGAAGTCAATTTTGAAGCGAACTTATCCAAGTACTTTTTTCAACCATCCAAAAAAAAATCGATCTACAGTATTAAACAAATTCACAATCAAACCTGTAATTATTTGTGTGTTGTATTCCTAGAAGCACTGTAACATTACCAAGGAACTCCGCAGATTAAAAGTTGATTTGAGATCCGCCCGCTTATCGGGCTAATAAAACCACAAATCGAACAAAAATTTCTTCGCCGTTAATGCTTGATTTTCGCTGTTGAAACTATCGAGCATCGCTTGGAAGTTCCTCTTTCGATTCACCGTTTCCAAGAGGTGTGAAACGCAAAATTGGGTAATTTCGACCAGCGCCAGCATGAAATTACGCTTCATTACAATCACTCATTCACTGCGCATGCCTGAAAGTTAACAACCCACCAACCAAGCGAAATCCCCTTATCGCGATAACTCGTTCATTGCAATTGCGCATACGCGCATTCACGAGTTAAAAATTGGGCAGCCGTATGACGTCGTCCAATCCAAAATGGGGGCGCGGAGAAAAAAGCGAAAATACGCGATAATAAAATCCGATTGGTGGAACAATAAAATCTCCACTTTTTCAATTAAGCTTTCAAATTTAGACACCATTTCCAACAATTTAACGTCAATTGGTTGGAAGAGTGGAAGTTTTTTAACCATATGAACGTCTTCATCATTCTCCTCGGTCGAAAATGTTGCGTGCAACATTTTCTGGTATGGACATACCGTGTTATGTGCAACGTAGTGTCACAGCAAGCGTTAGAATGGGCACATATCGATTCTAAATATTCGATATGATTGGCATTAGGTATCGATACTCAAAAGAAATAAATATCGTTCTTATTGGTCACGAGACAAGAGAGCGTGGAAGTCATTTGCCAGGTAAAGGCGTGACGCGTTATTATAGTGTGACTTAATGTTTAATCACGATTCGAGCTTTTAATGTTGTAAGATTCCTACGCTTCGAATTTTCAAGGGCTGTGAGCTTCGAAAACCACCTTCAGCAACTCAACTCAGTTAATGTTAAGACAAACACATCTTTATCAAAACTCACCGTTGTCAGCAATATCTTTGATTTTCGTCTTTTCTCCTTCCTGTCAATCTCTTTGCTTGAATTAAATCGCTATTAAAGAGAATATGTTTTATTGTGAGGAACTAATCAAGATTCTAGTGGCAGAGAACATGTTTAAGGACGATTTAAACAGTGGATGAGGCAGGGTGGGCTTTAAAGGGGTGCAGACGAGTTGTCTACCAACCCAACCCATCAAAATAAGTGAAAGGAATAAATGCTCTGTATAAAACAGTATGTGGCGTGTGAGGGTTTACTGCGAAGATCAATTTCTTTTCAAGGCGATAATGCGCGATATCCTCCTGTCCTTGGAAACTTTCTCAATCCCCCAAACCACGAAAACCCAAGCGCGCGTGAATTCCATTTCCCTGGCACGGTACAAGGTCATATGCTCGGATTTTTCCTTGGGAGATGTTGGTGGTACGATTTGATCTGGGAAAAGTGTTTCCACGCTGTGACACGATCATTTGAGCAAAACCAGCAGATGGCATCCCCTCATTGGTATTTGGTACCAGAAACGCAAACGGGAATTAAAATCGGCAACCTTTTCTACTACCCTAAATCAAGCCGAATCTAAATCAACAAGAGAAAGGGAAACTCACCTTTTCTGATTAATGCTTCTTCTTTCGCTTTGTATTGAACTTCCACTTTAACTTCAATCCGATGCATCATGCTCCGTGGTGCCCTTTAAATTCAACGTCAGTTTGGTTAGTATGGTGCACAGATCATAGTAACTGGGTAAAACTGCCCAGTTTTAACGCACGTCAAAAGAATCAGCTGTGGTCACTTATATATATTAGGAAAGCCTCTGACACTCAATCGGTTTTCGTAAGACAAGTAAGATAGAACATTAGCATTGAAAGGCGCCTATGGCAGCTCCACTCAGTTCAGGTCTTATAACCTTACTTCAATTGGGATAAATTATGCAGTTGTCATGCATTTCAAATAGATTAGCAGTGTCGCTTAGGCATGCCTCTGAAAAAGCGTGCGCTCAGTAAGCTTCTGATGTCAAGTAAAATCAAACGTTAACGTGTAAAGGCGTCTACGGCAACCCCTCTCAGTTCATTTGGCTCCACAGCCAGTAGAATGATGTTCTTATTTGACCTAGATCAGTGCACTGTTAAAAATACCTGTATTTTCACGTAATGATACTACATGTTAAATACTGTCTTCTAGATATACTGTTTAGTACAAGACAAGGTATCGACAAGCGATAATCTTACCCTGCTTGGTGGCATGTTACAAATTAAACAATTATGGCCCAGTAATTCTTTCACTCTTACCTTACTGTTTTCTGTCGACAACTGATGATTTATCTGGTTAACTCCATTAGGTTGCATTCACTGTTTGCCCTAAAATCAAAAGCACTTGTGATTAATATTTTTTTACACGACTTTTTGCTGCCATGGAAAGATCAAAGTGACACCTGTAGTCATTATCTTTTTTTTCCTTCTAAATGAGCATACCTGGGTTGTATAGGGCAAGCTCTGAAACTGCTGAATAGATAGAAAAATCTCAAGTAACCATATTTCGACAAAAATTCTAACGCTTCCCAGCTCAATACATAGTTTTGCAGGAATCTACAATCAGTTATATCACTAAATATACCAAAAGAAAACATTTCAATTTCACTTTGAAACCCAGGCCCCTGATTTGCTAACATAACCGCTACCTTAGAGAATAATAAGGTAAGGACTATCAGTTACTTCCAGCTTAAAATTTCCACTATTTAATTAATCATCTTCAAATGCAGGGCCATTTGACTTTGCCGGATGCATACCCGATATGTGCTGACCGTACAACGTGTGACTTTCACTGACAAAACAGGGCTGGTAATATGCTGCTTGCTCCACTGAAATTTTTGAATCTCTTGTAAACATTAATCCTAATGATTAAGAACAAAATATAGGTATAAATTGATGGGATCAAAGATTATCAACGGGGCTCTTTGAGGTTTTCTTAGACCTTTGGGGGAGAGGAGTAGGGTGGATGCCTCCTTCTCTCCAGCACTGTCACCCCCCCCCCCCCCCCCTCCTCTAGAGTATTACAGCTATGCAACAATCAAAGTTAGAGGACACACAAAACGTTCAAGATTATACTTTCTTCGAGGTTCTTAATTAGAACTGATAACGTCCTTTCACACTGAGGTGACGCCACTATTTACAAATGTTGGCCAGCTTGGAAATCCACAGAAAATTGACCAAATAATATTAATATAGTCTAAAAATGAATAAAGTTATTAATTATCATTTAGACTGTTCAGTACACTGCCTGTTAAAGGACAGCTGCTATGCATGGTAACATTCAATTTCATCTCATATTACAGGTGGCTATTTCAATAAAGGTTGTCCGAAAGCAAGACCACAAGTTGATATGGGAAACTCATTAACAATTTTACAAATATCAACTATAGCTCACCCCTGCAGAAAGTAAATCACCAGGGCAAATGTTGTTGTTATTTTCTTCCATCCCATATCTCTGTCAATCATAAAATTGCAGCCAAATTATGAGGTTTACTGCAACTCACAGTACTCGTTTCGGTCTGGTCGCTTAAAGTTGAGTCTTTGAATTAGACAAGTTGGTTGAATAAGCTGTAAATGAGCATTGACAGTTCATATCAAAAATAAGTTGGTTAGCGTAGTTTTTGCTTGTATCTAGACGTGCGAAGTCCTTCTCTATTGCCACGTACCCTAACCACCTCCGGTCTGGATTTTGGAATGGATTAAGCCTCTGGCAAAACTCTTCAGTGTACTTTAATCAAGATTTCCCTAATCACCAGGCCCCACTATCCAAGAGGAGATAAATAATTAAAGTAACATCTCTTTGAACAGCTGGGGCCGGGCCTTCACTTCACTTGTCCCTTGGCGACAAGATGGTGCATAGGGCCTCTGGGCCGGGCCTTATCCTTTTGGAAGAATTTTTACTGATTAGTAATTAAACTTGAATCAAACGTTAATCCACGATTAGCTTAATCGGGCTTTGAACAACTGGACCCAGAGGTGTGTCGACGGCTTAAGATGACTCTTACATAAGCCATGGGCCGGTTGGACAAGTTCAAAATATTATTTGAACGACAAAAAAATAACACTAAACAAGCAATCAGTTATTTTGTCAGTACAAAACAAAAATCACCTGGCTAGCACTTTCAGAGAAACTTAAATGGTCAACGATAATAATTGAACTGTGACTCATTAGCTCAGTGAGACGAAATTTAACAACTTTTAGCAAAACGAATGACCAGCCACGAAAATTAAACTAATTAACTTGCAACTTGACTTTCATTTCAAGATTAACTTATAAAAACTTGATACGTCGTAGAAATTACCTGTCATAGAGTGAATGTTCCTTGAAGTTCCATTTTCGTTAATCCAGCATTGATGAACATCAAAGCCTTGCTCTCTGCGTCGTGTTGTCTTCAGTGGTGCTTGGAGTTTTACAGTCTTGTGGTTCCCCAGCGCTTTGCAGTCGCGTTCAAGTTCTTTAGGTAGAGATAATACTTCATAAAAGCTCAAAAACAAGGATTACTGAGATACTGGGCGGTCAACTTTGCGAAGGGCGCCATGTGCAAGCTAACATGAGATGAATTGAAGATGATTTTAGCATTATATTTGCAATTCAAATTTAATGATAAGAATTGCAGATTACAAAGACAAGTAGAAGCAACATTAACAACAACAACAACAACAACAACAACAACAACAATCTTTATTTTCTTAATGTTCAACTATTTGCAATTGGACTGGCCCGCAGGTAGATAGTGCAGTCTTGGCGGGCTTGTCCGATGTAAGTTTAATTTCTATCGAGCAGCGAAATATACCTCCCTCGCGTCCCGCACGTCCACATACAACGATTGAGTGGAAATGAGAAAAAAAAACCCGAAAACTGTAGTTTAGGGACGTAAGGAAAAGCACAAAAATGCAAACTAGAAACGGAACTTAGTTTGCTGTGGAAAAAATACGTAATTAAAATTGCAGCCTGCGTCCAGTGTCGGGCAAGGCTCCGCTTGCGGGAGCGAGGAAATTAAAATTTTTCAAGCTGACAAAATGCACGTGCTTCCAGTTCCTCTGCACGTGCGCTTATGTTGGTGCTCGCTTTAATCGTCCACTGCAAAACAACAACGTAAATTGGTCGACGTTACTTACGAACACCGCCTAATAACTTGATTTCAATTTATCTAATAAACACATAGTTTGGAAATCTGCAGTAGATCCCGCCAAACAGAAATAAACAAACAAATAAACCTCTGGGAAATACCCAATAAATTTCAATAAAAAGCTAATGCCTCGACCATACAGCGAAGACTTGAGATGGTGAGCATTATGGATTCTGAGCTTTTATTGAAATTTATTGGGTATTTCCCAGACTACCTTTCGGCATTGTCGCGAACGCTTTTACGCTCTTTGTTTGGACAATCTTTATCGAAACAGCTGTAAATCCTGTGTAAATGCTAAAAGTCAGGTAACATGTGTTTCCTCCTGACGGTAGAAAAGTATGTGTATCTTCCCGGTGTCCGTATATGAAGCATACTCTATCAATAAACATCACGAAGACGTTTTTCAGTTTTCAACTAGTCTCGCACTAAAATTAATGCCCTCTCAGTCCTTCAAACGCGACCGACAACGGAGTAATCTGTGTCTTTACCCTGCAGTGATTTTTTTCAGTTTGTGGTTTGCAGGTAGACTATTTGGGCTCCTGATGTTTGACAATTTGACGGTGCGCGTTAATCCATTGTCCGTAAAACGAGGTTGAGAGACTCGGATCACAGAAAAGTTTCTGTTATCCATATATCCATATTAACCGGTGTCCGTATTGGCGAACTGATGTTAGAGAAAATATATGGGCTTTTCGTCGGGACAGACACAACTGTTCGTACAGCTGCCTGGCTGGAGGGGGGGGGGGGGGGTACTCCCTATAATGGCCGATACGGGGAGGCTTCGCCTGAACGGGGTACCTTTTTCACGCTTCAGGTATATGAAAGGGTAGGGATTTCACGTGTTGAATTATATAAAAGGATAGGGAAATCTGTCATTTAGGTATTTAAAAGGGCCTTTCATTATTTTCCAATGGAAGGCATACGAAAGGGGTACCTTGTCTTCCAAAAATGGTATATAAAAGGGTAAGGGGTCGGACCTCGGGGCGGAGCCTCCCCATACTAAATTTTTTTTAGTACCCCCCCCCCCCTCCCCGTACAGCTGTAATAAGCGGGTGTCTGTAAAGTGGAGTTCCACTGTATTTATGTAGGGTTAGGTTACAGTTTCATTTCTTCAGAAACATATCACTTCTGCATGATGCTTCTGATTCGTTCAATGTGCTTTATATATATATTAGCTTATATTCAATGTGACAGCGCGTGTCCTTGACTGCGAGCAGTTCCAGGAACCTGGCAGTTCCTTATCACTACAGGGATAACGAGTAAAGCGAAGCGGGAGATTTCGCTCGCGTGGTTCGCTTGCTCCAAGGACTGCTCGTTGTCTTCTCGCACGATTCACTGCGCATTCTTTATAAGCCGCCATATAATCAGGAGAACTATGCCCATTTTCGGCGCATTTCGCCATTTTTGATCGGATTCACTATTTCGCTGACGTTCTTGGGTATTGTTCTCTGCGCCAATGAAAAGGCACTGTCGTTCAGAACAAGGGGCGGTCCGGAGCATTTTCCAGGGCGCCAGTACACACGTGCATTTCGAGTCAAGTCCTCTACTTCAGCCCTTCCCTTCGAACATTCTATTCTGGCGAGACTTATCTTTTCGCTTTGTCGGTTTGCAAGCACAGCAATGGCGAGACCAAGGGTTTTTTTCGACATAAGTATTGGTGGTAGTTCTGCAGGACGCGTTGTTATGGAGGTAAGTGTGTGAAGTACTCTTTCTGCAGTATAGTTGGGCTTAATGTAGCCTTGACAGTTGCTCGACCAAATTTTTTTTAAATTTTACTTTTCGCATTTCATTTATGCTTTTTCTTGCCCTTCACAGCTCAGACCTGATGTTGTCCCAAAGACAGCAGGTTTGTTCATTTTTTGATGCCTTTTATAGTGCTTTTTGTGATCAACTTGGCAATGTTCGTACTAAGTTGTACATGCAAATGATTAAGTACTTTCACTTCCTTGCATGCACGCTATATCTCTTTGTTCACTTTTTAGCGGTTTTCCTGTTGATCCTTGGTTCATATTTAACGAAATTGCAAAGATATCCAGTTTACTGGAGTTTTTGTTATTTGGAATGGACGATGTCGTTCTATCGAAGTTCAATATACAAGCGTGGGCTATAAAGTTATAATTTTCGAATTCCTGGTTGGTGTTCAAGCAATTCAATGCAAGATGCTGCTCCTTGTGAGTTTTATTCGCGGAATTTTTCACCATATAAGCTCGAAAATTTTGTGTAGCGAAAAGTTTATCTTGAATAATCTACTTGTTCACTGTGCTGTCGTATCCGACCTACTAACTTGCCTCAGCCTGCCTGTAGGTACAAGGAAAATTTACATTGTTGCCTTCGGTGAGATTTTACCTGGGGTTGTCCTTATTCTCGCGACCTGTCAGTTGGATTGATTGATTGGTTGATTGCTTGATTGGTTGAGAATTTAATGCTGGTCTCTTAGGACTAAGGCAGATCAAATACATGTAGTATGTTTGATCCATCTGCAATTAAAGTGTTTGTTGGTTGCCACTTGAAGGTGTAGTGTTTTTCGCTAGGAATTGGGTCTTGTGATTGTTAACAGTCTGAATTCAATTTTCAGAGAACTTCCGTGCATTGTGTACTGGCGAGAAGGGATTTGGTTACAAGGGAAGCAAATTCCATAGAATTATTCCAGGGTTTATGTGCCAGGTACAGTTTACACTCATATGTTAATCCTAGAGCACTATTGGAGTGGGTGTGGCTATTATTCTGAGGGATGTACAAGCTGCAAGTTCATATTCCTTGTGCAACCTAGCTGATTATAATTACAGTCAAATCTCCCTTTGCGACCACCTCTTGTAAGCGACCACTTTTCCAAAATGCCAAAAGTTTTTAAGTCATATTACTATAGACATAACCTCTCGTAGGTGACCACCTCTCGACTGTAATGGCAGATGTTTGCCGGGCTGCATTTTATATAGGTTGCGTTGGCATGGGTTTCCAATCCCTCGGCATACTGGCACATGATTGGGGTCTTTGGTTTAAGTGTTGTGTAACAGAGGTAATGCCTTGATTTAGATTACCTCATAGGCATAATGGCACGATGAAAAGTTACCTGGGCTTTTGAAAACTTCCCTCATCTCAAACAATCTGTTTTTGTGCAAAAATATACAGGATTTCTCTCAGTGGAGGAATTAGAGTGTACAGGTGGTTGGCATAACATTTTCCTGCCGTATGCGCTTGGCATGCAAGATTGAAACTCATGCTGTGTCTTTGGTGTGGGACTTACACAGAAGCACCCTTGTGATCCTGGGGTGGGAATCTCCCTTACTCAGGCAAAGTTGAACATTGGTATAGAGCCCTCAGCCTTTAATAAATTAAAACTGTGTAGCTGCAATCTGTTGACTGTGAATGTTTCATTTGTTATCATGTGGACAGGGTGGAGACTTCACCAGAGGGAACGGTACTGGAGGCAAATCAATCTACGGAGAGAAATTTGCTGATGAGAACTTTTCACTGAAGCACACCGGGAAAGGTGAGGGTTGACCACTTTGTTGCTGGCGGGGAGTTAAGACTTCAGAGTTGTGTACAAATTAGTTGAAATTGCACATTACCACGAACCACGAAGTATACAAGCGGGGTCTACACCATTACTGTTCCTGAGATCAGCTAAATCATTGGTCCACCACAAACATTTGAAAGGAAGGCTCCTACCTCCCTATTCTTTGTTCTGTCTGTTGGGCTTTCAAGGTGCACAACCATAATGATCTTTCTGATCACAGAGCAGAGGAAACCTGAACCCAGTTCCTAGATCAAAATATCAAAATATGGACTGATAGCGGCTGCCAGTGGTGCCTTTACATGCTGACGTCCGATCTCACCCCACAGAAGAACTGTAAACCGCCATGAGACTATGTGATATGTGCGGTATATAAATACTTTAATACCTTTTTCTTGATGCATAATTTCTTCACTGTGAACTCTCTGATTTCCACTATTAAAACTGTCTAGTATTCCTTAGAATTTCTTCATCCAATTTACCATTTCAAAAGGGTGTGTTTTCCTTCTGAAAAGGTGAATTTGGTGTCTTGAAAATCTATTAATGAAGAACAGGGCGGCCTTGTTTTCATTGAAATTAAATCTTTTGTGCAAAGAGCAAAAGCCTTTCCCCCTAGTTCCCCCCCCCCCCCTTCCCCCAAGACCTAAAAGTGTAAAAAACCCTTCTGGGGGAGGCAGGAATGGAATGCAAAAGTACCCAAAATCACGTCTTGCTACATATGCCATGGTGATCAGTGGGTTAATGGTACGCAAAAATAGTGTTCAGGTATTATATTTTTAAATTGAACAATTTCAACAACCTTTGAAATTTTTCAATAGCAGGCAGTGCGCTGCTTTGCAGTCTCTTGTTATTTTTAAATCACAAATTGTCTTGTTCCAGATGATATAAATACCTTTCCACAGAAGGTTTTCTCTTTTCTCAGCCACCATCCCACTGGAAATTCTAGTTTTGCTCCATTGCGCAGAGCATTAAAAAAAAAATTTTTCCTTGAGGGCATTGTTTTTTTTTTCTTTTTACCCACCATATTTCATCACCCAATTCAGAACATTGAAACATTTTGAATTATGGTACGGAACGATTGTGAAGTATGCAGTGTGCCAATGCCAGGTGTGACTATCAAAATGATGTAACCCTGTTTGCAAAAGGCATTTAATACTCAATCCTCATTATAAAAACATCCAGTCTTCCTTTGTAAATTTTTTGCAGCATGTTTAATGCATTTTTTAAAACTTTATCTGCTAGTATATTTTCATTTGCGGTAACCTTGCCATGGAGCATAAGAAATGATTTTCCTGTTTTTTCTTTTTTTTTTTTTAGGTACCCTTTCTATGGCTAATGCTGGTCCTAACACCAATGGATCACAGTTCTTCATTTGCACGGCAAAAACTACCTGGTTGGATGGCAAGCATTGTGTGTTTGGATCGGTGGTTGAAGGCATGGATGTTGTCGACAAGATGGAGGCTGTAGGCTCAGATGGTGGAAAGACAAGCAAGACTGTCCTGATCGAGAATTGCGGACAGCTGTAGTGGCATACTTGTAACTTCTTTGATCTCTGTCTAATGTGGTAGAAAATAGCGAATAAAAGTTTGTGCTGTTTCTTTGCAATTTGTGTTGAAGTCACTGTGTGACAGAGTTTTTAAAGGTGTAGTGTCACCTGTTTTTAGATTTATTTTGAGTAGCTAAAAAAAACTTTACAGGTAAATTATGATCTTCGAACATGGGCAGAGCACTGCTCCGGCATCGCAGAGGTCATGAGTTCAGATTTGTTCAAGCCTGAATTTTTTTTTTCAGGTGGTTTTGCAACAGTCTGGATGCATGAATGACTGCGAGAATCTTTTCTTCCATCTTTCATTCACAGTGCACATAATATACATGTTTTGTCTACATGCGTATTCATTTATTCTGCATAGGTATGTTGTGAGTTGGCTTGATAGCTCATTTTTAGAGCACTGTTTTGGCATTACAGAGGTCATGGGTTCAAATCCCTTCTTGGGCAGTGAATGACTAGGTTTGAAATGGATTGCAACTTGAACAAATTGGCCAATTTTTCCAAGTTCTCCCTGTGTATATTGGGGTAATTACGCAAAAGTGACTATAGGTTTTTTCTCCTTCAGAGAAATCCCTTGATGTTTTCGTTCCAGGTTTCTAACAATAATTTCCCCCATGTTAAAGAAAAGGTTCTTTGTCAAACAATTGAGTGGTTTTTTTGACTAACGTACAGAAAACTTACCATGGCAGTACTACCTGAAGCAATGCTGGTTAATGCTGTTGGTTTCTAAGGCTATGAGAAGCAGTGTCAAGGCAAATCACAAATTGTGGACAGTGTTTTGTAAATGTTACAGGGTATGCCACACTTTCTTGCAAGTTGACTGGTGACTTCTTATCCACCGCCCCACCCCCCCCCCCCCCCCATCCTGCTCGCTTCTTAACCCTGTAAGACCTAACAGTGATCAGCATCAAATATCTCCTTGTAATATCAATGCTTATTCAACCCCTGAGGTCATGAGAATTAAGGAAATGATCACCCAAGGTGAACTTTCTCGATATTTTAATAACTTTGCCGCACTACTGTTATAAGAAAAGTATGGAGACAAGATAGGAGAATTTCTTCTTCGATGTTTGGGGTTATTGGGGTAAAGGCATCACAAAAGAAATGGCATGAAAAATTGCTGCAGTGCAGCCTTGAATGTTGGAGAGTGGGCAGGGGTGAACTTTTTCCTATACCTCCAGTTCATGCTTATCTTGATTGACTGGCACCCTGTGCAATGCAGAATAATTTTGAGCCGTGTTTATTGTCCACAAAGGTGGAGAGAGAAGAGTCAGACAAACTGATGAGCTTTACTCATTCAGATATAATTCTTAAGGAGGCATCTTTCACTGTCATGGCAAACTGTAAAACCAGGATGATTTTCATAACACAAGTCTCAAGTTTAACTGAAAGATACTGCATTCTGTAGCTCGCCGAATTGTTTGGGCAAAGCGAAAGATGTACTATTAAGCAGAGAATGCGCAGAAAGGAGTGGTGAGGAAAATGAGGAGGTATTTCTCAAAGCCATGGCAGCCTCGCCCACTGGGAAAATGTTATATTCACACAGGGGAATACACCTGTACTTCAGTCATGTAGGCTATCGCACAGTTAGGGTAGCCAAAATTACAAACAAAATTTTTGAAAGATGTTTGGACAAAAAATGGTTTGACTGTTCACAGATTTTTGTTTGAAGTGATTTATTGAATACAGTTCTATTTCAGACAGTTAGGTTTGAACGCCTGGGCTGAGTTGCTCGAAGCATGGTTAGCGCTAACAATTGGTTAAGAGGAATTAAAACCTATAGGTTGTCATGGTATTTAACTCTGGTTAGCGCTAACCATGCTTCGAGCAACTGGGCCCAGATCACTAAACATTTGGCAAAATTGAACAAAAAAGTTACTTGTTTATGACTTGAAGTTTTTTATTTGCTTCATCAAATCTTCCCCTTCTTATATGAAAAATAAAAGAGAGAATTATCCCTATAAATTTTTTTCTTTCTCGGGTTTCAGACAAAAAACGTGAAATTTCATTTCCAGTTGGTGAATTGATAAAAATTGTATCCTACAAGAAATCGATATTAGATTTGAAAATGCTTGTCATAACCTATACGTGAGAAAGCATACAGCCCACTCAGACTTCTTAATCTAACAATCTTTGAAACTGGTTATAATTTTTGTGAATTTGTCCTAATTCTTTCAACTATTGACAAAACATTCTCTAAGCCAAACAAATAGTTGCCATCCACATCCGACGACAAAAATACATGAGCAGTGTCAATTATCCGCACTTCCACTAAACTTTTCTGTGGCTGCAACTCCTGTTGGCAATTGTTCAAGTGTCCAAGCTGAACAGCATTGGAATGCTGTACATTGTCAGTCAATGGCTGCCCTTCAAGCGCAGAATATGAGTGAGCTGTGTTGGGCCCCTGGTTGTTGGTCCTTTGGTTGTCTCCGTCGTATGCTATAAGAATAGAACTTGCGATGAACTTGTACAGTCTTTGAGCTCTAAACCACTTTTGCATCTCTGTGAGTTTAGCTGTCAGTTGCTCTAATATGCTGTGCTTCAACTTCTCATCAATGATACTGAAGAAGTCATGAAAAGCTGTGCAGGGAAAATATTATTTTTAATTAGTAAAACTGTTTGGAGTCATCCTACATTGTGCAGTCACCCCAAGCTGTTTTTGTGTGTTTATCCAGTTGCATGATGACTTTTCATTGAGTGATTGATGCATGCAGCTTTGAAAAGGTTCTAATAAGTTATACAATAGGTAAACAGAGGGGAGTTGGGGGGTGGGGAATAGCATGAAAAAAGAATGGTAAACTATGTTAAATATGATCATCCGGGTGAGTGATACAGAATATTCATTTTTGCACTGAAATTTTTCAAGTTTACTCACTGTTTTCAACACCCTCCACCGAGTTCAACTTTAACAACAAATCACGCCTGCAGCGTTCATAAGAGCAGGTTTTGTGGTTATAAACCTGTGGAGTTGAATGTAATAATGTGTTAAGTAAATTTACAGTTAAGCTTTAAAGTTCTCAAAAATATAGAAGATTTTCAGTCTGAAATATATATTCATTGTAACAACTGTTTACAAATTCTTCATTTTTTAATTAACAGATCCCTAAGTTTATGTTAAGTCTCGTAATTTAATTAGCATGCATATGTAAACGACAAAACTGCATGTAGCAAGAAATAAATGCACTCTCAAAATTGAAAGAGCTTGACAAACTTTGTACAGAATGTTAACTATAAACTTAGAGTTTTTGAGATATCGAGAAATGACCTTTTTAAGATTTTACAAACAATGTGTGGCTTCGCTTAATTGGTGGCAAGTCTTGCCATCTAGCAAATATACATTCATCCAAATTTGACAGCTTTTGAAGCTGAATTTCTATTACCGGTAGAATATTCAACATACATGTATATTGCACTGATATACACCCTGATTTAACACCAAGTGAGACATGTTCTTTTAGTTTGACTTCCATTTGTTCGCAGCTTGTTGTCCATAATGTACTGTACAGGCTATGTATTATGCCAAAACAAATACAATGACGTCAGCAAAGCTTCCCCTATAATAGTCCTTTTCTAAATCTGGGTTAAACAATAGAAACATAAAATTCAGAAACTAAAAGGTAAGTAAGTGTGTGTGGTGGCATAATTATAATGATATTTCTTCTTGACCCCAAAACTCATGTAACTGAATGGCTGAGAGCTTTCACTGTCTTATTTCAGGTTGATGTTTCCTTTTGCTCAAACGTGTCTATCAAGTCAGAGAATAAAGCAAAGAAAAATACAGAAGCAAAAAAAAAAAAAAACAACAACAACAACAGGGTGATGTCTGACTAAATTGAAGACCACATGCAAAGATTCTGGCACTTTTAAGCAAAATGAAAAATCAACAAAGGTTATACAATGTCATGTACTTTCAGCCCTTTAATTGTTGTAACTTGTCTAATATTAACCTACAAAAGTGTAGCTGTAGGTATCTTAGACTTCGTTGCTTGCCTTGTGACTCTGTCGCTCTTCAGTCAAACTTTTGGCGCATCAGAAGACCACTTGAGGCAAGTCTACAGGTATCTACATATACATCAATGCTTTCCAATCAGAAGTAATTGAAGGAGTTTATGGAATAATGCCCTAAGTGGCTTTTGTAGTCTCCCACGCAGCCAATTTTTTGGCTCGTCATGCAACGCTTCTCCCCAGGGGAGGAGCATTGCGTGACGAGCCTAAAAACGGCTGCGTGGGAGACTATGGCTTTTGATGTAAGGTCAAATTCTCCTTTTGTTTCACAAGCAAATACCAGGTAATTTGGAAGGAGAAACTAGCAATTTATCAGCAGTCACTTAGGGCTTTTTTCCAGGCATCCCTTAAATTGTGTTTATTACTATAAAAACTTGAAGGCATACCATGTATCCAAGGATACTAAAACCAAGGACCTCTTTAAGGGGCCACTTGTTTTTTCTCCTTTCTTTAAATTCCTCCGGTGCATCGTCATCCCATGTGACCTTACCAATCTTGATATCCATAATGCACGGCAGAGCAAACTTACTTGTTATGTTCTCAAGCTTTAAATATCTTGATGAATCTGAGGGTAACTATTAAGGGCCAGTGAGAATGACACAGGCATACTCGGAAAAAGTTCTTGCAAAACAGTCGAGTAGCAAGGGAGATCAAGAAAACTCATCCTGTTAGGACCTTGTTTAAGTATCTATTTTAGATGTAATATATCAAACACGAGGGAGAGTGTTTCCTCCGATTTCCAAACACCGAGAAGTAAGTTGGAAAAACAAGGCGCAGCCAAGTTTTTTTTAAACCAAATTTGAGGTGTTTGCAAATAGGAGGAAACACTCTTTCGAGTGTTCCATATAGCTTCTCAAACTAATGATAATTCTTGGAGAAATTCGAAGCAAAAGTTCACAAAATTTTATGATAATTAAGATCACATTTCTAAACCTCCTTCACGGTAGTGATTTGCTTTGTTTTGGCTTAATAAATTATTAAATGAAATGAGTTTGAGAATTACTTCTCTTGGGGAAAATCATGGGTTTGGCTCCCATTATATATATTTGGGGACTAAGAAATTTTTTTTAAAAATATATACTATTTGTATGTAGTCTCATTTACTTATGCAAGAATTCCTAACAGGATCTTGTAGGATCCCAACCTCTTAAAAAATACTTTAAATATTGCAGTTGAACCTCAACTAATGGCCATGCAAATCAGGGTTTGTACTCTTTTGGGCTGTTAAAAATCCATTAATTATTTTGGGACTTTTCATGACCTTTTTCAAGTTTTGCATGATAAAGCATTCACATTTTACAGTGTCAAAATGAGCAGTGTTTATTTCTACTGAGTGAAAATCTGTTTCTTGCCTCCTTTTCATTTTGTAAAAATTGTTCATCTTTGTCCATTTTTAAAGAAATCATTCTTAGAGATTTTTCTCTATAAACTTGGCCAGAGTCTTAAGGATACTGGCCAAAGATTTGTTGCCAACAGAGACTCTGGGAAATCCAAAAAAAATCAAAGTGTCCTGTAATGGCTCTGCCTTTTACAGTTTCTGGATGTTGTTGTAAACTACAGAAATTCTGCAGTGAAAAGATTCCAGTACCACAGATTCTCTGTGCTAGCCTAAGGGCATGAGAACTTGAGGTACAAAAAAATTATTATTTTTATTATTTTTATTATTATTATTATTATTATTATTATTATTATTATTATTATTATTATTATTATTATTATTATTGCCATTTAACACCCAGGAAAGGACCCCACAGGATTTCTACCAGGGTTTGCACTCTGATGACAAGAGCTTGAGATTATAATGGTTCAGGATACCCATTTCCACAACTCCATGGTAATGTGGCAAAAATCTTCTTAGCTCCAAGATCTCTTGTCTTTCTTCATCTTTGTTGAAGACTGCTTCATAAAAACTGACCTCCCTTTCCCCCTTGGGAGGTCTCTGCACTGGTTTCAACACACAGCCGTCAACACTCAGCCTCAATGGATCTAAAAAAACAAAGAGCCAATATGAGAAACTCTTAATGAAAACCCATACTGATGACTGATTTTTCTGTTTTACATGTGCAGTACCACTAGCTGGAGTTGTTTCTAAGTAGAGCCAAGTTCAACTCTTCTGGCACGCTTGTAAAGAGCTGCAGGTCCGCGTCCTGCCAGTTGTGGGGATTCTTACCTATGAAGATTGTTATGTTGTATTTTAAATATTTATTTCTGTCTGGTTTCTTCTATTATCCCTGAAAAGCCCCACTAGGGGATAGGATAACTTGGTTTATTATTATTATAATGATGATGATGATCATGATGATGGTTTTGCATTCTTGATTTTTGTGATTTATCTTCGTACTGAAACGATTTGTGATGTCATCAGTCAAAAAAAACTTGAATATCTCTGGAACGCGAGAAAACCTGATTTTAATTCGTCACTAATTGAAAGGCCTTTCAAATAAATATCGTTTTACGGTAGTGTTTTTTTACTTCATAAGCTCAAAGCGTAAAAGAATGCATACACGTATACATTATCAGCAAAGAAAACCTACCTACATCCAAATGTCCGGCCACCTGATAAGGATAGACCTTTAAAATGTCGGAAAATTCATCAGTTTTTCCATCCATGACATTAATATTGCATTTTGAGTCGAGAGAATGTGACAGTCTTCGCAAGGCGTTCTATATTTTGTACGCGATTAGAACTGGGACTAGCTCGACCCAGATTTCTCTCTTTTGGCGCCTGCGTGTAACCCCGTGACGTCAGCGGATCCACATCCAAAATGTCCTCCTTATAAATTTTCTAAGAAATGGCCGGATCTTGATTATTTTAGAAACTCCTCGCGTTTTCGGCCATAAGAGATGTCCAGGAAATTCAGAGTCAAACTATAAGTTATTGAGCACTTGTACAGCATAAAAGTTCGATCATCAACTAGGGATTCTTCATGTTTAAAGTCGAAGAACAAGGGCCTATGTCTCCTCGAAATGGCGTCTATATCGTACAAGGAGAGATGTCTCTTGTCGTTGCCGCTCTGCGGAGAAATGCTCGCGGGGGATCCCACAGCCACCAGGTATGATTAACTGATCTAAAGACGAATACGATAAGGAAAATTGAATCACTGAAGCCTAGCACATTTCTTTACATTGTGATATCAGTTCTAATAATTATTATACGTCACCGGTGTTTTAATTGCAAGCATTTATATCCATAATCTTTATTCTTGGGAAGAAATCAAATCACTGTAGATTAACCGGTATTTGATTTACTGACTTAGTCCTCACTTGTGGCCAATCGTTGATCTTTCAAGTTCGAAGACAGATCTGCATGGATTTGTGCTTCTGTCTGTGTTAAATATTAATCGTAGAAATAAAAGTTGTACAAGAGTAGCTTGATTTTAATATTAGCTTATGTTAAGTAAGCTTTTAAATGTGCAGACCTCATATATTGTTTAAAGGTGTATTTAATGTTTTTCATTGAAAGTGTAAACCTTCTGCCACAGCTGTAACCTTTAATTTCCAACATCAGGTTTTGCAAATTTATGTGAAGAATATCCATATAATTTGAGAGAGAACTTCTTCATAAAAATACAAAATTCTTGAATCTCATCAAACTATCACATGATGCATAATTTGAGTGAATTAATTAGGTTTCCTGCTACAACTGCTCTGATTAAAATAATAATTATTATCGATTTTTATAGGGTCCTTGTGCTGTAGTTTTTGAAATTTACATGTACTCTGTATCCCAAAATTTTTTGAGTTTTAATGTTTTTCAAGTGTTAAATGTGCTATTGTTTTACTGTATTATGCATTTACTTGACAGACACTTCTTCTCATAATGATTTAAGTATTATTTAGATATTATTTTTTTTAAAAAAACACAGAGCTTTCCCTACTACTGAATACAGATCTTGCCACAACGAAAATTGTACCTTGAACAGTGAACCTGAGCTTTTGTGGTCAGACAGAAATTATAAGTGAAGCTGACAGTTGTAGGCTAAAATGAGTCTAGGTTAAAATGATTTCAACCTAGGTTGATTTGTATTTCTTTTGTGAAGGTTGGGTAATTTACATCTGAAACAAAGGAAAATACAAATCAACCTAGGTTGAAATTATTTTAACCTGGGATTCATTTTAACCTACAACATAGCCAATAGGAATTATTGTACTATTTAAAAGCTAGACAACATGCAGTACAGTTACACTGATGAATAGTACATTGAAGGTATTAACCAACCAAAATGTACATGTACCAAGGAATGCAGAACTAGACAGTAGTGCGTGCAGTAAAATTACCGTGAAAATCATCTAGGAGTTAAACAGAGTTACGCAAGGTATGTCTTGCCACGACTGCAAACACCTACTGTGTGTTGGGCATCACACTCCATTAACTGCGTTTTACAGTCTGCATTGTAAAACTCTTATTAAATTCGAAATTAATTGTAAGTTACAATTTCTTTTACAATTGAACATGCATGACCAACATTGGTATCCAGTCACAATTTATTCCCTAACTTGAGCTGTTCTGGCAGTATCAATGATTGTACCTACAGTATATATGAGTGTTTTAATTAATAATTTTCACTTTATTAATAATTAATATTAATTTTAGGATGAAGAACAAGATCCCCTACTGCATGGATTTTCTCAACTTAAAGACCAACTTGTTACTGTTGCCGGTGAGTACGACACTGACTTGACAGCACTTTAAGTCACAATAATAATAACAATTATTATTGTTATTATCATTATTAAAGGACTCAGAGCATAACCAACCTTTGTCGCATTACAGATCGCTTTTTGCGAGTTTAGCTCAGATTCACCAGATTTTTTGCACGTGGCCTTGAATTCCTTCAGGAAACATTACACCAATGTTTTTTTCCTTGTATTGTGCTTCGTTTACAATAACAAACCTATGACTGATTATTGGAAAGATTTTTGTTTTTATCACAAAATGAAGTACAAAGCAGCGGGTAACACATTGGAGCAATGTTTCCTTCAGGGAAGGAATTCAAAGCCACATGCAAAAACTCCTATGAATCTGAGTTAAAAAACAAAAATTGATCTGAAAAATTTATGCGACATAGGTATATGAAACATATATTTTGAACTGCAGATGAAAGATCAAATAGAAGAAAGATCCTCGCAGTTACTACGCAACTTAAGCAGTTGCGAATAGAAAGCCTGAAAAAAATTCCGGTTTGAACGGGATTCGAACCCATGACCTTTGCAATGCTGGTGCAGTGCTCTACCAACTGAGCTATCAAGCCAACGGTTATGTGTATGCCATGAGCCCTTAAGTTATCAACCCTTAAAAGCCCCAGTATCAGCTTCCATCTTCTCATCACTTTTCTCCATTATCTCCCTTGTTCCTAATTGTTTGAAGTTTTTTTTAAAATCAAGGCTTTCATCTGGTGAATCATTCGGTGATTTTTTCATTTATTCTCATGACTTACAATGGTTAATCAAGTGGTGGTTGTAGGGAGAAGTTACATGTCGATCACCATTGCTGCTTAACAGGTTAACAAAGAGAGAACTTTTTACATCCCCAGATGAATACCAGAGCAAAAATTGTATCTTAAGGCTGGTGCCATTTTTTGCTACTGCACATGTTCTGTGCATCTCAGAATGGTCTAAGAACCGGGAAAGAGTCCTACTAATTTAAAGATATTTTGTGCAGATTATGACTATGTGGGAAAGAAGATCTTAGCAAGGACTTTTGAAATCTAAAATGGAAATTGGGTGTACAGTGTAAGCACGCATTTTTCAGAGATAATTATGCTTCAATTAAAAACACCATTTATTTAATGCTGTTTGGAACTAAATACACAACAGTGTAAGGCTTCCTTCTCTATTCAAATTGAAGGTTAATTACATTTACCTATCTCTGAAAATGCGAGGTTAGCTACCACCAATTTTCCTGTTGGATTTCAATAGCCCTAGCTAAAAATAATCTGCTTTGCCACATAGTCATACACAGTGCAAAAATACTGCTGTATTTACTAGTAGGCACCATCCTCAAGTCTATAGTATTATACTGCATATAGATTATAGAAAAAATAGACAAGGCAATGGAAAAGAGTTTTAAGTTACTATAATTATGTGTGTATTAATTAAATTGTGAATAATTATATTATAAATTGTTGTCGTTCAATTGGGTCTCCATGTGTAGCAAGTCTGCTTGGTTATGACTGTCCATCTTCCGGTAGATAATGATTTTGTGCCATGTTCTTCGCTTTTAATGATTTGTTTTCAAATGCAGCGACCTAATCGCTACTGTTGTCTGCTAAGGCAGTTATACATAACATACTTGCCAGTATTACATGTATCTTCTCTGAATAATAATCAACAAGACTACTGGCTTGTAGAGAATGCAATGTTCAATGAAGTCTACTTTTTGGCTTAATACAATGGAAAGCAACAAAATCACTTGACAATTTACTGTAAGAGAAATTGGTTTTTATGTGGAGATTGGTAATGAGTTATCTGTACTGAGTTTGTTTCTGTGAGTTGAGTTTGTCAAGAGTATGAAAAGTAATTATTGATTTCCTGGTGGGAATCTATCCTTTCACTTTTCATGCACATTACCAGACTATTGCTCCGGCCACTAATAGCAACAGGAAAACTGTTCTGGAGCTTGGAATCTCATGATTGATAAAAATATCTGTTTGAGAGGCCTGCATCACCTCAGAAATTTAGATTGAATTATGAAGTGAAACTAGCTTCCTTGGATTTTTTCTCACCTTAAACTGTAGTAACAGGGAGGGAGGGGGAAGGGGTGGGAAATAAATTCCTTTTGCTTTCAAAGGGCAAAAAAGTTTGCTTTAAGAGAACGAAATACAGTAACCTAGACACAAGCAGCTTCTAAATACAGAGAATAGGGATCTGCTCCTGTTGACTGTGAATTAAAAAATCAGTTAAAGATTCTGAACAGCTCAAACGGCGTTACCATGCATTAATATCCTTTATAGAAGAGGGAAATAGAAGCAACAGTTGAACTCAAGTATTTTTGTTAATAAAATAATAAATATTCTCAGCTTGTTGGGTGCCCCTGATACAGAGTAAAACACCAAGTGATTTAAAAATGTGGATGCAGAGAATCGAAAAATATTATTCAAATAAAACATAATTTACATGTATTTCCAGAACCTAACTATTATTTTTTATTGCTTTTTTTAAACTACTAATTGAATTATGTTTTTGAAAAACTACTGTTCCAGACTGGTCTGACAAAAATGTTAAAACTTCAAAATCTTGATGTGCGTTCTTTACGTAGAGGATCATGTGAAATTATAGGCTGATTTTAACTTTAGAAGTTTTGGCATCTATTCTGCTCTTTTTTCACAATGTACAGGTGATAATCTTGTGTTTATCTGCAATCTTTGATCTTTTGACTTAAACCAATAAATATTTAATGACTCCCTCATTTTCAACCTGACACAGCATACATCTAAAACCTCTGAAGCTTAAGAATTATGCTTGTCAAAATGTTAGACATCTCGTGCTTAACAGCCTCAAAGCTTCAAGTCAGACCGAGTAAGTCTTGGTTAAGACTATATTTCTTGTCTAATTATTTTCTTCATTACAAATTTTCAGTGGTTATTTATCACAAATGCTTTTGGTAGCTGGTAATTTTGTCTATCATAGAACACTTTTCCATTGCCACATTCAAATTAGAAACAGATTGGATTGTATTTTCTATGAAAAAGCAGGAATAGTCCTGGCCATTCACTCATAATTTTGGAGGTATTTCGTTGTTAAATTATATTATCTCTGTAAAAGAACACAAATGCAGACTTTTTCTTATGATGTTTATTTTTGTAAAATTTGCCACCAGTCTGTTTGCTTCTGATTTTAAATATTTTTTGTCATGGATTTTTGTTGAACCTATACATTATCTGTAATTAAAACGTAATTTCTACTCTGAAAAGGCATTCATTGTTGAATCACCTTCCAGACTGTTTTTGGCTACTGTCTGTCACACCATAGTTTTCATGCTTTTTGTATTTTCCTGTGTTGGGATCCTTACTGATTCAAACCAAAAAAACAGATCAATGTCACCTGCTGAAAATGTCAACTAAGACTAGTCCAGTGTCACAATAATGTCATATTTATTTTATTATTGTTTTTATCCCCAGCCTTTAATATAGAATAATGTAAATTTGTGAGATCTTTTACTCTTTCACTAAAAAAATGATTAAAATCATGTTCTCTTCTGATAATGAAATTATGTATTTTGAGTTTTGCAAAATGTTAATTCTAAAATCTTAAAATTGCCTCATACATGTAACACATCATCCAAAAAACTTAATGGTCAATATTTTTCACTTAGAGCAGTCATGCAATTTATATACATGTGTAAGTACTTTGGGGCAATACTTTTTGTTCACTATGTGTTTTTGTCTGTATATAATGATCAAGGCAGTGGAGGACACTGCTGATCGAATTACACTGTATGTGACTTTTGTATAATTTAATGTTTATGTAATTGTTTGCAGATTTGAGTGAAATCGACGTCAATACATTCCTGGGTCCTTTTCTTGATGTGATCAGATCTGAGGACACAACAGGGCCCATTACTGGTGTGGCTCTGTCTTCTGTCAACAAATTTCTGTCCTATGGACTTGTCGGTATGTACACTAACACAAGATCAAAGTAAGGAGAGGTTCTTTGGGGGGTGGTGGGGGGTGGGGAGAGGATTGTTTGGGGGTGAGGTGTAAAAAAACCACTTTATTTTTCCACTGTTATGTCATTTTACCAAATAAGGTCGAGAACGCCCAAAATATAAGACCGTAATTCACTGTCAGTAGTGTCCTGGCTTGACTGGTTTACAACAGCAAATACGGACAAAATTTCACTGGCTTTCTGTGTTGTTTACGTCATTCGCACGCGCCGAAACTGATGGACAGATACATAATGACGGGTGTATTTCAACAATCTTTCTAGAAAAGAAATCCAAAATAACAAAATCTTTTTGTAGTGGAATAATAAATCTCTTTAATGGTTTTACAAACGTGTTTAATACCCGCAGACATTTTGCTCATTACTCGTATTTTTCCTTCCCCTTCGAGGCTCTGAAAAATACTTTGCAACTCACAAAATATCCGCGCATATTACATGTAAAACCGTCGGATAAGATATACGTATTGTGGTACAGTGAACAATGAAGGGGAACTTGCTTGCTTGAGGTTTGCCCCTTTTAGGGATAAAAATACCACATTGTTTTGCTGCTTTTAAGGAGTTCAATTTTAAATCATTTGCGACAAACAAAACTGATTTGTCTACCATACAGTACGTCTTTACAAATGGTAGCCAGCAAGTACAACCTGTACTGTATACATTTAAGTAATTTAAAATTTTTGAATGTAACTTCTCTACAAGAAGTTAGTGCAAGGTACTTGATTCCAAAATGGCTGTTCAAATAGAAATCAAACTCATATGGGTGAGTGACTCTCCGTCTTACAGAGTTGAGAAACTTACTAGATGTTCGAAACAGCTCGCAAAATCATTTTCACAGGCAGTCACTTGGCTTGGTGCTGAGCTGTTGATGAAACTTTGTCAGTGGATTTAAGGGAAGGAGTACATCGTATACTTAAGTCTGCTGTCTGTTTTCTATTGCAGACCCCACCAGCGAAAGTGCGGCATCTGGTATTGAGAATCTTGCCGATGCTGTCACTCATGCCAGATTTGTTGGTACAGATCCTTGCAGCGATGAAGTTGTCCTCATGAAGATTCTTCAGGTACGGATGCTCTACAAGGCACGGCAAACATTAAATGCTCTCCGTGCTGGGAGCAGGCTACATGTATTTGCTCACTTGCTCAGATGCGCAAGGCATGTGCCATGCCCTGTGATACAGTAAAGTTCAAAAAATTAATTAAATTGTACATCTGTATACTCTGGGAAAAAATCTTTCTTGTCCAAGATTAGCAGACACTCTTTCAATGAGCCCTGTTCTGAAAAACTGAACTCTTTCAATGAAGCCTTGTCAGAGGTTATCCTTAAATCTGGACCAGGATTCTCAAACTCATTAATAATTCAAAAGCCAAAGACAGGAAATCGTGCATCGTGACGTGTTTGGATATCTGATGAAAAACTCCTCATTTTTGCATCCTTAATTTCCCCTTCAAAATCAGTTTGTTTGAGAAGTTATATCGAACACTCACCACAGTGTTTCATCACAATATCAATCGAAGTTCGTCAAAAATACTCTGCTATGCGTCGTATTTTCAGCTCTCTTCTCAGTGTTTGATATGTGATGAAACACTGTGTCTTGTGTTTGATATATTACGTCAAATGTCACGTTACTATAATGCACAGTGCACAACTTAATATAACTTATAATTATTATTTTCCCAGGTGTTGAGGACTCTGTTACTGACCCCTGTTGGTGCGCACATGACAAATGAATCAGTTTGTGAGATCATGCAGTCATGCTTCAGGATCTGTTTTGAAACAAGACTTAGCGGTAAGAATGATGTGTTATTCAGTCATTGGCACAGCTTAATCAGAAAAAAAGAAATTTGAATTCTCCCAAGAGGAGTCTACATGTAACTTAAGATCTTCTGATTACTAGTTCAGATGCTCTACCACTGAGCTACAGGAGACTTGTGGGAGCTAAGGCCATTAAACTAGGTTTATGCAACAATCATCAATCCTGTGTACTACAGTACTTGGATTTGAATGTTGGATGTGTGGCATTTGCACAATGGAATAAACGTGGTAGTATATTTTAAGTCTGGTAAATACGTGAGAATGATGTGTGTTATTCAGTCTGTGACACGGACATACTCAGAAAGAATAAATGCACGAACTAATTATGAGTTCTCCCAGCAGCAGGAGTTGAGCCAATATGTATGACCTTCACATTATTCCATTGTGCATTAGCCATTTGCAGACCACCCAACATAAACTGATTTCTGTAACATAATGAAGAAACCAGAAAACATGTACTTGTAGGCAGTAAACGTTTGTAAATAGCTGTGAAATCTGTTTTGTAGCAGTTATGCTAAATAGTGAGAGTTTATTATTGTCTTCCATTGATTTGGAGTGAAACAAAAACTTTTGGAGAGTGTGCAGGAATCTTTGTGCATATTTACATGATTCATAAGAGAGGAGGTTTATGTTGGCATCAGTCATTACAGCTGTATGTATATCGGCTTTCCAGAGGTGCTGAGTCTCTCAACTGTTTCTTCGAAATAGCTTAAGAATTTTTCTGGACTATTGTGTTGTCTATAAATTACTCTGCAGGTGATATTGCTTTTGTTTTCTTCATACAGTATGTTCACTTATTTTCTTTTCTTTCTTTTTTTCAATGTTTGTATGGCTCACTGACAAATTGTATATAGATTTCTGTAAACTGTAATTAATTCTTGTAAATTAGTCTTCTCACTACCCGCCCACATTAGCTCTAGCTACTTGCGGGTTAGTGTTGTCTTTGAATTTTTACGTTAACATTTTTGAATAAACTTGAACTTGAACTTGATTTTCAGAACTTCTTCGTCGTTCAGCCGAGCAAACTTTGATGGACATGGTGCAGCTTTTGTTCTCCAGGTGAGAAATTGTAAAGAAATCGTAGTGTTATAGTAAATATTTCTACATTATTTTTTGATTGGAAGGAGGATGTACATGCATGTATAAATGCTGTGGTTTAGTTTTATCCTTGGTTTAAATTTTATTTTCCATTGTTTTAAACTCAATAACCATACCTAAGAACAATGGGAAGATAAAATTTAAACCAAGGATAAATTTTCAGGAACCACAACATACACTGTATATGTGGCAACTGAGAGGAGTTAATACATGTATATATAAAGAGAAATTTAATCATTTAATTTTCGTTGTTTTTCAGACTTCCTCAATTTAAAGAGGAATTAAAGTCAGGCACAGTCCCCAATATAAGAAAGGTAAAACAATAATGAAATTCTCAACAAGCAGTGGTAAATGCAAGAAACACAACTTAACAAGAAATAGCTTATTACTCTTCTAGAAAATGCAAGTAACCAATACAAGATAGATGTATACCAACATTCCTGCACTTATTTCTGCCGTATATGAGACTGAACCAAGGCAATCAAAGCACTAGTACATAGTTGTGAATAAAAGGAATGTGTCTTCTTTGTGTAGATCGCTTGTGTTTCCAAGAAAAGTAATACGCTATTTCTTGTTTACTGTATTTTGTGTACATGTAGTATTGTATTATCAGTGTTATGTAAAGCTAATAAAAATCCTTTCTTTACAAAAAAAACAAAACAAAAAAAAAAAAAAAACAAGAAAAGATGGAAGAACAAGGCTATGCTGGTAATAAAATAATGTTTTCTACAAACGTAGGTGTTCAAAAGAGCTGGAGCTATTTCTACAGGGAAAAGAAAAAAGCACATGTCACCTAAACCAAGAAGAGCACAACAAGAAGTTCCTCTTGCAACGACGACAACAACAACAACAACCACCACATCAACAGCGGCAACAGGAGCAACAACACCTGCACCACCAACAAATATTGAACCTGAACCAGAGGATGTTAAAGTTGAAGAGGAATTTAAAAAGGAAGTTGAAGAAGACATTGATGCCGACATGAAAGAAAATGAAGAATTTGTTAACGAGGAAGCTGCTGAAAAACCGGAAGTAACATCTGAAGGAGCCATCCCAGATGGGGACTCAGAGAAAGCTGTTGAGGAGTGTCCTAGCACCACAGAGCCCCTGCCTGAGGGAGAGCCATCAGTGGCATCACAACTGATGAGTGGGGAGGGTGAAGGCGATGGTTTGAGCATGGAGGGACTGGTCATGTCTGAAGATGAACGCGAAGGACGATGTGATAAGGTCACGGAACAGGTACATAAAGCTTAAAATAGTTATTGAACAAGACAGTATAATTATGACAGTTCGTCACAGTTTAAACTATTTTAGTGGCTCTGTCAGTAACTTAGAATTCAATCACTGATTTGTGTTTTTTAAACTGAAGGATGCTGCTTTGTGCTACTGTATGCATCTCCGCAAGTCTAAAAATTACTAACAGTGTATTGTGTATTTTCTGAAAGATTTGTGTAGGCCCCTATAAAAATCTTACAGGATCATAAGTGGATGTGTTGATTCTTGATCTGTAACATGGGATCTTGCAGCTGAACATTGCCCTCTATGATCCTGGTAAAGATCCTTTAATTTAAGATGCTCTGATGTTTTAAGATCTCAGCATCTCTTACATAAGGTCCTGATTTTATGATCCTGGTTAAGGTGTTTTTGTTGCAAAATCCTGCAAGGTTTTACATGTATGTGATGCTAAAAACCAGTTGAGTTTTATTTTTCTTTGCCTCAGGTTATGGTTACCGTAATGAAAACTGCACAAAGGCAAATAAAAATTAAGCTGGTTTGGAAAAAATTTAAACCCCCCCAAAAATTTATAGCCCAACTTTGATACAATGTATATCAGCCTGAAACAATAACATCACTTCAAGGTTCCAGGGAATACATTTTTTTGGGTTTATTGCCTGGAGCCTCGCAGTGGTGAAGCTGAATTTTAACATATTGAATATATATTGGGCTTTTTAAACGACAACATATCCACTTAAACTATGCAAGCAAGGTTGTCTGCGTAATTATTGACCTCTGATTAGGATGGCCAGGAAAGTGTGGCTAGCACCCTTATGACAGAAGAAGATAATGACGATAGTAAAGAAATCATGGGGAGTACGGCGTCATTAGAAACAGTAGGATCTGAAGACTTGTCGGAGATAACAGAGGGTAGCCAACCAGAGTCAAACATACAACAAGATGACTACGTCAACCCTCGCGGGGTGCGATTTACACCTCAGGAGCCTGTCAAAGAAGGTATTGAAATGATCTTCTTTATATTCCTTTTACAAGACTGTGAACTTCTAGACTCAACGTAGTAAAATAATGGTTCCAACTTTGTAGTGGTGGATAAAATCATTAAGCGACTCATTAGAGAGATTTACATGTAGAATTGCATTTACGGGAAACAACAAATATGAAATTTGCATAATTTGATGTTTTCTTGATAAAACAAGTACAGTATTGTATAGATGGTTATAGTGCAAAGTAATTCTGACCTTTGATGCTAACGGAAAACTTATCAATTTTAGTGAGAAACTGAAAACAGTTGACTATAAAAATTAGCGAAAAAACGGGACGACGTTTCTGTGTCATCTTGGCACCATTATCAAGTAAAGAATGTAACAGGAAAGATAATTTATACAGAAAGTAAAGGACATAACTGTATAAATTATCTTTTCTGTTACATTCTTTACTTGATAATGGTGCCAAGATGACACAGAAACATTGTTCCGTTTTTTCACTAATTTTTATAGTCAACTGTATTTCTAAATTTCATCTTATTAGAAACTGAAAACAGTGAGCAGCAAATTATGAAGGATAAACAAAGTCACATAGTTCTTTCTGCTGTTTGCTGTTTGCAAAAAACGTAATTTTAGATCTCTCTATCATATTAAACTTCTTAATTTATATAATTTTTTATGTAATATAATTTTTATTTTAACCATACAATTAAAGGGTTTGGAGCATAACCGACCCAAATGACTTTTCAGATTGCTTTTGTGGTTTTAGCTCAGAGTCACCGGAGACTTTGCACGTGGCTTTGAATGCCTTCAGGAAACGTTGCTCCAGTATTTTATCTGTTGCTTTTTGTACTTCATTTTGTGAAGCCGTAGAGAATACTATCATAAGCTAACGTTATTCAACTTAATCTTATATTTAAAATTATCATGTTAACTGTGAATTGTTCTTATTGTTCCACAGGCGCTGGTCCCTTGGTTCCTTATGGCTTGCCTTGCATCAGGGAACTGTTTAGATTTCTTATTTCACTTATCAACCCTCATGACAGGTGGGTTACAGAAGAATGCATCATATTTAACCCTTTCCATCCTAAAGGTCGATGTAGACAGTAAAACTTTTGCTTACGACTGTTGCATGCAATTTCTAGAGGGCGCCATGCTTGCATCATGCAAAAAATTGCACACAACTCCCATCACTCAACATTGCCTATACCTTCGATTGCCGTATGATTTTGAAACTTGTTTTAAAATCCTACAACAGTTTTTGTGACGTATACAACAGTCGTAAGCTAGCTGTAGGTTTGATTTACACAAAACAATTCATGTCGTAGGCCTGTCCTAACCTTAAGATTTCTTCACCAAATTTTTCAAAACAGCATAGAAAAGAGCAATGCTTACCTGTGATACATGTACCAAATGGTCATGATGAGTGAAAGTTTAAAAGTGCCAACATTAAAAACTGCAAAATTTCACTGATTAGCACATGTCATAGGTCTCCCCCCAAGCTGTGGTTTAATTTGCAGCTTTTAATGCATAGAACCACCTGAGATATATCAGTCTGTAAGTGCATTAAATTAAAAAGGAGAAAGGAGAAATTTGCTAGCCTCTCCTCAATATTTTGGTAAATGAAAATGACTATATTGAAACGCCTATCATAGTAAGGAAAATAGGCCTCACCAATTAGTTGCAACACGTAAAGTTTTGTTTTTCGTTAATTTTTTGACCTTTTTTTCTTTTTTTTTTGTGTTTGTGTTACTCTTGATTTCTCTACCTCCCCTAAATTTTATTCAGTTATGTCTTTGATTGTAATAACTGTAACAATATTAATGTTATCCTTAAGCAGTTTTAAGTCTGGCCCGCCTAGATTAAAGTGCCCCTAACCCTTCAATTTGTTTTCTTTTGGTAGATTTCCATTTCTGTGAAGAACTCATTTTCGAAAATTTTTTTCAGAAATATTGAATCCTTTTTTTTTTACGAGCCCTTAAAGTTACTGACATTTTTAAATTTTTGCGCGCTATAAGCCCCGCTGGACAAATTTTTGTCTCGTGGGCTCATTAGGAACGAGCCAATGAGAAGCGACACTTTCTTCGCTGTGACGTAAGAAAAGGCCTCGGATCGTTATCAGAAGGAATCTTATGCATGCTGATTCCTTTCTCTACATTTCGAGAGTTGCTGCATCCAAAAACCACACATTTTCCAAGCATTTTCTCTGTTTACAATTGAAGCATTACCGCGAATCTTTGGATATTTTTGCACGATGTCCTTTTCTTACGTCACGCTCCATAGTTGGCCGAGTGGGGGACTAATGCGAACGATAGGTGAAAATATCGACAAGACTGCCTTCACGTCTAGCGCTTGTAAAAACAAAAGGATTCAATATTTCTCAAAAATTTTTTCGAAAATGAGTTCTTGAAAGATATGGAAATCTACCAAAAGAAAACAAATTGAAGGGTTAGGGGCACTTTAACTCTCGCTACCCGCGGACCAGTCTCTCTTTTTTGCTAAATTTTTGAATTTTTGAATAAACTTGAAGACCTTGATAGTTACCAGGAGGTACCATTTTTTTCTTTTAACTAGTGCAAAGATCTTTGCAAGACAAGTTTGCTAACAGACTTTCACTGCAATTAACTAAATATTGACTCTTAATTTTGGGGGGCTACTTTACGAGGCAAATAAATGTGAAATGTTTGTTTATTCTTTTTTTCAGACACAATTCAGAAGCCATGATCCACATGGGGCTATCACTATTAACAGTTGCTTTAGAATCCGGCTCTCACCACATCGGAACTTTTCCGTCTCTCATGAATTATGTTAAAGATGACATGTGCAAGAACCTCTTCTGGGTAAGGACATTTATGCACTTCATTTCAACAAATCGATGGCATTTTCTATGGTCTATACTCTTATAGGCCTTGTTTTTTACAATAACATAGAAACGTTACGAGCAGAATTGTCATTATTTTCCTTTAAGAAAGCGTGTGACATCATTTCTATTGTCTGTACTCTTATAGGCAATAGCTATAAGCCAACTGGTGCACGGAAATTGTGACAGTTATTGTAAAAATTGCCTTACCTTATAATCAACCTCATACTACGTGAAAGGTGTTGGGGAAACTACAGCCCATTCAAGAAATTCACAATTGCATAGAAAGCAGAATGTAAATGCAAATAAACAGTTGGTTAATACAAACTGATTGACTGAGTTATTTGGTAATACTAAAGAAATCGACTCTCTTTACAGTGGCCAGATTACCTCATCAACTCTTTTCTTAAAACCAAATGTTTGTTTCCACCCCCCACCCCCCCCCCCTCTCCGCCGCCCATCTATTTGTAAATTTACACTGTAGATGTTTTGCCACAGCATCCGTCAATCGTTTTGCCACCCACGCAAACAATCAATTCTACAATCATTTTTGTAGATAATTATTGTATGACCGTAGAATTTTTTCAAAAATTCCATTGGGTGAATTTCGACCATCAACGCCGTGTCTATAACGCAATTACAATGTACATACTGTAATATTGTCAATGGCGTGGCGGTTCCACAATATCTTAGTTCTTGCTCTGTTTAGTGTTTCAGTAAGGCTTGCTACACGACAGGCCTTTGTTGTAAAAGAAGCTTTAGTTAGAGTGGAGCTGTGCTTTGGAATAGTTTGCTTCCAGATACCAGACAGTAACTGTCCTTAAACGCATTTAAAGCTAAGCTGAAAAAAAGGTGATTTCAGGGGGATGGGGACTGGGACGTATCCAGGCGCCTGTTTGTCAGGGCTTAGAGGCCCACAGCTTAATGCACCTACACTCCAAGGTCCCAAGGGTCCTTGGTCGACCTCGGCTATTAACGAAACAGTTACCTCAGAAGAAGACTTACTTTACTATGGTATTTTATGTCCACCGAACACTGCATAAAACAATTGATAATTAATTAATGAAATTTTTGTTATTTTCTTCACAGCTTATTCAGTGCGACTTTCTTGGCTTGTTCACCATGGCTCTTAGAGTTTGTTTCTTGCTGTTTGAAGGCCTCAGAGTTCATCTGAAATTCCAAATGGAGGTTTGTACGAACTAAAGCATATATTGCGAGTTCGTAATATAGTCGTGAAGGACGAATAATTGAATATGAATACATGAAACATATACTTGAACTGTGGGTGATAGATTAAATTGACGAAAGACGCTCTCAATTATTTACGCAACTTAAGTAGTTGCAAATAGATAGCCTGAAACAAAGTCAGGCTTAAATGGAATTCGAACCCTTTTCGCTTTCTTTTCGCAACAGCTTAAGTTAGGTAAATAACTGCGAGGATCTTTCTTCTATTTAATATTTCCCCCACAGTTCAAATACGTGTTTGATATATTCATATTCATTGATTGTATTTATTACTATATAAGATGGAAAGGTATCAAATCTAACCAAGAAGGTCTCAACTTTTGAACTTTGTTTTTTAGATGTTCTTCAAGAAGCTGATGGACATTTTAGCGTTGGACCTTCCAAGTGTTCATTATGAGAAAAGAGAACTAATCCTGGATGCCATTAACCAGGTGAGAGAGATTGTTATTATCATGTCCAAAACATGTGGACAACCTCTAGTTCACTTCTTGGAAACAAACTTTGTGATAATTTACTGGACAAACTCTCTGCTGATAAAGATGGTAACATCGTCAATTCTCAGTGTGATTAAGCGATTGCAAATTGAGCGCTTGGTTTTAGAGCGGTTTTCAATCGTGTCATAAAACGAAAACCAAAGTTATTACTCTGACCAATCACTGCAGGCGTAAAAAGTGCAGTGGACCAATCAGAATTCGTAGTGAATTCATGCAACCGGCGCCAAGCGCAGGAAAACGCGTGCGAGGCGAGTCACGATTGTTTTGGTTTGGCTTCTCATTGGCTGAGAAAGTGGCGCAAGTTTTGCTAACCAATCAGAGTGCAGTAAAGCGAAACTAAAGCAACCGCAAAATTACTTTCGATACTCAGAAAACCAACTGAGAAACTCATTTGATAAAACCTAACATTCGCTTACACTCCCCGACTAACTTCCCTTATCTAATTGTGATTAGTTTAACTTGAATCAGAAAGATCGAATGACATTGACAAAAGAAAAAAAACCTCTCGCTTCTTTAAGAACAGGTCTTCCTCTAAAACTGGTACTTCATTTGTCTGTGCTAGGTTTGCTTGACAGAAAAATAGGCTTACACAGTTCTTTGTCATCAGTACAACCCTTGATTTTCTCTGTCAGGTTTCTTGAGCCAACCGTAGTCTGTAAAGTGATAAACATCTTTTCATTGTGTTTTTGGATTTTGTTTTCAGTTATTCCGCGTTCCAAACTTGGTGATGGAGCTGTACCTTAACTATGACTGTGATATTTACAGCACTAATGTGTTCGAGGAGCTTTGTAAGCTGCTTTCTAAGGTAGGAAATACAATCTGTTTTTATTACCCTTGACAATGTTTGCTTGACAAATTCACCCAGGCATTCTCTGATCAACCAAAGAGTTAAAATAGTGAAGAAAACCAGGCCTGTGCAAATAAATAAAGCACATTTCAAGGTGGCTGCCGTTACAAGGTGGCTGCCGTTATGTTACGAGTAGAAAAAAAGAGAGAAAACGGAGAAAATATTTTGTTAAAGGAAGTACATAATGAGCAAATTCAAACCCCCACACTTACCTCATTGAACTACGTTGTCGCGCTTATAGATTTTCCATCGTCTTTTTTAGTAAGTCAGCAAATCATTGCTTTAATCCTTGCCTAAGCCTAATACTAAAAAATAACAGTATTGGCTAATTTACAAATCGTAAATGTAACTTTTTGCAATCTTGAAACTACATATGTAAGGGAAAACTTTGTGCTTAGTGACCTGGTCTTTGACTGGAAGCGAGGCTGGATTTGACTTTGTTTTGTTACAATCCTCACTGCTTTTCAGATGTAAATGCAGACTAGTTACATGTAGGATAAGAACATCACGATTTTCATATGAAGATTAGTAACGTTGTGTAAGAAAACAGAGTCAACTTTAGTCTTGTTCCTTGTCAAGGTCGCCACGTACACAAGTATAAAACGAGCTATTGTGAAGATGTCAGTTTTCAAACATTTGGCAGTAATCTTCCCTGGCAAAAGTGCTGGACATTAACACAGAGAAAAGGGCAAATTAACCGGGGAGGTGATAGCACGTCAGTGATGCGTTGTAGTGGTGTTCTAATCTCCAAGCGTACTGCAGTGTGATTTAGGGTGTTTTGTAGCGGTTTTCCTTAGTGTTTTGCTATCGAAGCTTCCCCATCCCTTTCCGCTCTATTTCTTCATACCAATCAATCATTGTGAGGATGGGTTGCGGGGATTTGCCAGCCATGGGGGTGGTATTCTATCTCGGTAGGGCCTCGCAATGTCGTACCCAGAGTCCTCAGGCTCTTTGGCCAGCGGCTGGTCGCCAAGAGAGAATGATTAAATTTTTTCGAATTCTCGGGTCTCTCTCCTGGCGACCAACCGCTGGCTAAAGAGCCTGAGGACTCTGGGTACGAGATTGGGGTCTTGCTGGCCAGAGTGGAAGGCTGTGGTGTCACAGGCGCCCCATTCCTTTTAAGCAATGCAGTTGGTTAACCTGTTATTTGACGGTTGTCCCTCGTTAGAATGCATTCCCAGCTGGAAGTCTTTATAGTGTGCATATCCTGGCCCTTGACGCTCTTCTTGCCGTGGTGCAGAGTATTGAAGGACACTGTCATTCGCAGCTGTTGAACACAGTGGAGAACGCTATTGCAGAGAACATTTCGGATGGAACTCAAAAGAAGAAGAAGGAGAAGACAGGTGACATTTGATGCACATAAAAAAAAAAAGCTGAAAATGCTGAGTCTGCTTGAAAAATCTGAGCTCAACTGAGAGAGTGCATCAGTCATTTCCAACATTACCCAATCCCCACCCCACCCTGCTAGGTATAAGGAAGGCTAATCATGTGGGTGAGTTAACCTCGCCGTGGGCGAATTTTTCTGAATTTCTGGATTAGCTGATCACTACGAGATTGACGTCGCAGTTTTCAGGCCAGTTTGGGGTACTGAAATCTCTACCTGGCTTCATGAAGAGATGCTTTGAAAAAAAGGAGTTTGCAAATCACTGAAAAAAAGTTTGACGCTGGGCTGAAAAGTCTCATTTCATGTTGGCCAAGTCGTCATGAAATTTCGGGTATGAAAAGAGTGATAAAGCTATTTTCTGAGACGAATCTCGATGCTAGTTTGCTCCATGCAATTTGAATTACAGAGAGATTAAGATATACCTTTACGGCAAACGGTGAACGGCAGAAATGACCACGGGACCATGTTTATCCAACATTTGGCCCTGTTTTCAGTTTCTTAGTAAAATTTAGTAGTTAAGCATAAGCATCAAAGGCCAGAGTTAATTTGTACTATGCTGGAACACTCTCCCAATATCAATTACTTCTTAGTCTTGTTTTTTTCACCCTTAAGGAAAAAATGTTGCAGTTTTTATCTGTAAAATTTTGAATTAGCCAAGCCGGACTAACCCAGCATCATATTTTCTATTTATTAATAACAGCCGAAGTGGCCTCTCTTATAAGCCTGGTGGTTCTTGAGGTCTCCTCGCCATTACCTTGACTTGTAAATTGAATGATTTTTTTTTTTAGTAAGGCAAATAAATGATAATAAATAAATGCTATACTCATGCATGTACCCATTAAAAAAAAAAAAAAAAAAAAAAAAAAAAAAAAAAAAAAAAAAAAAAACCGCGAGTCTAAATCTCAGTTTTATATTTACTTTAGGTGACGATGACTCGGGAACAGATGAAAATTGCGATTCACCGCCTTTGTCCCCACCCTCTCCTCCCACATCTGGCTTTGCTATGGCCAAGAAAATGACCGTGGGGGTGGTATCAGAGGAATCTGGGATCCAAGAGAGTGCTTCAAAGAGTGCCGATACTAATCTTACAAATGACAAGCTGCTTTATTCAAGCATAGGTTTAATGTATTCTTCTCAGCTGCCAACGGCTGACACTCTGGCTAAGCTCAGGCAGAGAAAGAAGGTAAAAAATGATATTTTTTCTCTTGAGTTTATTGCAGCGGTTTTCATTTGAGCGCCGTAGAACCAAAACCTAAGTAATTACTCTGGCCAATCACAACAGACGTAAACAGCGCGATGAACCAATCAAAATTCGAGGCAAAAACATGTCACCGGCGCCAAGCGCGGGAAAACGCTTGCGTGCAAGTCACGTTTGGTTTGGATGTTGTTTCTCATTGGTTAAGAAAGTGGTGCGAGTTTTGCAAACCATTCACAGAGTAGAGTGAGGCAAAAACCAAAACAAACGCAAAATTATTTTCGACAACCAACCGAAAACCGCTCTATCTACTGAAGTTGCATCACATCCGCAAACGTTTAGTTCAACAACATTACCGGGCCGAATGATTAATAAAAGTCGTGTGCACCGCAACAAAAATCCAAGACAGCCCATCTTTCACTAATTTGAAACATAACTCACAGCATAAATCTTGCAGTTAATGTAGGGCAATTTTTTCGTACCCTAAAAATTAGCTGGAGCCGAATTTTCTCAATTTAAGAGGAAAGTAAATGACTGGAGAGAGCAAACTTGCCTGGGATTCGAACTCGAACCTTCCTGACTGAAGCAATATCGAAAGTCCAACTAGTTTCGAAAAAAAGATCGATTGATTGATTGATTGATTTTTTTAGATTTTGCAAGCTGGCACTGAGCAGTTTAATAACAAGCCCAAGAAGGGAATTGAATTCCTCCAAGAGCACGGCCTGCTCTCCTCTCCGCTTAACCCCGAGGAAATGGCGAAATTCCTGCGTGAAAATCCCCGCCTGGACAAGAAGACCATTGGTGACTACATTGGCGATAAGAAGAACAGCCGTATTCTTGAGGCTTTTGTGAGGTAACGTTTCCATGGCTGCCTAGATCTTTTTCTGTCAACTTCTCAGAGGCTCAAATCTCGAACTTCTTATCATCAACACTATCGTCGTCGTCATCATCATTATCATCATCATCATCGTCATCATCATCATCGTCATCATCATCATCATCATCATCATTATCATCATCATCATCATCATCATCATCATCATTGTTATCACCATCATCATCGTCGTCGTCGTGGTTGCCATCGTTTTTATCGTTGTGATTTTTTTTTTTCAGATCTTTTCATTTCCATGACTTGAGAGTGGACGAAGCCCTTCGTTCGTTCCTGGAGAGTTTTCGTCTGCCCGGAGAAAGTCCTGTTATTGAACACATCATTGAGTTCTTCTCTGAACTATTTTATGTAAGTCGACAACTTAATGTGGACAAGTTTGTTAGGGAGGGGAATCAACGTTACGCCCTATCTCATGTACCAATGAGTACTGAGCAGTTTTTCCATTGTTCTAGCTACCCGCTTGGTTGCAGCTTGTGCCACATCTTTTTGGTGCGTTCTGCACATGTCTGAGGATGGCGCTTATTAAGTACGGTGCGGGAAAAGGAGGTCTTACGGGTAACCACACATTTTTCAGAGATAATTATGCAACTATTCTAAAAAGCTTAAAAATACTGTACATGATGTTATTGGAGGTTTTCTAAATTGAAGCTTAATTCTCTCTGAAAAATGGGTGGTTACACCCTGTTTTCTTTCTTGTTTTCAATAGCCCTCGCGAAGATCTTCTTCCCCCCCGTAGTGAAAAACCACGCAAAAATACCTTTGAATTACAGTCGGACCTCTACTAAGCGGCCACGTATTAAGCGGCCACTCTCCATTAAGCGGCCACTTTCCAAAGTCCCGAATTATTATTTTGTCAGTAAAGTGCTGTATTCGATACCTCTATTCAACGGCCAACCTCCATTAAGCGGCCAGTTTTCAAAGTCCCCGGGGTGGCCGCTTAATAGAGGTCGAACTGGGGTATGCACCATCCTTAAGAAATCGGACTTAATCGGACCAACCCGAGATGCGCAAAGCGTATGCGCAGTAGTATGGAGCCACCGTCCTCAAAACACTCGTCAGAAAACAACATAATTTTTAATAACTGAAAAAAACTAATATTTTCAGACTTGCCACAATTCAGCTCTTCGCTTTGATTCCATTAAAAGTCGAGATTTTTGCTGGCAAATGTTCGTATTTGCTGTCCAAATGAACAAAATATTGAGTCCAATCCCATTTCTCATGTTGTTTATGTCTCATTTATGTCTTGCAGGAAGGTAACCCCGAGCCGTATGCTAACAAAGATGCGGTGTTTACACTGTGTTATGCTGTTATTATGCTGAATGTTGATCAACACAATGCCAACATTAAACAGCAGAAGCCAATGACATGCGAGGTATAGTCAGTTCCAAAAATTTTATCGATGATTTTATTGCAATATTGTCGCTTAAGGTTACCTTATACCTTTAGAGGTGTCTCGCGTCCAAGCGATGTAGCGGCGATGTAGTTCGTCCAGTTTAAACTGTAGATACCTAAACCCATATATCAAATTAAAGCTTGTAGAGCTGGCTATCAAACCATACCAAGAATTTTGAAATAAAATGAATTGCCGAATGTTTTAGCACTGTTTTCTCAAATCAATTTTTTTTACTTGGAGGAGACACTTTAAAGAGCTAAAACTTAAAGGGAATTTGTTCGTTTGCCTTCAAATTTGGACAGTAGCTAGTTTAACATATAAACAACAAAAACGTGTCTGCGAATTATTCAATGTGCGTTGTACAATTAATGAAAAACGAAATTACTTCGTGACAACAGACTTCCGGAGAACTTCATTCACTGATTTTAGAGGGCAACATTTGGCAAATTTTCTGGAATTTGTTCTGTATGATACAAAAGCGACTTGTTTATTTGTGTTATCAATTGAACCAAATTTCTAGAGGCGGAGGTTTATATGTCACCAAATTTCCAGTAATATGATAATCCAGAGAATGTGTTGAAACTACAGATAAGTAAGCTTAATTTTGCCTTTTGTCTTTTGTAGGACTTCAAGAAAAATCTTAGAAAGACTAATGGTTCAAATGACTTCAAAGCCAGCATGTTGGAAGAAGTATACCACGCCATAAGGTAACAACGCGATTTTGTAGTGTTATCAATCGCTAATCTGGGCGTGAAATACGTTTCGACCGACTCGCCTCCTCTCTGGTTCTCGGACGCGGGGCTTTATGGGAAGAGGAGAACCTCTTTCAACCTTCCCATCAACTCTCAAATACTCATGTCACCGCAACTCATAGTGACAGAGATGCACTGAGCACAAGTCATACGCAATGGTTTCATTAGTAAGCGGAGTTGCTGTGCTGTTTTGTGATTTACTGGGAGGCGTAATACAGTAAACCCCCGCAACTAAGAACCTGGAAAGTAAGAACCAGTTAGCCTAAAATTTAGATTTTATACCCCCTATAAACAAGAACCTATTTAGCCTAAAAATTGAAAACCAGTTCTTATTTTCTAAAATCATATTAGTACATTACAGCTGCAGTGCAAGAATCCTATTTGAAGTAAAAAGCAGATTCTCATTACTGTAAAAATGAGGGGTTTTATAATAAAAAAAGAGTGTAAGACATTATGTAAATTTACACAGCAATATGAAGATTACCACACTAATAAAGTCTGAACAATATAACACTGTAAAAAGTGGTCACTTAAATTTAGTGCTTGACAAAGTCCCTAAGATATTGTGTTGGTGTTCTGAACAGAGTTAGAAAATAGAAAATAGGCCAATTACCATCTTGTTTTGCAGCTGAGTTTTATTTGCTTTTCTCCAGAATTAAGAACCTATTTTAAGAACCTAAGTAGCCTAAAATTGCGTCAACTACCTTTTATATAAGAACCTGTTTAGGCTACTTCCCAAAATTGTAGGTTCTTAGTTGCAAGTTTTTACTGTAGTAGAAGGGAGGAGGTAATGGGAGAAAAGGTTTTGAAACTTCGAATATAAGCGCTCGCAAAGAACGATAACGGTATGTTAGAGATACCCAAATGGTGTTGATTTTCCACGCAAAATCCGCTTTTAACATCTGAACCTTAACTCCAACAGGAATGAAGAGATTGTGATGCCGGCTGAGAGAAGTGGGAAAATTAAAGAAAATTATGAATGGAAGGTGAGGGTCATTTTACAGAATTTGCCTGGGTCGTGAGTTCAAGAGTTCTGGTTCGTTTACGTCCCATTTGCTTTACACTCTACAATCCAATGAGTAGAAAGGAAAGGTTTGGTTTTCATGATAAATAACGTTCAACTCCTCTCTATCCGCCGTCTATTAAACAGGTTTTGTTGCGTCGTAGCTCACAGCTGTCTTCGCATTGCAGGGCTTCGCTGAAGAGCAGCTAAGTGAAGTGGGCTCAGCTGAATTAATTCTATTGAATACAAAGGAATTAACTAATAAAAAAAGAATCCTCAACCATTTGTAATATAGCTTTACTTATGTCTGTAGAGAAATTCGCTTCAAACCAAGTTTTACGGTTAGCTTGCGCCGCGCACGGGATGGCCATACGGAGCAAAACACGATTGCGTTACACTACGCACTTAATGACTGGCTCCAAGGGAAATGGTGAGTTAACATTGAGGGTCGAGGGGAAACAAAACTCTCTGTTTCCCGTGGGGCCAGTCATTAAGTGTTTGTTATACCTCCCAACTCAAAAATAGTGTCATGACTGCAAAAAAATATTTTCTTGACACGGGCTGGCACACAAATTTGCCGGGGTTTCAAGGTGCACGACTTGATCACGTGCGAGTCGAAAGTTCAAGCTGTTGTTTCTGTAGGGAGTTGGTGAGTTTTGACTCATGGCGCGTGACACGTTCTCCTCCAATCAGAGAACGTATCTGAGTTGGGAGGTAAAACAACCTGTTTTGTTTTACAAATTGTTTGTGTTTTATCAAACAGGTTTTGTTGCGTCGTTGCGGCACTCCTGAAGGGAAGTACATTCATGGTATCGGCAGTAGTTTTGATCAAGACTTGTTTCTTATCATCTGGGGTCCGACAGTCGCGGCTCTATCCTATGTGTACGACAATGGACTGGAAAAGAGCGTGGTACAAAAGGCTATTGTGGGATTCAGGTAAAATCCTTGCTTAGGGTGGCAACTGATGAGTAGCTAAGTTCAATTCCTAGCAGTATGCTAGACATTGTCGTATAAGGATTGCCTTGTTAATGGATCGCTGTGAAATTCACAAGGACGGATTGGGCACCCCCCTCCTCCGCCAAAATAAAAAATAAAAATAACGGTTGAATTTAGTGGTTCTTGATATCTTTATAAACCCTTAAATTTCCTGCAGGGAGTGTGGTACGAGCAGGGGATTGTGAGTTAATTTTTTTTTTTGGGGGGGGGGGGGGGAAGAGGGGGTTGGTCACGGGAATTTTTAACAATTGCAACAGCAGTCAGCTGTGATGGAACCGTTCATTGAGGTGAAGGCGAAGGGCGTGAACCCGAGAAAATACCGAAGAATGCACTGTTTTATAACGCCATGTTTTCCTTTCCGTCTCCTAAATAATCCCATCATCAGTCAGTTGTAGTTGCTGTAGTTTTCTGGAGAGACGACCATCCCCCTCCCCCCTCCCCGAGGTAAGTAAGCACTCCCCTGAAATGTTAAGTAGAGACAAGGCTGGTAAATCTGAATCAAATCCCCACCCTTCCCTGCAAGGCCCTAGGTTTGACCTCCCTGGGAAACTTATTTCAATACACTGTGCCCATAGTTATATTTTTGCTTGTTTGTTTCAGAAAATGTGCGTTGATTTCAGCTCACTACAGCCTGTCAGATGTGTTTGACAATCTAGTCATCTCACTGTGTAAATTTACCACCTTACTTATACCACCAGAGGTGAGTAACAAATCCATTTTACTCCTGTCGGTTGAAACCTCTTTGGTCCATTGTATATATCTTCCCCGGAGAGTGTACGGAATTTTTGGTGGGGATGCATGGCTCGCTTCTCTAAACCATGACTCTATTTCAGACCAAAATATGTAATTTTCTGGTACCCTTTTTCACACCTGGGAAGTTTGCACAAAACTTAACGCCGCGCGTAAATGCAATCGTCAGACGTTAAAATACTGAATGTGACTGGGCTGAAGGTCTGGTGTTAGCAGTTACGGCCGACGTTAAATTTTATGCAACTCACCTCTGGTCTCTAACATTCATTCCTATTTTCAGACCTGGTTTCTCGAATGTATACCCGTTTTCAGACTTTCAGATCAAAATAATTAAAATCTATACCCTGTTTCAGTCGAAAGCAGCCAAAAAAAAGAAAAAACCCATCCCCTATATGGGGAGCACCCCTCCCCCCAATCTCGTCTTTGTTAGCCAATAATCTCAGATTATGTCAGACCAAAATATGTTATCTTCCGGAACCCTTTTTCAGACCTGGCGCCAGTTGTCCAAAGGCCAGATAACTTTATCCGCTGGATAATGCACTCTTCAGGGTCTAAAATATACTCCACGTTAAATGTTGTCCAAGGTTTTCGTACGCTCCCAAAGTAAGCTGTGGTTAGAGTGTGCATATTCGCTTGTGCACGAGGAAATACGTACTGAAATCTTTGCACAGATTGAAACTGTCGGATAGTGACTTATCCATGGGACAAAGTTATCCGGCCTTTGAACAACTGGAGCCTGGTTTTCTAAACTCCATCCCTGTTTTCAGACTTTCAGACCAAAACTGGTTAAAATCTATAGCCTATTGGCGCCATACATACCTATATGGTTTACATAAGTGAGTTACTTCCCTCCCTCCCTCCCCTCCACCCCTTCTTTCATTTTTAGCCAATCATCTCTCTATCTATATTGTCATTTCAAATCAGTAGATAAGTCGCTCTTTTCATTCCTAGACTGGTGAAAGCCTCCCCGTGTCATTTGGTAGAAATCTCAAGGCACAGCAGTCCGCTAGAACTCTGTTCGCTTTAGCTCATCGCCATGGAGATATCCTTCGAGAAGGCTGGAAAAACATTATGGATTGTATGCTTCAACTGTTCAAAGCCAAAATGCTGCCCAAGACATTGGTCGAGGTACTGAGATACACATAATTTGACATAATCATCATTAATTAATCACCCTCCCCCCCCCCCCCCAAAAAAAAATTAATTAATCACCCTAATATTTGACATAATTATTGTTAATTAAATCACAGTGGTATTTGTCATAATTACCTTATATTTTAAATTTACGTTGATATCTGGCATAATTATCCCTAATTAATTACGCTCCTATTTGACATAATTATCATTGATCACGCCCTCATTTTACGTAATTATTATGATCTTATAACGCTGCTATTTGACATAATTATCAGTAATTAATCACGTTGACTTTTGACGTACTTATCCAAAATTAATCGTGCTAATAATTGGCATAATTATCTTTAATTAATCACACTGACGGTTAGCATACATATAAGAAAGAAAATGGGAGACCGCACGTGGCAAATAAAAAAATATTTGACCTCGGCTGGAATCGAACCATTTCCTTACTACGACTAACGCTCATGGGTTCATTATAGTACTTTAACTTACACTGCAGATTTAATTCTCTGATCCATTATTTGTGTCATTGGTGATGGCGTCAAAACTTTTATCTTACCACCAAATGTTTGCATTCATGTAAGCAGTGTCGCCAGTTCGCTTGGGCCATTGTGTGTTGCTCGTTTCGTTGTGGTAAAGCATGTCTCGTTCCTTTTTGTGAATTTTAGGCTGAGGACTTTGTCGAAGCCAGTGGTAGGATAAGTCTTCTACCAGAAGAATTGCCATCTACAAGGTGTGTGACAGAAGGCAGGATGGCAGTTTTTAAACTGTCTTTTCTTTTAACAGATATAGAATTAGAGATTGTACTCTGCTTGTCAAGCAGACCACAACACCTTCAAACGAGCAACGAAACATTGTTTCGGAAACGTCGTTATCTGGGTCGTTTTCTCTCGTTTTTTTCAAGCAAGCAGCAGTTGTTGTGTGCACGGGTAAAATTTGGGCTCGGGGTCTTTTCGCAGTAGATTTTTACTGTGCACGAACACGGAGAAGCAGTAGAAATGTGTGATGGATTTATTAATTGGTCAATGTCATAGGCATACTGTTTCTTTTTCGAGTATGCCTGTGTCGCGGACCAAAAAATATATACAGCCATCATTTATTCACCAGGCCCCAGTTGTTCAAAGGCCGGATAACTTTATCCGCTGGATAAGGCACTATTCAGGGTCTAAAATATACTTCACATTAAACGTTGTCCAAGGTTTTCGTACACCCCCACACTTAACTGTGGTTGGAGTATGCATATTCGCTTGTGCAAGGGGAAATACTGAAATATTTGCACAGATTGAAACTGTCGGATAGTGACTTATCCACAGGATAAAGTTATCCGACCTTTGAACAACTGGAGCCAGGCTTAAAAATAACATTTTTTTCACATATACCTCCGCAATAACGCTTTCTCGTTTAAAGGGGCGATTTTGCTGTATTTTAGTCAAAACAGCTCAAATATTTGACAACGAACCTTTTTTCCAACATGAAATTGTTCTTAGAGCATTGGAGAGAAAATACTGAGGAAGCGACTTCTCTACAATACACAGGAAGAACTTGAAGAAATTGGCCAATTTTTTCAAAATTGCAATCCGTTTCCATCCTAGCCATCTGCAGCCAAAGATAATTAATACTAGTTTCCGTGCACTAGTAGGGTTATTGTTTACACAACTGAATCGTTATTGTGACGATTCCACCAATGCAAATAAGTTTGTTTGGCTATTCAAAGTGACACAAAAAATTGGTGACACTGTCCCTTTAAGGAAGCCTTAGCGCACTTTCCATTTTCCAGAGCAGGAGAGCCAGATCGATCATTTCGCAAACCGAAATGCTCCAATTTGAACGACAGTTTATATGCCACTGTTTTGAATTCTTTCAAAATGACACACACGTTGCTTTCAGAATGATTCGAAGAATCGGGTGAGTTGCATGAAATTTAACGTCAGGCGTAACTGCCAACGCCAGACCTTCAGCCGGTCACATTCAGTATTTTAAAGTCTGACGATAGCATTTACGCCCGCCGTTAAGTTTTGTGCAACTCGTCCCAGTTCTTCTACTTGGTACAATCCGTTTACGAACCGACCTGTCTGGCTGGCCAGTTGTGACAAATGGCAAGCGCCCTTCACTTCAGATCTTATTCTCGTTTCACAGGCAGGAAACGTCGATATTCTCATGGTGGTACTTGATGAATCCAGAGCCAGCGAGTAACAGAGGACAGACGACAGAAGACAAGGAGGCACAGAAACAAGCGCATAACTGCATCAGGGTAAGAACAGCTGACTGATGCTGGTTTGTCCAGTGCTCGATTTTCAGCTGTTTAGCGAGTACTGTTCGTCTGCTTGTCTGCACAAAACGTCTGGAGATCGAGCCAAGGCTAAATTAGGCTGTATGAAAACAATCAGCATGCCAGCTATTATTGAAATGGTTATTTAATTCGAATTGTTTCCTTCTTTCATCTCAGGACTGTCACCCGGAACTCCTCATCTCAGAGAGCAAGTTTTTGAGGCCGGAGTCGCTGAATGAACTAATGAAGGTTATCAGCTTTTAAATGTTTACTTGACTGCTTTTTGAACAGATTTGTGCTTTGTTGTCTTTCCCGTGCTAGACTGCAAGCAGTCCCTTTCTGGTTAGTCGAGACGGTGCGCTCACAGCGCAGCGAGACTGGAGCGAGGAGAAATAAACGAGAAGAGACTGGGGAGAGGTCCCTTTTTCCCGCCTCTCCCCAAGCCCCCCTCCGCTGGTTCGCCCCAATTTTTATCGCTCGGTTATTTCGCGGGACCTCTTGACTATCCAGAAAGGGACTGCTTGCAATCTATTCCTGTGCCTGTTAGTGTATCGTGTGATGGCCATTGTATAGATCTTCATCAAAGCTTGTTTTCCTCAGGTGCTGATTTATAATTCAAGTGTTGATAATCAAGATCCGTATGACGAGGAGGCTGCTGTTTTCTTCCTTGAACTTCTGGTCAGAGTCGTTTTGCAAAACAGGTAATGTCGAGACTTCACAGCTTTCTCGAGAATTTCTCTAGTAGCAACAACTCTCCGAAAAATAGCGGGAGATCATCGTAGTTGTCCGAAGGCCACCGATGACCACTTCCGAGTATAATTGAAGGTGTAGTTTAGCCTTTTGTAGAGATCCGAATGATGATCGATTGGAAACTGGGCCAAAAGAAATGACTTTGGGATCCACTAGTAGTCCTTTTTACAGTTCTCCCTTCGTGGGGGATTATAATTGCGTGACCAGCCGAAAACGTCACGCAATTCCAGATGAAAATACGTGACTTATACTAGCCAAAAGTTACTGCGCTAGTCTCTTTCACAGTTTTCCGTTTGCGGGGGATTTATAACTGCGTGACAAGCCGAAAAGGTCACGCAATTCCAGAGGAAAATACGATACTTGCTGGCCAAAAGTAAGTGACTGATTTGGCTAAATATTTTTGCACTTTAGAGTCAAATTCCACATGAGATACAGCTAAATTTATAACTCACAGATACCTCAGGAATAGTCTGAAACAAGATAATGAGAAGACCTGATTCTCTTTTGTCTAAAAGAGGCCCTCTCGCCTGCCCAATGAGAGGATGGCTTTTGGAGCTAAACAGATCATGAGCATCCGATTTAATGTGTACGTTTAGCTAGTAATCACTTCTTTGTTTTTAGGGATCGTGTGTCAGCATTGTGGGGGACAGTGAGGGACCATCTTTCCAACATCCTTGTGAATGCAACTCAACACAGGTAACATTGAATACCTAGTGAACGACAATGTCACCTCAAACAGTCCTTCTCAGTACTATACTCATCCGGATAATCATAATTCACGCGCTTATGACATGACTCTTGGGTTCAAGCCATTTTCATTTATACCAACAGCTTTTGGATGGGTTCACACACAAAGTATTGGATCCTTAGGAATCTTTCAATCTTTTAATCTAAGGGGTAATGGTATTTAACTTATACCCTCTTAAGTAGTTCTCAGTAGTCTGCTTGTCAGTCAGTCAGTCTTTCCAACAGTCAGTTAGTCCGTCCGTCAGTCAGTGAGTCAGTTAGTCAGTCAAATGGATAAGAGTGTTAGTTTTTAAAGAAATTGCTGTACTGCGTCGGTGGGGAGTGAAATCAAAATGTTCGTCAGAGCGAACCGAAGGGCTAACGCTCGAAACGTCAGCATTCGAATCTCTTTACAGTGGCCAAATTACCTTCTCCGACTCTGTTGAGAAAACCAAACAGTCAGTCAGTCAGTCTGTCTGTCTGTCTCAGTCAGTCAGTCAGTCAGTCAGTCAGTCAGTCAGTCAGTCAATCAGTTTGTCTGTCTGTCTGTCTGTCAGTGAGTCAGTCAGTCAGTCAGTCAATCAGTTTGTCTGTCTGTCTGTCAGTGAGTCAGTCAGTCAATCAATCAGTTTGTCTTTATGTCTGTCAGTGAGTGAGTGAGTGCGTCAGTCAGTCAGTCAGTCAGTCAGTCAGTCAATCTTTCAATCAATGTCATACCCCAGGTCACGCTGTTTGGTAATCTTTGAAATGTCATTCATGACTTAACTCTCTCTGGTTTATATTGTCCGCTTCGCCGGGCCTAAAGAATGTACTCTCAACCAAAGTGATCTTTTTGACCTTTTTCCTGGCAGTTCAATTGTGGAAAGATCTGTTGTGGGTTTACTCCGGCTGGCAATCCGCCTTTTACACAAAGAAGAAGTCTCCAGTCAAGTTCTTTTAACCCTTCGAATCCTTCTACTGATGAAGCACAATGTTCTCCAAGCTTGCGGCAGACAAATTTCTTACGGACTTCACGAACTCATTAGGACCAATGCCTCTAGCATAACGGCCGCTAGAGACTGGGTCACAGTGTTTACGCTGTTAGAATGCGTCGGCGCTGCTGCTTCTCTGCCGACCGTCACTTCCGGTCCTGTTGCCACGTCAACGGTTTCCAAGGATACGGACAGTGACTCGATCTCAGGAGATTACGAGTTTGCTGAAGGACTTTCGAATTCGGAGAGCGAGGTTGGTTCGTTTACCAGTGTGGAGGCTGATTCGGGGTTGGGTGGGAGCATTTTAGGGGACACGTGGCTGGTGATCACGAAACAGGATTCGGACAGTTCACCTGCAAACCAGTATGAATTAACAGTGGGAGTTAAACTAAACAAACATGACAGTAAATCTTTTGTTAAATCATGCCAGAGCCTGGCTTTTTTAATCCGTGATAACACTCACGTGACAAAGGAGAATTATTTGCAGTGTGTTCACGCGCTTCGCGTGTTTTCAGAGGCAAGTCTTAATGGCGGGGCAGGGTATAGGCAAGATGGATGGCAGTTTAAGGAAAACGCAGCTGATTATAAAGGAAGCTGGGGTCGGAATAGCAAAAAGGGAGCGGCACCACCATCTGGGCGATCAAGGAAGGTCAGCCCGACGAGTTTGAAAACACGAAAATCAACAAAGTCGGCCACCAGCAGCCCTGCAACCAGCGAAGACGAGGCGGAGATTGTAGAAACTATCAACAACACGTATGATGCCATGTCGCTACAGCTTACCGAGCTTATGTACACACTTCACACGAATGGGCGAGTCTTGTTCGATGAAGCCCCGGATGACAACAGCCAATCACAACCGAGTAAAGTCGCTGACGTCACAGCAGCACGTGATCAAAACATGGAGTTTCTATGGAGCAAGTGCTGGTGTCCGCTGTTGCAGGGAATAGCGCGGTTGTGTTGTGACATGCGCCGTGATGTAAGGATGTCGGCGCTTACTTATCTTCAGCGCGCTTTGTTGGTTCATGATCTGCAAGCTCTGACTGCGGTGGAGTGGGAAGCATGCTTCAACAAGGTACGTTTGTATGACAGTTTTGTTTGTAGTAGAATATTTACGTGATACATCACTCGAGACTTTGTCTAACAGCTGTGTATTTTACCTCGCTGTAGCTTGACTGTGAGGCAATATTTATATATACATTAGACTCCGTTGTTGTGCTACTTGAAGGTTTAAGGGGGAATACACTTTATTCGCTCTATATGCGAATTGCCCAGTACAAACCACGTGATATTCTCAGGAGAATCAATCCTTTGTCTTTTTGGAAGTAAAGAATGCATGCCAGCGTGACCAATTCTAAAAGAGACTTCTCCCAAAAGTACCATCACATGGTCAGTAATAAGGCAACAAAACAACTAATAATACAATTATTCCACTCACGCTTGTTGGATATGAGATGGTTATAGCCAACAAGGCGCTATGCGCATCCAATATCCAACGCGCGCTGTAGAGTGTGAATAATCTGCCTGTTGATTTTATGTAATTAGCTGTGCACGCATTGTGTTCTTCCTTTTCTGTGCTTAACAATGCGGCAAAGGAAAGAAATTTCCTGAAAAAGCAAAAATATTTCTTTCATGGTATAGTTCTCATGGTTAATCTTTTTATGGTAGGTTCTGTTTCCCATGTTGGCTCGCCTGTTGGAAGTTAATAACACAGGGGACCCAATGGGTGTGGAGGAGACACGCATGAGAGCCGCTACCCTACTGTGCAAGGTAAGTAATAAGTAAGGATTATAGTATCACTACTTTGGTGCAACAGAATGCCGTAAGTCCGGTTTCTTTATTAACGAATGATGGATCAGAAAATTTAAAACTCTGCAGGGTATGTTTTAGTGCTAAGTGAATCCATGAATTTCCCACTGAGCGTTAACCCCGGTAAGGAAATAGGAGATCGTACGGGGCAAAGAAAAAATCTGTTGAGCTCACGACTCTCCCGTATCATTGAATCTCATTGTCATTTTTTACTGCTGAATAGAGGGGTGGCTATGTCATAAAGACACCATCTTTTGAGGTTTAGGAAGGGGGTGCGGGCAGAGACCACCAAACCTGGTGTCCTGTTCTAGTATAACACCACTTCCCTAGAGAGTTAATAGACTTGAAAAGCGTTTGATCGCTCGACCTCTGTATAGACATATTATTACTAAACCAAAAGGTCATGCATAATTTTGTTTTATTAAAAACTGGATCATTGTATAATGTAATTCCATAGATTTCATTGGCTTAGTGGCCATGGAATATGAGCCATTATACCATAGCGGAGAAACAGCGACCATTAAATTGTCTTCTGGTTGTTCTATCTTGCAAAGCGAAATCAGCAAAATCTAGCAATATTTCTTGGTTGTTTTCAATAAAAAAGTTATTTCTCTCACTCTTGTTGGATACGAGTAGATTATAGCCAACTCGGCGCTTCGTGCCTCGTTGGCTATCTACCATCTCATATCCAACGCGCGCTCGTGGAATAAATGCTGAGTAGTTATGTTTTTGAACCACTGGATCAGCTCGTTTCCTCAAAGGCTTGTCATTAATTTTACGTATCGTTATCCAGGTTTTCCTTCAGCATCTGACGCCGCTGTTATCGCTGTCCACCTTCACCGCCCTGTGGCTCACCATTCTGGACTTCATGGACAAGTACATGCATGCGGACAAGAGCGACCTATTGGTGAATGCTGTTACTTCTTAATATTTTAATAATTCTTATTCTATCGCATCATTGAAAATTGACGAATATTAATGCTGAGATAGGAAGCGTGTAAGGTATTGCTCACTGTTCTTGGGACAAATATGCGGTACTAATGTACACTGCTAAGTTGATAAAAATGTATAAACTGTACAGTGCCTTCAAATAAATAAGTAGGAAATCTTTAGAATTAATATTACTGTCTTTTTCAGGGTACAAAAACACTAGCACAGTCGAGTTCCATTTTTTTTTACTTATGTACACTACCATAGGCGATCAAAATTTGCTTGCGTACGTATTGAAATTTAACTGCTTACATCATATCAAACAAAATGTCCTTTATCGGCGATATCATTCCTGTTGAATTGTGTCTTGAACTGCTTTATGCATGGACTTACACGAGACCGAGTTTTGATTTCAACGGCCTGAAAATATAAGTTTTACTTTTGTGACTTTTCTTCCAATACGAGTCGTCATTTTTTTCCTGGGGATGTTAAAGCGAGCGTCCATGTCTATTTTGTCGGGTTATGCCGTCTTGTTTTATTTTAATGATACCAAGAATGTAAGATTACGTTGTAGACCTTTCAGTAAGAAGTATCTTTATCACGCGTGCTGCTTCTCTTCACAGTTCGAAGCTATTCCTGAATCCCTTAAAAACATGTTGCTGGTGATGTCAACAGCCGGGATATTTGACGAAGAAGAGTGCACCCTTACGGCTCATTCCCAGTCCACAGACGACCGCAAGACACACAAGAGGACTGATTCCGAGATTCACAAGTACTCTGCCCTTTGGCAGGTCACGTGGGAGAGAATCGACTGTTTTTTACCCAACCTGCGCCAGGAACTCTTCACGCCTCGGAGTCATTCTCCCGCGGCCAACATAGCTCAAGTGAAGACTGAGCCGGAGAAGGTGACGGCCGAAGACCCCAGGCCTGCCGCGCCAGAGCTGCCTGGTGTGCCTGTGGAAGGTACGATACCGTACTTTACTGTGCTTAAATCATCTGGCTCGGTGCCAGGCAACTTTGTTTCATTAAATGTCCAATTTCTGTTGGAAACGTTTCTAAGACACAGCACTGTATGTTTATTGTTTATTGTTTATTGTTTAAGTCTTGGTGTTATAGCGAGGAGTAGCTAAGAGCCTTTGGTCAGCAGATCTTAATGGGCGTGATGGTAGATATGGGCAAAAGAGTTCAGATATGTAATCTGGAGCCAGATTATTAAGCGCTTTGTATGTGAGAACTAGGATTTTGAAATCAATTCTGGCCTTGACTGGAAGCCAGTGCAGTCTTTGAAGAACCGGAGTTATATGTTCACATTTCTTAGACCTATTAACTAATCTAGCAGCAGTGTTCTGAACAGACTGTAATTTGGACAATTCGGAATCCGGGAGACCAGCAAGTAAGCTGTTACACGAGTCCAATTTAGATGTAATAAAAGCATGGACAAGTTTTTCCGTGGTAGACTGGTTATATTATGGTTTTTCTTCCTTGCAGATAAACTGGAAAAAACAGACAAACCAGATTCTGAGGGTCCCACACCTCTCAGGCAGGGAAGCAGTAGCATCTCATCACCTCCGGGTGGGGGAAAACAGCAGGTCTGTGTGGTATTACAGCCCCCGTTACCTTCACTTACCAACAGGAGCAGCTCTCCAACAAGCCTCGGTTCTTTAGCTGACAATGTGCGTCCCAGTACAGTACCAATCATTCTAGCGCCCAGTCCTGCTCTTTCATCTCGACCGCGCTCATCGCCCCAGGGATCTCGGTCCTCGACACCAACCGATCCAGGTCCCAAGCAGTTGGAAAAGTCCGAGGAAGGTCCTGGGGAGGAAGCAACTGATAGTGAACAAACGAAACCTGGGCCAGCGGTCAGTCCAGTATCACCACCAAGACCCAAAGCATCAATACATGACATTTAGACAAACGTGTTTTGTGTTCAATCACGTGTTTTTAATTCAAGAAATTCAACAATGAAATGAAAGGAGTTTTCCTTTGCTGAGTCAAACACATTAACTGTTAAACTCTGCGTGTTCAACTCTATTCTTCCCAGAAGTACCAAGTACAAACTAAGAATATCTTTCTGTGCAAATTGTGCTCGTCACGCAATCTCTTTGGGAGTGCATGACGTGAAGCCTGCTTGCGTTGTTACAGTTCCCTCAGTAGTTTTTTTGCCGTGGTCACACTTTTATCTGAGTGTATCAGCCAGTGCCGCCTTGTATAGCATCGTGAACTACATTTAAATATTCACGTTTTTTTTTTTTTGTTTTCACAGAGTCAAGTTAGAAGCACCTTGTACAGCATAATAAATAGCACCGTAGAAAAGTACTGCTCGGTATCTTCCATATGAATGGTCACACTTCAGGATTTTATCCACAGACTAAGAAGTTAGAATAACATTGTTAAACAAAAAAAAAAACAGCACCACAGGAAAGTACTGCTCAGTAGCTTTCATTTGAATGGTCACACTTTAAGATTTTATCCACAAACTCATAAGTTAGAATAACCTTGTAAAACATAATAAACAGCACCACAGGAAAGTACTGCTCAGTAGCTTTCATTTGAATGGTCACTCTTCAGGATTTCCTCCCCAATCTCATCGTTACAATCATCTTGTATAGTACAAACAAGTGCTGCACAATAGTTTCCATTCAAGATTTAATTTCTGGGACGTCTAGAACTGCAAGCAATGGTGAAACGTGTAATTATCTCGCGTTACGTTTTCTGCATGCTCGAAAGCTGAGTGTAACAACTTGACAATATATTTTTTTCTAAATGAATTATGTTTCACGGGGAAATTTAAAATCATTAAATTATGGAAAGAATATTTCCTTTGAAATATGGTGGTTAATTTTTAATTATTGCTCAATGATGAGTGTGGCTTGTCTTAACAGTGAAAAGGCACGATTGCGTGCATGCGTAAATGTCACAGTGTCTCGTTATTAAGGAAACTAATACGTCGATTAAGGTGGCTCTCAACAGTTTCCAGCAACCGCTGCCAAAGAGCTTGAGGACTCTGAGTACGATATTGGTTAAAAATACTGCTAATAATAAAAAGCCGTTATCTGATTGGATTTCACACTTGGGTCTGGTGTAATTTCGTTTAATACGTTCTCCCGCATGACGTCAATTCAACTTGGCTTTTCTCTCATTGTTGAGCCGAAAACCTCCCACTTTGCTCTCCACTTTTTCCTTGTGAGTGAAGCAGCCATAATTTTTGGGACCACTAGTGAGGAATTTCGTGATGTAATCGTCCACCTCCGTTTCGTTTGTGACGTGACCGAGCACATAATAGTTTTGAAAAATTAGTTATAATAATAACAATAATAAAAACCGAATATTTTTACAGGGTAACACATCAGTACTGTTATCAAAGGGATCCTGTTAAAAATCTTCATCATTATCATCATCACAATAATAATAATAATAATAAGAAGAAGAAGAAGAAATTAACTAGTAATTAATTGAAACTGAATGCAATTAAAAACGACTTAACAGAAACCATAAAACTAACACTAACGAGAAAACATTCATCTAAAGATTTCTTAAAAAGTGCCCTACGGTCAATCTGCCTGATAGTTAAAGGTAAAGAATTAAAGACTGAACCCCCTAAAAAGTATAAAATACGAGTCTGTTTCCAACTTAATGCACGGAATTAATAACAGTAACACGCCTATAAACATCCTGAAACTGTTTCGAAAAACTATCAATTAATGTCCATTTAAAACTCGATCATCCACCTCTGGCAATACATAAACGTTCTTTTCCGCGATTTGGCGTAAGACTGTGGAATGATATACCGCGTCGCATAAGAGATTTACCAAAGAAAAAATGCAAAGGAGAAATTCGCCGGCTTCTCAATATTTTAGTAAATGAAAATGACTATATTGAAACGCCTATCATAGTACAGAAAATAGGTCTCGCCAATGAGTTCAACTCGTTAAGTTCTCTTTTTCGTTAATTTTTAGACTTTTTTCTTTTGTGTGTGTGTGTTACTCCTTGTTCTCTAACTAGCTCCCCTAAATTCTATTACTTCTGTCTTTGATTGTAATAACTATAATAATATTAAATTTATCCTTAAACAGTTGTAAGTCTGGCTTGCCTAGATTAGCTCTTCCTACCTGCGGGCCATTCTCTCCTTTTTTGCTAAATTTATGAATTTTAAAGTAAACTTGAACTTCAAACTTGTTATATACCTAATTTAGTCAAACCCCAAGTTACACCAAACAACCTTTGTAATTCGTCCAAAAATTTTATAAAACAATATATCTATTTCGTACAAAAATCGACTTATGTCCAAGGGGAAAACCCATGGTTTTTGGCCAAAAATCGCCAAATTTTCAACTTGGCATTTTTCACTTGTTTATGTCCCTAGGGGTCTCGGCGTGTCAAAAAAATCCATTGGGAATCATTTTTAAGTGCAAATAACGCCCTAACAAAGAATTTTCTCAGTTAACTCTCACTCTGACTTCATCTTTTGTGGGCTATTTCTTTGTCCCTGCTCCCTTGGGAGGTCTAAAAAGTGTCTCAAGGGTCATTTTGGGACTCACTGATTCGATTGGAAGCTTTTAAAACAATATTTGTATTTCGTCCAAAAATCGACTTTTTTCCAAGGGTTACGCCCATGGTTTTTGGCTAAAAATGACCAAATTTTCAAGTGGGCATTTTTCACTTGTTTAAGTCCCTACGGGTCTCGGCGTGTCAAAAAAATCCATTGGGAATCATTTTCAAGTGCAAATAACGACCTAACAAAGAATTTTCTCAGTTAACTCTCACCCTGACTTCATCTTTTGTGGGCTATTTCTTTGTCCCTGCTCCCTTGGGAGGTCTAAAAAGTGTCTCAAGGGTCATTTTGGGACTCACTGATTCGATTGGAAGCTTTTAAAACAATATTTGTATTTCGTCCAAAAATCGACTTTTTTCCAAGGGGTAAGCCCATGGTTTTTGGCCAAAAATGACCAAATTTTCAAGTGGGCATTTTTCACTTGTTTATGTCCCTAGGGGTCTCGGCGTGTCAAAAAAATCCATTGGGAATCATTTTTAAGTGCAAATAACGCCCTAACAAAGAATTTTCTCAGTTAACTCTCACTCTGACTTCATCTTTTGTGGGCTATTTCTTTGTCCCTGCTCCCTTGGGAGGTCTAAAAAGTGTCTCAAGGGTCATTTTGGGACTCACTGATTCGATTGGAAGCTTTTAAAACAATATTTGTATTTCGTCCAAAAATCGACTTTTTTCCAAGGGTTACGCCCATGGTTTTTGGCTAAAAATGACCAAATTTTCAAGTGGGCATTTTTCACTTGTTTAAGTCCCTACGGGTCTCGGCGTGTCAAAAAAATCCATTGGGAATCATTTTCAAGTGCAAATAACGACCTAACAAAGAATTTTCTCAGTTAACTCTCACCCTGACTTCATCTTTTGTGGGCTATTTCTTTGTCCCTGCTCCCTTGGGAGGTCTAAAAAGTGTCTCAAGGGTCATTTTGGGACTCACTGATTCGATTGGAAGCTTTTAAAACAATATTTGTATTTCGTCCAAAAATCGACTTTTTTCCAAGGGGTAAGCCCATGGTTTTTGGCCAAAAATGACCAAATTTTCAAGTGGGCATTTTTCACTTGTTTATGTCCCTAGGGGTCTCGGCGTGTCAAAAAAATCCATTGGGAATCATTTTTAAGTGCAAATAACGCCCTAACAAAGAATTTTCTCAGTTAACTCTCACCCTGACTTCATCTTTTGTGGGCTATTTCTTTGTCCCTGCTCCCTTGGGAGGTCTAAAAAGTGTCTCAAGGGTCATTTTGGGACTCACTGATTCGATTGGAAGCTTTTAAAACAATATTTGTATTTCGTCCAAAAATCGACTTTTTTCCAAGGGGTAAGCCCATGGTTTTTGGCCAAAAATGACCAAATTTTCAAGTGGGCATGTTTCACTTGTTTATGTCCCTAGGGGTCTCGGCGTGTCAAAAAATCCATTGGGAATCATTTTTAAGTGCAAATAACGCCCTAACAAAGAATTTTCTCAGTTAACTCTCACCCTGACTTCATCTTTTGTGGGCTATTTCTTTGTCCCTGCTCCCTTGGGAGGTCTAAAAAGTGTCTCAAGGGTCATTTTGGGACTCACTGATTCGATTGGAAGCTTTTAAAACAATATTTGTATTTCGTCCAAAAATCGACTTTTTTCCAAGGGGTAAGCCCATGGTTTTTGGCCAAAAATGACCAAATTTTCAAGTGGGCATTTTTCACTTGTTTATGTCCCTAGGGGTCTCGGCGTGTCAAAAAAATCCATTGGGAATCATTTTTAAGTGCAAATAACGCCCTAACAAAGAATTTTCTCAGTTAACTCTCACTCTGACTTCATCTTTTGTGGGCTATTTCTTTGTCCCTGCTCCCTTGGGAGGTCTAAAAAGTGTCTCAAGGGTCATTTTGGGACTCACTGATTCGATTGGAAGCTTTTAAAACAATATTTGTATTTCGTCCAAAAATCGACTTTTTTCCAAGGGGTAAGCCCATGGTTTTTGGCCAAAAATGACCAAATTTTCAAGTGGGCATTTTTCACTTGTTTATGTCCCTAGGGGTCTCGGCGTGTCAAAAAAATCCATTGGGAATCATTTTTAAGTGCAAATAACGCCCTAACAAAGAATTTTCTCAGTTAACTCTCACTCTGACTTCATCTTTTGTGGGCTATTTCTTTGTCCCTGCTCCCTTGGGAGGTCTAAAAAGTGTCTCAAGGGTCATTTTGGGACTCACTGATTCGATTGGAAGCTTTTAAAACAATATTTGTATTTCGTCCAAAAATCGACTTTTTTCCAAGGGTTACGCCCATGGTTTTTGGCTAAAAATGACCAAATTTTCAAGTGGGCATTTTTCACTTGTTTAAGTCCCTACGGGTCTCGGCGTGTCAAAAAAATCCATTGGGAATCATTTTCAAGTGCAAATAACGACCTAACAAAGAATTTTCTCAGTTAACTCTCACCCTGACTTCATCTTTTGTGGGCTATTTCTTTGTCCCTGCTCCCTTGGGAGGTCTAAAAAGTGTCTCAAGGGTCATTTTGGGACTCACTGATTCGATTGGAAGCTTTTAAAACAATATTTGTATTTCGTCCAAAAATCGACTTTTTTCCAAGGGGTAAGCCCATGGTTTTTGGCCAAAAATGACCAAATTTTCAAGTGGGCATTTTTCACTTGTTTATGTCCCTAGGGGTCTCGGCGTGTCAAAAAAATCCATTGGGAATCATTTTTAAGTGCAAATAACGCCCTAACAAAGAATTTTCTCAGTTAACTCTCACCCTGACTTCATCTTTTGTGGGCTATTTCTTTGTCCCTGCTCCCTTGGGAGGTCTAAAAAGTGTCTCAAGGGTCATTTTGGGACTCACTGATTCGATTGGAAGCTTTTAAAACAATATTTGTATTTCGTCCAAAAATCGACTTTTTTCCAAGGGGTAAGCCCATGGTTTTTGGCCAAAAATGACCAAATTTTCAAGTGGGCATTTTTCACTTGTTTATGTCCCTAGGGGTCTCGGCGTGTCAAAAAAATCCATTGGGAATCATTTTTAAGTGCAAATAACGCCCTAACAAAGAATTTTCTCAGTTAACTCTCACCCTGACTTCATCTTTTGTGGGCTATTTCTTTGTCCCTGCTCCCTTGGGAGGTCTAAAAAGTGTCTCAAGGGTCATTTTGGGACTCACTGATTCGATTGGAAGCTTTTAAAACAATATTTGTATTTCGTCCAAAAATCGACTTTTTTCCAAGGGGTAAGCCCATGGTTTTTGGCCAAAAATGACCAAATTTTCAAGTGGGCATTTTTCACTTGTTTATGTCCCTAGGGGTCTCGGCGTGTCAAAAAAATCCATTGGGAATCATTTTTAAGTGCAAATAACGCCCTAACAAAGAATTTTCTCAGTTAACTCTCACCCTGACTTCATCTTTTGTGGGCTATTTCTTTGTCCCTGCTCCCTTGGGAGGTCTAAAAAGTGTCTCAAGGGTCATTTTGGGACTCACTGATTCGATTGGAAGCTTTTAAAACAATATTTGTATTTCGTCCAAAAATCGACTTTTTTCCAAGGGGTAAGCCCATGGTTTTTGGCCAAAATGACCAAATTTTCAAGTTGGCATTTTTCACTTGTTTATGTCCCTACGGGTCTCGGCGTGTCAAAAAAATCCATTGGGAATCATTTTTAAGTGCAAATAACGCCCTAACAAAGAATTTTCTCAGTTAACTCTCACCCTGACTTCATCTTTTGTGGGCTATTTCTTTGTCCCTGCTCCCTTGGGAGGTCTAAAAAGTGTCTCAAGGGTCATTTTGGGACTCACTGATTCGATTGGAAGCTTTTAAAACAATATTTGTATTTCGTCCAAAAATCGACTTTTTTCCAAGGGGTAAGCCCATGGTTTTTGGCCAAAAATGACCAAATTTTCAAGTGGGCATTTTTCACTTGTTTATGTCCCTAGGGGTCTCGGCGTGTCAAAAAAATCCATTGGGAATCATTTTTAAGTGCAAATAACGCCCTAACAAAGAATTTTCTCAGTTAACTCTCACCCTGACTTCATCTTTTGTGGGCTATTTCTTTGTCCCTGCTCCCTTGGGAGGTCTAAAAAGTGTCTCAAGGGTCATTTTGGGACTCACTGATTCGATTGGAAGCTTTTAAAACAATATTTGTATTTCGTCCAAAAATCGACTTTTTTCCAAGGGGTAAGCCCATGGTTTTTGGCCAAAAATGACCAAATTTTCAAGTGGGCATTTTTCACTTGTTTATGTCCCTAGGGGTCTCGGCGTGTCAAAAAAATCCATTGGGAATCATTTTTAAGTGCAAATAATGCCCTAACAAAGAATTTTCTCAGTTAACTCTCACCCTGACTTCATCTTTTGTGGGCTATTTCTTTGTCCCTGCTCCCTTGGGAGGTCTAAAAAGTGTCTCAAGGGTCATTTTGGGACTCACTGATTCGATTGGAAGCTTTTAAAACAATATTTGTATTTCGTCCAAAAATCGACTTTTTTCCAAGGGGTAAGCCCATGGTTTTTGGCCAAAAATGACCAAATTTTCAAGTGGGCATTTTTCACTTGTTTATGTCCCTAGGGGTCTCGGCGTGTCAAAAAAATCCATTGGGAATCATTTTTAAGTGCAAATAACGCCCTAACAAAGAATTTTCTCAGTTAACTCTCACCCTGACTTCATCTTTTGTGGGCTATTTCTTTGTCCCTGCTCCCTTGGGAGGTCTAAAAAGTGTCTCAAGGGTCATTTTGGGACTCACTGATTCGATTGGAAGCTTTTAAAACAATATTTGTATTTCGTCCAAAAATCGACTTTTTTCCAAGGGGTAAGCCCATGGTTTTTGGCCAAAAATGACCAAATTTTCAAGTGGGCATTTTTCACTTGTTTATGTCCCTAGGGGTCTCGGCGTGTCAAAAAAATCCATTGGGAATCATTTTTAAGTGCAAATAACGCCCTAACAAAGAATTTTCTCAGTTAACTCTCACCCTGACTTCATCTTTTGTGGGCTATTTCTTTGTCCCTGCTCCCTTGGGAGGTCTAAAAAGTGTCTCAAGGGTCATTTTGGGACTCACTGATTCGATTGGAAGCTTTTAAAACAATATTTGTATTTCGTCCAAAAATCGACTTTTTTCCAAGGGTTACGCCCATGGTTTTTGGCTAAAAATGACCAAATTTTCAAGTGGGCATTTTTCACTTGTTTAAGTCCCTACGGGTCTCGGCGTGTCAAAAAAATCCATTGGGAATCATTTTCAAGTGCAAATAACGACCTAACAAAGAATTTTCTCAGTTAACTCTCACCCTGACTTCATCTTTTGTGGGCTATTTCTTTGTCCCTGCTCCCTTGGGAGGTCTAAAAAGTGTCTCAAGGGTCATTTTGGGACTCACTGATTCGATTGGAAGCTTTTAAAACAATATTTGTATTTCGTCCAAAAATCGACTTTTTTCCAAGGGGTAAGCCCATGGTTTTTGGCCAAAAATGACCAAATTTTCAAGTGGGCATTTTTCACTTGTTTATGTCCCTAGGGGTCTCGGCGTGTCAAAAAAATCCATTGGGAATCATTTTTAAGTGCAAATAACGCCCTAACAAAGAATTTTCTCAGTTAACTCTCACCCTGACTTCATCTTTTGTGGGCTATTTCTTTGTCCCTGCTCCCTTGGGAGGTCTAAAAAGTGTCTCAAGGGTCATTTTGGGACTCACTGATTCGATTGGAAGCTTTTAAAACAATATTTGTATTTCGTCCAAAAATCGACTTTTTTCCAAGGGGTAAGCCCATGGTTTTTGGCCAAAAATGACCAAATTTTCAAGTGGGCATTTTTCACTTGTTTATGTCCCTAGGGGTCTCGGCGTGTCAAAAAAATCCATTGGGAATCATTTTTAAGTGCAAATAACGCCCTAACAAAGAATTTTCTCAGTTAACTCTCACCCTGACTTCATCTTTTGTGGGCTATTTCTTTGTCCCTGCTCCCTTGGGAGGTCTAAAAAGTGTCTCAAGGGTCATTTTGGGACTCACTGATTCGATTGGAAGCTTTTAAAACAATATTTGTATTTCGTCCAAAAATCGACTTTTTTCCAAGGGGTAAGCCCATGGTTTTTGGCCAAAAATGACCAAATTTTCAAGTGGGCATTTTTCACTTGTTTATGTCCCTAGGGGTCTCGGCGTGTCAAAAAAATCCATTGGGAATCATTTTTAAGTGCAAATAACGCCCTAACAAAGAATTTTCTCAGTTAACTCTCACCCTGACTTCATCTTTTGTGGGCTATTTCTTTGTCCCTGCTCCCTTGGGAGGTCTAAAAAGTGTCTCAAGGGTCATTTTGGGACTCACTGATTCGATTGGAAGCTTTTAAAACAATATTTGTATTTCGTCCAAAAATCGACTTTTTTCCAAGGGGTAAGCCCATGGTTTTTGGCCAAAATGACCAAATTTTCAAGTTGGCATTTTTCACTTGTTTATGTCCCTACGGGTCTCGGCGTGTCAAAAAAATCCATTGGGAATCATTTTTAAGTGCAAATAACGCCCTAACAAAGAATTTTCTCAGTTAACTCTCACCCTGACTTCATCTTTTGTGGGCTATTTCTTTGTCCCTGCTCCCTTGGGAGGTCTAAAAAGTGTCTCAAGGGTCATTTTGGGACTCACTGATTCGATTGGAAGCTTTTAAAACAATATTTGTATTTCGTCCAAAAATCGACTTTTTTCCAAGGGGTAAGCCCATGGTTTTTGGCCAAAAATGACCAAATTTTCAAGTGGGCATTTTTCACTTGTTTATGTCCCTAGGGGTCTCGGCGTGTCAAAAAAATCCATTGGGAATCATTTTTAAGTGCAAATAACGCCCTAACAAAGAATTTTCTCAGTTAACTCTCACCCTGACTTCATCTTTTGTGGGCTATTTCTTTGTCCCTGCTCCCTTGGGAGGTCTAAAAAGTGTCTCAAGGGTCATTTTGGGACTCACTGATTCGATTGGAAGCTTTTAAAACAATATTTGTATTTCGTCCAAAAATCGACTTTTTTCCAAGGGGTAAGCCCATGGTTTTTGGCCAAAAATGACCAAATTTTCAAGTGGGCATTTTTCACTTGTTTATGTCCCTAGGGGTCTCGGCGTGTCAAAAAAATCCATTGGGAATCATTTTTAAGTGCAAATAATGCCCTAACAAAGAATTTTCTCAGTTAACTCTCACCCTGACTTCATCTTTTGTGGGCTATTTCTTTGTCCCTGCTCCCTTGGGAGGTCTAAAAAGTGTCTCAAGGGTCATTTTGGGACTCACTGATTCGATTGGAAGCTTTTAAAACAATATTTGTATTTCGTCCAAAAATCGACTTTTTTCCAAGGGGTAAGCCCATGGTTTTTGGCCAAAAATGACCAAATTTTCAAGTGGGCATTTTTCACTTGTTTATGTCCCTAGGGGTCTCGGCGTGTCAAAAAAATCCATTGGGAATCATTTTTAAGTGCAAATAACGCCCTAACAAAGAATTTTCTCAGTTAACTCTCACCCTGACTTCATCTTTTGTGGGCTATTTCTTTGTCCCTGCTCCCTTGGGAGGTCTAAAAAGTGTCTCAAGGGTCATTTTGGGACTCACTGATTCGATTGGAAGCTTTTAAAACAATATTTGTATTTCGTCCAAAAATCGACTTTTTTCCAAGGGGTAAGCCCATGGTTTTTGGCCAAAATGACCAAATTTTCAAGTTGGCATTTTTCACTTGTTTATGTCCCTACGGGTCTCGGCGTGTCAAAAAAATCCATTGGGAATCATTTTTAAGTGCAAATAACGCCCTAACAAAGAATTTTCTCAGTTAACTCTCACCCTGACTTCATCTTTTGTGGGCTATTTCTTTGTCCCTGCTCCCTTGGGAGGTCTAAAAAGTGTCTCAAGGGTCATTTTGGGACTCACTGATTCGATTGGAAGCTTTTAAAACAATATTTGTATTTCGTCCAAAAATCGACTTTTTTCCAAGGGGTAAGCCCATGGTTTTTGGCCAAAAATGACCAAATTTTCAAGTGGGCATTTTTCACTTGTTTATGTCCCTAGGGGTCTCGGCGTGTCAAAAAAATCCATTGGGAATCATTTTTAAGTGCAAATAACGCCCTAACAAAGAATTTTCTCAGTTAACTCTCACTCTGACTTCATCTTTTGTGGGCTATTTCTTTGTCCCTGCTCCCTTGGGAGGTCTAAAAAGTGTCTCAAGGGTCATTTTGGGACTCACTGATTCGATTGGAAGCTTTTAAAACAATATTTGTATTTCGTCCAAAAATCGACTTTTTTCCAAGGGTTACGCCCATGGTTTTTGGCTAAAAATGACCAAATTTTCAAGTGGGCATTTTTCACTTGTTTAAGTCCCTACGGGTCTCGGCGTGTCAAAAAAATCCATTGGGAATCATTTTCAAGTGCAAATAACGACCTAACAAAGAATTTTCTCAGTTAACTCTCACCCTGACTTCATCTTTTGTGGGCTATTTCTTTGTCCCTGCTCCCTTGGGAGGTCTAAAAAGTGTCTCAAGGGTCATTTTGGGACTCACTGATTCGATTGGAAGCTTTTAAAACAATATTTGTATTTCGTCCAAAAATCGACTTTTTTCCAAGGGGTAAGCCCATGGTTTTTGGCCAAAAATGACCAAATTTTCAAGTGGGCATTTTTCACTTGTTTATGTCCCTAGGGGTCTCGGCGTGTCAAAAAAATCCATTGGGAATCATTTTTAAGTGCAAATAACGCCCTAACAAAGAATTTTCTCAGTTAACTCTCACTCTGACTTCATCTTTTGTGGGCTATTTCTTTGTCCCTGCTCCCTTGGGAGGTCTAAAAAGTGTCTCAAGGGTCATTTTGGGACTCACTGATTCGATTGGAAGCTTTTAAAACAATATTTGTATTTCGTCCAAAAATCGACTTTTTTCCAAGGGTTACGCCCATGGTTTTTGGCTAAAAATGACCAAATTTTCAAGTGGGCATTTTTCACTTGTTTAAGTCCCTACGGGTCTCGGCGTGTCAAAAAAATCCATTGGGAATCATTTTCAAGTGCAAATAACGACCTAACAAAGAATTTTCTCAGTTAACTCTCACCCTGACTTCATCTTTTGTGGGCTATTTCTTTGTCCCTGCTCCCTTGGGAGGTCTAAAAAGTGTCTCAAGGGTCATTTTGGGACTCACTGATTCGATTGGAAGCTTTTAAAACAATATTTGTATTTCGTCCAAAAATCGACTTTTTTCCAAGGGGTAAGCCCATGGTTTTTGGCCAAAAATGACCAAATTTTCAAGTGGGCATTTTTCACTTGTTTATGTCCCTAGGGGTCTCGGCGTGTCAAAAAAATCCATTGGGAATCATTTTTAAGTGCAAATAACGCCCTAACAAAGAATTTTCTCAGTTAACTCTCACCCTGACTTCATCTTTTGTGGGCTATTTCTTTGTCCCTGCTCCCTTGGGAGGTCTAAAAAGTGTCTCAAGGGTCATTTTGGGACTCACTGATTCGATTGGAAGCTTTTAAAACAATATTTGTATTTCGTCCAAAAATCGACTTTTTTCCAAGGGGTAAGCCCATGGTTTTTGGCCAAAAATGACCAAATTTTCAAGTGGGCATTTTTCACTTGTTTATGTCCCTAGGGGTCTCGGCGTGTCAAAAAAATCCATTGGGAATCATTTTTAAGTGCAAATAACGCCCTAACAAAGAATTTTCTCAGTTAACTCTCACTCTGACTTCATCTTTTGTGGGCTATTTCTTTGTCCCTGCTCCCTTGGGAGGTCTAAAAAGTGTCTCAAGGGTCATTTTGGGACTCACTGATTCGATTGGAAGCTTTTAAAACAATATTTGTATTTCGTCCAAAAATCGACTTTTTTCCAAGGGTTACGCCCATGGTTTTTGGCTAAAAATGACCAAATTTTCAAGTGGGCATTTTTCACTTGTTTAAGTCCCTACGGGTCTCGGCGTGTCAAAAAAATCCATTGGGAATCATTTTCAAGTGCAAATAACGACCTAACAAAGAATTTTCTCAGTTAACTCTCACCCTGACTTCATCTTTTGTGGGCTATTTCTTTGTCCCTGCTCCCTTGGGAGGTCTAAAAAGTGTCTCAAGGGTCATTTTGGGACTCACTGATTCGATTGGAAGCTTTTAAAACAATATTTGTATTTCGTCCAAAAATCGACTTTTTTCCAAGGGGTAAGCCCATGGTTTTTGGCCAAAAATGACCAAATTTTCAAGTGGGCATTTTTCACTTGTTTATGTCCCTAGGGGTCTCGGCGTGTCAAAAAAATCCATTGGGAATCATTTTTAAGTGCAAATAACGCCCTAACAAAGAATTTTCTCAGTTAACTCTCACCCTGACTTCATCTTTTGTGGGCTATTTCTTTGTCCCTGCTCCCTTGGGAGGTCTAAAAAGTGTCTCAAGGGTCATTTTGGGACTCACTGATTCGATTGGAAGCTTTTAAAACAATATTTGTATTTCGTCCAAAAATCGACTTTTTTCCAAGGGGTAAGCCCATGGTTTTTGGCCAAAAATGACCAAATTTTCAAGTGGGCATTTTTCACTTGTTTATGTCCCTAGGGGTCTCGGCGTGTCAAAAAAATCCATTGGGAATCATTTTTAAGTGCAAATAACGCCCTAACAAAGAATTTTCTCAGTTAACTCTCACTCTGACTTCATCTTTTGTGGGCTATTTCTTTGTCCCTGCTCCCTTGGGAGGTCTAAAAAGTGTCTCAAGGGTCATTTTGGGACTCACTGATTCGATTGGAAGCTTTTAAAACAATATTTGTATTTCGTCCAAAAATCGACTTTTTTCCAAGGGTTACGCCCATGGTTTTTGGCTAAAAATGACCAAATTTTCAAGTGGGCATTTTTCACTTGTTTAAGTCCCTACGGGTCTCGGCGTGTCAAAAAAATCCATTGGGAATCATTTTCAAGTGCAAATAACGACCTAACAAAGAATTTTCTCAGTTAACTCTCACCCTGACTTCATCTTTTGTGGGCTATTTCTTTGTCCCTGCTCCCTTGGGAGGTCTAAAAAGTGTCTCAAGGGTCATTTTGGGACTCACTGATTCGATTGGAAGCTTTTAAAACAATATTTGTATTTCGTCCAAAAATCGACTTTTTTCCAAGGGGTAAGCCCATGGTTTTTGGCCAAAAATGACCAAATTTTCAAGTGGGCATTTTTCACTTGTTTATGTCCCTAGGGGTCTCGGCGTGTCAAAAAAATCCATTGGGAATCATTTTTAAGTGCAAATAACGCCCTAACAAAGAATTTTCTCAGTTAACTCTCACTCTGACTTCATCTTTTGTGGGCTATTTCTTTGTCCCTGCTCCCTTGGGAGGTCTAAAAAGTGTCTCAAGGGTCATTTTGGGACTCACTGATTCGATTGGAAGCTTTTAAAACAATATTTGTATTTCGTCCAAAAATCGACTTTTTTCCAAGGGTTACGCCCATGGTTTTTGGCTAAAAATGACCAAATTTTCAAGTGGGCATTTTTCACTTGTTTAAGTCCCTACGGGTCTCGGCGTGTCAAAAAAATCCATTGGGAATCATTTTCAAGTGCAAATAACGACCTAACAAAGAATTTTCTCAGTTAACTCTCACCCTGACTTCATCTTTTGTGGGCTATTTCTTTGTCCCTGCTCCCTTGGGAGGTCTAAAAAGTGTCTCAAGGGTCATTTTGGGACTCACTGATTCGATTGGAAGCTTTTAAAACAATATTTGTATTTCGTCCAAAAATCGACTTTTTTCCAAGGGGTAAGCCCATGGTTTTTGGCCAAAAATGACCAAATTTTCAAGTGGGCATTTTTCACTTGTTTATGTCCCTAGGGGTCTCGGCGTGTCAAAAAAATCCATTGGGAATCATTTTTAAGTGCAAATAACGCCCTAACAAAGAATTTTCTCAGTTAACTCTCACCCTGACTTCATCTTTTGTGGGCTATTTCTTTGTCCCTGCTCCCTTGGGAGGTCTAAAAAGTGTCTCAAGGGTCATTTTGGGACTCACTGATTCGATTGGAAGCTTTTAAAACAATATTTGTATTTCGTCCAAAAATCGACTTTTTTCCAAGGGGTAAGCCCATGGTTTTTGGCCAAAAATGACCAAATTTTCAAGTGGGCATTTTTCACTTGTTTATGTCCCTAGGGGTCTCGGCGTGTCAAAAAAATCCATTGGGAATCATTTTTAAGTGCAAATAACGCCCTAACAAAGAATTTTCTCAGTTAACTCTCACCCTGACTTCATCTTTTGTGGGCTATTTCTTTGTCCCTGCTCCCTTGGGAGGTCTAAAAAGTGTCTCAAGGGTCATTTTGGGACTCACTGATTCGATTGGAAGCTTTTAAAACAATATTTGTATTTCGTCCAAAAATCGACTTTTTTCCAAGGGGTAAGCCCATGGTTTTTGGCCAAAAATGACCAAATTTTCAAGTGGGCATTTTTCACTTGTTTATGTCCCTAGGGGTCTCGGCGTGTCAAAAAAATCCATTGGGAATCATTTTTAAGTGCAAATAACGCCCTAACAAAGAATTTTCTCAGTTAACTCTCACCCTGACTTCATCTTTTGTGGGCTATTTCTTTGTCCCTGCTCCCTTGGGAGGTCTAAAAAGTGTCTCAAGGGTCATTTTGGGACTCACTGATTCGATTGGAAGCTTTTAAAACAATATTTGTATTTCGTCCAAAAATCGACTTTTTTCCAAGGGGTAAGCCCATGGTTTTTGGCCAAAATGACCAAATTTTCAAGTTGGCATTTTTCACTTGTTTATGTCCCTACGGGTCTCGGCGTGTCAAAAAAATCCATTGGGAATCATTTTTAAGTGCAAATAACGCCATAACAAAGAATTTTCTCAGTTAACTCTCACCCTGACTTCATCTTTTGTGGGCTATTTCTTTGTCCCTGCTCCCTTGGGAGGTCTAAAAAGTGTCTCAAGGGTCATTTTGGGACTCACTGATTCGATTGGAAGCTTTTAAAACAATATTTGTATTTCGTCCAAAAATCGACTTTTTTCCAAGGGGTAAGCCCATGGTTTTTGGCCAAAAATGACCAAATTTTCAAGTGGGCATTTTTCACTTGTTTATGTCCCTAGGGGTCTCGGCGTGTCAAAAAAATCCATTGGGAATCATTTTTAAGTGCAAATAACGCCCTAACAAAGAATTTTCTCAGTTAACTCTCACTCTGACTTCATCTTTTGTGGGCTATTTCTTTGTCCCTGCTCCCTTGGGAGGTCTAAAAAGTGTCTCAAGGGTCATTTTGGGACTCACTGATTCGATTGGAAGCTTTTAAAACAATATTTGTATTTCGTCCAAAAATCGACTTTTTTCCAAGGGTTACGCCCATGGTTTTTGGCTAAAAATGACCAAATTTTCAAGTGGGCATTTTTCACTTGTTTAAGTCCCTACGGGTCTCGGCGTGTCAAAAAAATCCATTGGGAATCATTTTCAAGTGCAAATAACGACCTAACAAAGAATTTTCTCAGTTAACTCTCACCCTGACTTCATCTTTTGTGGGCTATTTCTTTGTCCCTGCTCCCTTGGGAGGTCTAAAAAGTGTCTCAAGGGTCATTTTGGGACTCACTGATTCGATTGGAAGCTTTTAAAACAATATTTGTATTTCGTCCAAAAATCGACTTTTTTCCAAGGGGTAAGCCCATGGTTTTTGGCCAAAAATGACCAAATTTTCAAGTGGGCATTTTTCACTTGTTTATGTCCCTAGGGGTCTCGGCGTGTCAAAAAAATCCATTGGGAATCATTTTTAAGTGCAAATAACGCCCTAACAAAGAATTTTCTCAGTTAACTCTCACCCTGACTTCATCTTTTGTGGGCTATTTCTTTGTCCCTGCTCCCTTGGGAGGTCTAAAAAGTGTCTCAAGGGTCATTTTGGGACTCACTGATTCGATTGGAAGCTTTTAAAACAATATTTGTATTTCGTCCAAAAATCGACTTTTTTCCAAGGGGTAAGCCCATGGTTTTTGGCCAAAAATGACCAAATTTTCAAGTGGGCATTTTTCACTTGTTTATGTCCCTAGGGGTCTCGGCGTGTCAAAAAAATCCATTGGGAATCATTTTTAAGTGCAAATAACGCCCTAACAAAGAATTTTCTCAGTTAACTCTCACCCTGACTTCATCTTTTGTGGGCTATTTCTTTGTCCCTGCTCCCTTGGGAGGTCTAAAAAGTGTCTCAAGGGTCATTTTGGGACTCACTGATTCGATTGGAAGCTTTTAAAACAATATTTGTATTTCGTCCAAAAATCGACTTTTTTCCAAGGGGTAAGCCCATGGTTTTTGGCCAAAAATGACCAAATTTTCAAGTGGGCATTTTTCACTTGTTTATGTCCCTAGGGGTCTCGGCGTGTCAAAAAAATCCATTGGGAATCATTTTTAAGTGCAAATAACGCCCTAACAAAGAATTTTCTCAGTTAACTCTCACCCTGACTTCATCTTTTGTGGGCTATTTCTTTGTCCCTGCTCCCTTGGGAGGTCTAAAAAGTGTCTCAAGGGTCATTTTGGGACTCACTGATTCGATTGGAAGCTTTTAAAACAATATTTGTATTTCGTCCAAAAATCGACTTTTTTCCAAGGGGTAAGCCCATGGTTTTTGGCCAAAATGACCAAATTTTCAAGTTGGCATTTTTCACTTGTTTATGTCCCTACGGGTCTCGGCGTGTCAAAAAAATCCATTGGGAATCATTTTTAAGTGCAAATAACGCCCTAACAAAGAATTTTCTCAGTTAACTCTCACCCTGACTTCATCTTTTGTGGGCTATTTCTTTGTCCCTGCTCCCTTGGGAGGTCTAAAAAGTGTCTCAAGGGTCATTTTGGGACTCACTGATTCGATTGGAAGCTTTTAAAACAATATTTGTATTTCGTCCAAAAATCGACTTTTTTCCAAGGGGTAAGCCCATGGTTTTTGGCCAAAAATGACCAAATTTTCAAGTGGGCATTTTTCACTTGTTTATGTCCCTAGGGGTCTCGGCGTGTCAAAAAAATCCATTGGGAATCATTTTTAAGTGCAAATAACGCCCTAACAAAGAATTTTCTCAGTTAACTCTCACCCTGACTTCATCTTTTGTGGGCTATTTCTTTGTCCCTGCTCCCTTGGGAGGTCTAAAAAGTGTCTCAAGGGTCATTTTGGGACTCACTGATTCGATTGGAAGCTTTTAAAACAATATTTGTATTTCGTCCAAAAATCGACTTTTTTCCAAGGGGTAAGCCCATGGTTTTTGGCCAAAAATGACCAAATTTTCAAGTGGGCATTTTTCACTTGTTTATGTCCCTAGGGGTCTCGGCGTGTCAAAAAAATCCATTGGGAATCATTTTTAAGTGCAAATAATGCCCTAACAAAGAATTTTCTCAGTTAACTCTCACCCTGACTTCATCTTTTGTGGGCTATTTCTTTGTCCCTGCTCCCTTGGGAGGTCTAAAAAGTGTCTCAAGGGTCATTTTGGGACTCACTGATTCGATTGGAAGCTTTTAAAACAATATTTGTATTTCGTCCAAAAATCGACTTTTTTCCAAGGGGTAAACCGTGGTTTTTGGCCAAAAATGACCAAATTTTCAAGTGGGCATTTTTCACTTGTTTATGTCCCTAGGGGTCTCGGCGTGTCAAAAAAATCCATTGGGAATCATTTTTAAGTGCAAATAACGCCCTAACAAAGAATTTTCTCAGTTAACTCTCACCCTGACTTCATCTTTTGTGGGCTATTTCTTTGTCCCTGCTCCCTTGGGAGGTCTAAAAAGTGTCTCAAGGGTCATTTTGGGACTCACTGATTCGATTGGAAGCTTTTAAAACAATATTTGTATTTCGTCCAAAAATCGACTTTTTTCCAAGGGGTAAGCCCATGGTTTTTGGCCAAAATGACCAAATTTTCAAGTTGGCATTTTTCACTTGTTTATGTCCCTACGGGTCTCGGCGTGTCAAAAAAATCCATTGGGAATCATTTTTAAGTGCAAATAACGCCCTAACAAAGAATTTTCTCAGTTAACTCTCACTCTGACTTCATCTTTTGTGGGCTATTTCTTTGTCCCTGCTCCCTTGGGAGGTCTAAAAAGTGTCTCAAGGGTCATTTTGGGACTCACTGATTCGATTGGAAGCTTTTAAAACAATATTTGTATTTCGTCCAAAAATCGACTTTTTTCCAAGGGGTAAGCCCATGGTTTTTGGCCAAAAATGACCAAATTTTCAAGTGGGCATTTTTCACTTGTTTATGTCCCTAGGGGTCTCGGCGTGTCAAAAAAATCCATTGGGAATCATTTTTAAGTGCAAATAACGCCCTAACAAAGAATTTTCTCAGTTAACTCTCACTCTGACTTCATCTTTTGTGGGCTATTTCTTTGTCCCTGCTCCCTTGGGAGGTCTAAAAAGTGTCTCAAGGGTCATTTTGGGACTCACTGATTCGATTGGAAGCTTTTAAAACAATATTTGTATTTCGTCCAAAAATCGACTTTTTTCCAAGGGGTAAGCCCATGGTTTTTGGCCAAAAATGACCAAATTTTCAAGTGGGCATTTTTCACTTGTTTATGTCCCTAGGGGTCTCGGCGTGTCAAAAAAATCCATTGGGAATCATTTTTAAGTGCAAATAACGCCCTAACAAAGAATTTTCTCAGTTAACTCTCACCCTGACTTCATCTTTTGTGGGCTATTTCTTTGTCCCTGCTCCCTTGGGAGGTCTAAAAAGTGTCTCAAGGGTCATTTTGGGACTCACTGATTCGATTGGAAGCTTTTAAAACAATATTTGTATTTCGTCCAAAAATCGACTTTTTTCCAAGGGGTAAGCCCATGGTTTTTGGCCAAAATGACCAAATTTTCAAGTTGGCATTTTTCACTTGTTTATGTCCCTAGGGGTCTCGGCGTGTCAAAAAAATCCATTGGGAATCATTTTTAAGTGCAAATAACGCCATAACAAAGAATTTTCTCAGTTAACTCTCACCCTGACTTCATCTTTTGTGGGCTATTTCTTTGTCCCTGCTCCCTTGGGAGGTCTAAAAAGTGTCTCAAGGGTCATTTTGGGACTCACTGATTCGATTGGAAGCTTTTAAAACAATATTTGTATTTCGTCCAAAAATCGACTTTTTTCCAAGGGGTAAGCCCATGGTTTTTGGCCAAAATGACCAAATTTTCAAGTTGGCATTTTTCACTTGTTTATGTCCCTACGGGTCTCGGCGTGTCAAAAAAATCCATTGGGAATCATTTTTAAGTGCAAATAACGCCATAACAAAGAATTTTCTCAGTTAACTCTCACCCTGACTTCATCTTTTGTGGGCTATTTCTTTGTCCCTGCTCCCTTGGGAGGTCTAAAAAGTGTCTCAAGGGTCATTTTGGGACTCACTGATTCGATTGGAAGCTTTTAAAACAATATTTGTATTTCGTCCAAAAATCGACTTTTTTCCAAGGGGTAAGCCCATGGTTTTTGGCCAAAAATGACCAAATTTTCAAGTGGGCATTTTTCACTTGTTTATGTCCCTAGGGGTCTCGGCGTGTCAAAAAAATCCATTGGGAATCATTTTTAAGTGCAAATAACGCCCTAACAAAGAATTTTCTCAGTTAACTCTCACTCTGACTTCATCTTTTGTGGGCTATTTCTTTGTCCCTGCTCCCTTGGGAGGTCTAAAAAGTGTCTCAAGGGTCATTTTGGGACTCACTGATTCGATTGGAAGCTTTTAAAACAATATTTGTATTTCGTCCAAAAATCGACTTTTTTCCAAGGGTTACGCCCATGGTTTTTGGCTAAAAATGACCAAATTTTCAAGTGGGCATTTTTCACTTGTTTAAGTCCCTACGGGTCTCGGCGTGTCAAAAAAATCCATTGGGAATCATTTTCAAGTGCAAATAACGACCTAACAAAGAATTTTCTCAGTTAACTCTCACCCTGACTTCATCTTTTGTGGGCTATTTCTTTGTCCCTGCTCCCTTGGGAGGTCTAAAAAGTGTCTCAAGGGTCATTTTGGGACTCACTGATTCGATTGGAAGCTTTTAAAACAATATTTGTATTTCGTCCAAAAATCGACTTTTTTCCAAGGGGTAAGCCCATGGTTTTTGGCCAAAAATGACCAAATTTTCAAGTGGGCATTTTTCACTTGTTTATGTCCCTAGGGGTCTCGGCGTGTCAAAAAAATCCATTGGGAATCATTTTTAAGTGCAAATAACGCCCTAACAAAGAATTTTCTCAGTTAACTCTCACCCTGACTTCATCTTTTGTGGGCTATTTCTTTGTCCCTGCTCCCTTGGGAGGTCTAAAAAGTGTCTCAAGGGTCATTTTGGGACTCACTGATTCGATTGGAAGCTTTTAAAACAATATTTGTATTTCGTCCAAAAATCGACTTTTTTCCAAGGGGTAAGCCCATGGTTTTTGGCCAAAAATGACCAAATTTTCAAGTGGGCATTTTTCACTTGTTTATGTCCCTAGGGGTCTCGGCGTGTCAAAAAAATCCATTGGGAATCATTTTTAAGTGCAAATAACGCCCTAACAAAGAATTTTCTCAGTTAACTCTCACCCTGACTTCATCTTTTGTGGGCTATTTCTTTGTCCCTGCTCCCTTGGGAGGTCTAAAAAGTGTCTCAAGGGTCATTTTGGGACTCACTGATTCGATTGGAAGCTTTTAAAACAATATTTGTATTTCGTCCAAAAATCGACTTTTTTCCAAGGGGTAAGCCCATGGTTTTTGGCCAAAAATGACCAAATTTTCAAGTGGGCATTTTTCACTTGTTTATGTCCCTAGGGGTCTCGGCGTGTCAAAAAAATCCATTGGGAATCATTTTTAAGTGCAAATAACGCCCTAACAAAGAATTTTCTCAGTTAACTCTCACCCTGACTTCATCTTTTGTGGGCTATTTCTTTGTCCCTGCTCCCTTGGGAGGTCTAAAAAGTGTCTCAAGGGTCATTTTGGGACTCACTGATTCGATTGGAAGCTTTTAAAACAATATTTGTATTTCGTCCAAAAATCGACTTTTTTCCAAGGGGTAAGCCCATGGTTTTTGGCCAAAATGACCAAATTTTCAAGTTGGCATTTTTCACTTGTTTATGTCCCTACGGGTCTCGGCGTGTCAAAAAAATCCATTGGGAATCATTTTTAAGTGCAAATAACGCCCTAACAAAGAATTTTCTCAGTTAACTCTCACCCTGACTTCATCTTTTGTGGGCTATTTCTTTGTCCCTGCTCCCTTGGGAGGTCTAAAAAGTGTCTCAAGGGTCATTTTGGGACTCACTGATTCGATTGGAAGCTTTTAAAACAATATTTGTATTTCGTCCAAAAATCGACTTTTTTCCAAGGGGTAAGCCCATGGTTTTTGGCCAAAAATGACCAAATTTTCAAGTGGGCATTTTTCACTTGTTTATGTCCCTAGGGGTCTCGGCGTGTCAAAAAAATCCATTGGGAATCATTTTTAAGTGCAAATAACGCCCTAACAAAGAATTTTCTCAGTTAACTCTCACCCTGACTTCATCTTTTGTGGGCTATTTCTTTGTCCCTGCTCCCTTGGGAGGTCTAAAAAGTGTCTCAAGGGTCATTTTGGGACTCACTGATTCGATTGGAAGCTTTTAAAACAATATTTGTATTTCGTCCAAAAATCGACTTTTTTCCAAGGGGTAAGCCCATGGTTTTTGGCCAAAAATGACCAAATTTTCAAGTGGGCATTTTTCACTTGTTTATGTCCCTAGGGGTCTCGGCGTGTCAAAAAAATCCATTGGGAATCATTTTTAAGTGCAAATAATGCCCTAACAAAGAATTTTCTCAGTTAACTCTCACCCTGACTTCATCTTTTGTGGGCTATTTCTTTGTCCCTGCTCCCTTGGGAGGTCTAAAAAGTGTCTCAAGGGTCATTTTGGGACTCACTGATTCGATTGGAAGCTTTTAAAACAATATTTGTATTTCGTCCAAAAATCGACTTTTTTCCAAGGGGTAAACCGTGGTTTTTGGCCAAAAATGACCAAATTTTCAAGTGGGCATTTTTCACTTGTTTATGTCCCTAGGGGTCTCGGCGTGTCAAAAAAATCCATTGGGAATCATTTTTAAGTGCAAATAACGCCCTAACAAAGAATTTTCTCAGTTAACTCTCACCCTGACTTCATCTTTTGTGGGCTATTTCTTTGTCCCTGCTCCCTTGGGAGGTCTAAAAAGTGTCTCAAGGGTCATTTTGGGACTCACTGATTCGATTGGAAGCTTTTAAAACAATATTTGTATTTCGTCCAAAAATCGACTTTTTTCCAAGGGGTAAGCCCATGGTTTTTGGCCAAAATGACCAAATTTTCAAGTTGGCATTTTTCACTTGTTTATGTCCCTACGGGTCTCGGCGTGTCAAAAAAATCCATTGGGAATCATTTTTAAGTGCAAATAACGCCCTAACAAAGAATTTTCTCAGTTAACTCTCACTCTGACTTCATCTTTTGTGGGCTATTTCTTTGTCCCTGCTCCCTTGGGAGGTCTAAAAAGTGTCTCAAGGGTCATTTTGGGACTCACTGATTCGATTGGAAGCTTTTAAAACAATATTTGTATTTCGTCCAAAAATCGACTTTTTTCCAAGGGGTAAGCCCATGGTTTTTGGCCAAAAATGACCAAATTTTCAAGTGGGCATTTTTCACTTGTTTATGTCCCTAGGGGTCTCGGCGTGTCAAAAAAATCCATTGGGAATCATTTTTAAGTGCAAATAACGCCCTAACAAAGAATTTTCTCAGTTAACTCTCACTCTGACTTCATCTTTTGTGGGCTATTTCTTTGTCCCTGCTCCCTTGGGAGGTCTAAAAAGTGTCTCAAGGGTCATTTTGGGACTCACTGATTCGATTGGAAGCTTTTAAAACAATATTTGTATTTCGTCCAAAAATCGACTTTTTTCCAAGGGTTACGCCCATGGTTTTTGGCTAAAAATGACCAAATTTTCAAGTGGGCATTTTTCACTTGTTTAAGTCCCTACGGGTCTCGGCGTGTCAAAAAAATCCATTGGGAATCATTTTCAAGTGCAAATAACGACCTAACAAAGAATTTTCTCAGTTAACTCTCACCCTGACTTCATCTTTTGTGGGCTATTTCTTTGTCCCTGCTCCCTTGGGAGGTCTAAAAAGTGTCTCAAGGGTCATTTTGGGACTCACTGATTCGATTGGAAGCTTTTAAAACAATATTTGTATTTCGTCCAAAAATCGACTTTTTTCCAAGGGGTAAGCCCATGGTTTTTGGCCAAAAATGACCAAATTTTCAAGTGGGCATTTTTCACTTGTTTATGTCCCTAGGGGTCTCGGCGTGTCAAAAAAATCCATTGGGAATCATTTTTAAGTGCAAATAACGCCCTAACAAAGAATTTTCTCAGTTAACTCTCACCCTGACTTCATCTTTTGTGGGCTATTTCTTTGTCCCTGCTCCCTTGGGAGGTCTAAAAAGTGTCTCAAGGGTCATTTTGGGACTCACTGATTCGATTGGAACCTTTTAAAACAATATTTGTATTTCGTCCAAAAATCGACTTTTTTCCAAGGGGTAAGCCCATGGTTTTTGGCCAAAAATGACCAAATTTTCAAGTGGGCATTTTTCACTTGTTTATGTCCCTAGGGGTCTCGGCGTGTCAAAAAAATCCATTGGGAATCATTTTTAAGTGCAAATAATGCCCTAACAAAGAATTTTCTCAGTTAACTCTCACCCTGACTTCATCTTTTGTGGGCTATTTCTTTGTCCCTGCTCCCTTGGGAGGTCTAAAAAGTGTCTCAAGGGTCATTTTGGGACTCACTGATTCGATTGGAAGCTTTTAAAACAATATTTGTATTTCGTCCAAAAATCGACTTTTTTCCAAGGGGTAAGCCCATGGTTTTTGGCCAAAAATGACCAAACTTTCAAGTGGGCATTTTTCACTTGTTTATGTCCCTAGGGGTCTCGGCGTGTCAAAAAAATCCATTGGGAATCATTTTTAAGTGCAAATAACGCCCTAACAAAGAATTTTCTCAGTTAACTCTCACCCTGACTTCATCTTTTGTGGGCTATTTCTTTGTCCCTGCTCCCTTGGGAGGTCTAAAAAGTGTCTCAAGGGTCATTTTGGGACTCACTGATTCGATTGGAAGCTTTTAAAACAATATTTGTATTTCGTCCAAAAATCGACTTTTTTCCAAGGGGTAAGCCCATGGTTTTTGGCCAAAATGACCAAATTTTCAAGTTGGCATTTTTCACTTGTTTATGTCCCTACGGGTCTCGGCGTGTCAAAAAAATCCATTGGGAATCATTTTTAAGTGCAAATAACGCCCTAACAAAGAATTTTCTCAGTTAACTCTCACCCTGACTTCATCTTTTGTGGGCTATTTCTTTGTCCCTGCTCCCTTGGGAGGTCTAAAAAGTGTCTCAAGGGTCATTTTGGGACTCACTGATTCGATTGGAAGCTTTTAAAACAATATTTGTATTTCGTCCAAAAATCGACTTTTTTCCAAGGGGTAAGCCCATGGTTTTTGGCCAAAAATGACCAAATTTTCAAGTGGGCATTTTTCACTTGTTTATGTCCCTAGGGGTCTCGGCGTGTCAAAAAAATCCATTGGGAATCATTTTTAAGTGCAAATAATGCCCTAACAAAGAATTTTCTCAGTTAACTCTCACCCTGACTTCATCTTTTGTGGGCTATTTCTTTGTCCCTGCTCCCTTGGGAGGTCTAAAAAGTGTCTCAAGGGTCATTTTGGGACTCACTGATTCGATTGGAAGCTTTTAAAACAATATTTGTATTTCGTCCAAAAATCGACTTTTTTCCAAGGGGTAAGCCCATGGTTTTTGGCCAAAATGACCAAATTTTCAAGTTGGCATTTTTCACTTGTTTATGTCCCTACGGGTCTCGGCGTGTCAAAAAAATCCATTGGGAATCATTTTTAAGTGCAAATAACGCCCTAACAAAGAATTTTCTCAGTTAACTCTCACCCTGACTTCATCTTTTGTGGGCTATTTCTTTGTCCCTGCTCCCTTGGGAGGTCTAAAAAGTGTCTCAAGGGTCATTTTGGGACTCACTGATTCGATTGGAAGCTTTTAAAACAATATTTGTATTTCGTCCAAAAATCGACTTTTTTCCAAGGGGTAAGCCCATGGTTTTTGGCCAAAAATGACCAAATTTTCAAGTGGGCATTTTTCACTTGTTTATGTCCCTAGGGGTCTCGGCGTGTCAAAAAAATCCATTGGGAATCATTTTTAAGTGCAAATAATGCCCTAACAAAGAATTTTCTCAGTTAACTCTCACCCTGACTTCATCTTTTGTGGGCTATTTCTTTGTCCCTGCTCCCTTGGGAGGTCTAAAAAGTGTCTCAAGGGTCATTTTGGGACTCACTGATTCGATTGGAAGCTTTTAAAACAATATTTGTATTTCGTCCAAAAATCGACTTTTTTCCAAGGGGTAAGCCCATGGTTTTTGGCCAAAAATGACCAAATTTTCAAGTGGGCATTTTTCACTTGTTTATGTCCCTAGGGGTCTCGGCGTGTCAAAAAAATCCATTGGGAATCATTTTTAAGTGCAAATAACGCCCTAACAAAGAATTTTCTCAGTTAACTCTCACCCTGACTTCATCTTTTGTGGGCTATTTCTTTGTCCCTGCTCCCTTGGGAGGTCTAAAAAGTGTCTCAAGGGTCATTTTGGGACTCACTGATTCGATTGGAAGCTTTTAAAACAATATTTGTATTTCGTCCAAAAATCGACTTTTTTCCAAGGGGTAAGCCCATGGTTTTTGGCCAAAATGACCAAATTTTCAAGTTGGCATTTTTCACTTGTTTATGTCCCTACGGGTCTCGGCGTGTCAAAAAAAATCCATTGGGAATCATTTTTAAGTGCAAATAACGCCCTAACAAAGAATTTTCTCAGTTAACTCTCACCCTGACTTCATCTTTTGTGGGCTATTTCTTTGTCCCTGCTCCCTTGGGAGGTCTAAAAAGTGTCTCAAGGGTCATTTTGGGACTCACTGATTCGATTGGAAGCTTTTAAAACAATATTTGTATTTCGTCCAAAAATCGACTTTTTTCCAAGGGGTAAGCCCATGGTTTTTGGCCAAAAATGACCAAATTTTCAAGTGGGCATTTTTCACTTGTTTATGTCCCTAGGGGTCTCGGCGTGTCAAAAAAATCCATTGGGAATCATTTTTAAGTGCAAATAACGCCCTAACAAAGAATTTTCTCAGTTAACTCTCACTCTGACTTCATCTTTTGTGGGCTATTTCTTTGTCCCTGCTCCCTTGGGAGGTCTAAAAAGTGTCTCAAGGGTCATTTTGGGACTCACTGATTCGATTGGAAGCTTTTAAAACAATATTTGTATTTCGTCCAAAAATCGACTTTTTTCCAAGGGTTACGCCCATGGTTTTTGGCTAAAAATGACCAAATTTTCAAGTGGGCATTTTTCACTTGTTTAAGTCCCTACGGGTCTCGGCGTGTCAAAAAAATCCATTGGGAATCATTTTCAAGTGCAAATAACGACCTAACAAAGAATTTTCTCAGTTAACTCTCACCCTGACTTCATCTTTTGTGGGCTATTTCTTTGTCCCTGCTCCCTTGGGAGGTCTAAAAAGTGTCTCAAGGGTCATTTTGGGACTCACTGATTCGATTGGAAGCTTTTAAAACAATATTTGTATTTCGTCCAAAAATCGACTTTTTTCCAAGGGGTAAGCCCATGGTTTTTGGCCAAAAATGACCAAATTTTCAAGTGGGCATTTTTCACTTGTTTATGTCCCTAGGGGTCTCGGCGTGTCAAAAAAATCCATTGGGAATCATTTTTAAGTGCAAATAACGCCCTAACAAAGAATTTTCTCAGTTAACTCTCACCCTGACTTCATCTTTTGTGGGCTATTTCTTTGTCCCTGCTCCCTTGGGAGGTCTAAAAAGTGTCTCAAGGGTCATTTTGGGACTCACTGATTCGATTGGAAGCTTTTAAAACAATATTTGTATTTCGTCCAAAAATCGACTTTTTTCCAAGGGGTAAGCCCATGGTTTTTGGCCAAAAATGACCAAATTTTCAAGTGGGCATTTTTCACTTGTTTATGTCCCTAGGGGTCTCGGCGTGTCAAAAAAATCCATTGGGAATCATTTTTAAGTGCAAATAATGCCCTAACAAAGAATTTTCTCAGTTAACTCTCACCCTGACTTCATCTTTTGTGGGCTATTTCTTTGTCCCTGCTCCCTTGGGAGGTCTAAAAAGTGTCTCAAGGGTCATTTTGGGACTCACTGATTCGATTGGAAGCTTTTAAAACAATATTTGTATTTCGTCCAAAAATCGACTTTTTTCCAAGGGGTAAGCCCATGGTTTTTGGCCAAAAATGACCAAATTTTCAAGTTGGCATTTTTCACTTGTTTATGTCCCTAGGGGTCTCGGCGTGTCAAAAAAATCCATTGGGAATCATTTTTAAGTGCAAATAACGCCCTAACAAAGAATTTTCTCAGTTAACTCTCACCCTGACTTCATCTTTTGTGGGCTATTTCTTTGTCCCTGCTCCCTTGGGAGGTCTAAAAAGTGTCTCAAGGGTCATTTTGGGACTCACTGATTCGATTGGAAGCTTTTAAAACAATATTTGTATTTCGTCCAAAAATCGACTTTTTTCCAAGGGGTAAGCCCATGGTTTTTGGCCAAAATGACCAAATTTTCAAGTTGGCATTTTTCACTTGTTTATGTCCCTACGGGTCTCGGCGTGTCAAAAAAATCCATTGGGAATCATTTTTAAGTGCAAATAACGCCCTAACAAAGAATTTTCTCAGTTAACTCTCACCCTGACTTCATCTTTTGTGGGCTATTTCTTTGTCCCTGCTCCCTTGGGAGGTCTAAAAAGTGTCTCAAGGGTCATTTTGGGACTCACTGATTCGATTGGAAGCTTTTAAAACAATATTTGTATTTCGTCCAAAAATCGACTTTTTTCCAAGGGGTAAGCCCATGGTTTTTGGCCAAAAATGACCAAATTTTCAAGTGGGCATTTTTCACTTGTTTATGTCCCTAGGGGTCTCGGCGTGTCAAAAAAATCCATTGGGAATCATTTTTAAGTGCAAATAATGCCCTAACAAAGAATTTTCTCAGTTAACTCTCACCCTGACTTCATCTTTTGTGGGCTATTTCTTTGTCCCTGCTCCCTTGGGAGGTCTAAAAAGTGTCTCAAGGGTCATTTTGGGACTCACTGATTCGATTGGAAGCTTTTAAAACAATATTTGTATTTCGTCCAAAAATCGACTTTTTTCCAAGGGGTAAGCCCATGGTTTTTGGCCAAAAATGACCAAATTTTCAAGTGGGCATTTTTCACTTGTTTATGTCCCTAGGGGTCTCGGCGTGTCAAAAAAATCCATTGGGAATCATTTTTAAGTGCAAATAACGCCCTAACAAAGAATTTTCTCAGTTAACTCTCACCCTGACTTCATCTTTTGTGGGCTATTTCTTTGTCCCTGCTCCCTTGGGAGGTCTAAAAAGTGTCTCAAGGGTCATTTTGGGACTCACTGATTCGATTGGAAGCTTTTAAAACAATATTTGTATTTCGTCCAAAAATCGACTTTTTTCCAAGGGGTAAGCCCATGGTTTTTGGCCAAAATGACCAAATTTTCAAGTTGGCATTTTTCACTTGTTTATGTCCCTACGGGTCTCGGCGTGTCAAAAAAATCCATTGGGAATCATTTTTAAGTGCAAATAACGCCCTAACAAAGAATTTTCTCAGTTAACTCTCACCCTGACTTCATCTTTTGTGGGCTATTTCTTTGTCCCTGCTCCCTTGGGAGGTCTAAAAAGTGTCTCAAGGGTCATTTTGGGACTCACTGATTCGATTGGAAGCTTTTAAAACAATATTTGTATTTCGTCCAAAAATCGACTTTTTTCCAAGGGGTAAGCCCATGGTTTTTGGCCAAAAATGACCAAATTTTCAAGTGGGCATTTTTCACTTGTTTATGTCCCTAGGGGTCTCGGCGTGTCAAAAAAATCCATTGGGAATCATTTTTAAGTGCAAATAATGCCCTAACAAAGAATTTTCTCAGTTAATTCTCACCCTGACTTCATCTTTTGTGGGCTATTTCTTTGTCCCTGCTCCCTTGGGAGGTCTAAAAAGTGTCTCAAGGGTCATTTTGGGACTCACTGATTCGATTGGAAGCTTTTAAAACAATATTTGTATTTCGTCCAAAAATCGACTTTTTTCCAAGGGGTAAGCCCATGGTTTTTGGCCAAAAATGACCAAATTTTCAAGTGGGCATTTTTCACTTGTTTATGTCCCTAGGGGTCTCGGCGTGTCAAAAAAATCCATTGGGAATCATTTTTAAGTGCAAATAACGCCCTAACAAAGAATTTTCTCAGTTAACTCTCACCCTGACTTCATCTTTTGTGGGCTATTTCTTTGTCCCTGCTCCCTTGGGAGGTCTAAAAAGTGTCTCAAGGGTCATTTTGGGACTCACTGATTCGATTGGAAGCTTTTAAAACAATATTTGTATTTCGTCCAAAAATCGACTTTTTTCCAAGGGGTAAGCCCATGGTTTTTGGCCAAAATGACCAAATTTTCAAGTTGGCATTTTTCACTTGTTTATGTCCCTACGGGTCTCGGCGTGTCAAAAAAATCCATTGGGAATCATTTTTAAGTGCAAATAACGCCCTAACAAAGAATTTTCTCAGTTAACTCTCACCCTGACTTCATCTTTTGTGGGCTATTTCTTTGTCCCTGCTCCCTTGGGAGGTCTAAAAAGTGTCTCAAGGGTCATTTTGGGACTCACTGATTCGATTGGAAGCTTTTAAAACAATATTTGTATTTCGTCCAAAAATCGACTTTTTTCCAAGGGGTAAGCCCATGGTTTTTGGCCAAAAATGACCAAATTTTCAAGTGGGCATTTTTCACTTGTTTATGTCCCTAGGGGTCTCGGCGTGTCAAAAAAATCCATTTTGTTGTTGTTTTGTCGCCACCCGAAAAGAATTCTGGGTAATTTAGCTATAGTGCGAGCGTAGAACTTGTGCTCTTTCCTTCTTATAGTTTTTTTTATAAGTGTTGAGCCACCCAGTACTACCAGCAAAATTTTGAATCGATTGAATATTTAACTTCTTTAAACTTGCCTAAATTGCCTTGGTAGGTCCTGGAATCCACCCACAAAACGGCCAGAGAGACAACTTCACTCGTGGGCCTCCATGTCTGCTAGACAGCATGTTTGGTGACTCAGTCGGCATGAAATCACCTCTCACCTCTGTTTTCTTTCAGAGGCTTGCCTCCACCCACATTCCAGCTTAAGGATGCCAGAATGAAGGCTTCTGCAGAGGAAAATGGCTCGAAAAACACTTATAAAGCGATAATTTTCCCAGATTCGTGCTCGTGCACTTGCTCAAACAAAGAACAACCGTCACTTGCATCACGTGACAATCTACCCTGAGCCCACAGTTTCTGAAGACCGCTGATATTTTTATTTTATCTCCATTTATGGAGAAATTAAGTGGTTCAGACTATTTATTGCCAAAAAGTCATTGGAAAAAATAGCACACACCTTGTATTCAAAGGGTTCATAAAAAATCATCAAAAATAAAGAGAAAACGAGTAACGGGAAATAAAATTCGACAAGGGAAACAAAAAGGTAAATGAGAAATTAATTAAACATAAATTGCCAACGTAGATTGCGTGGAAAGGAATCGGAGATATCTTCGCGCCACAAATATCGCGTGACCAATTCTTCTTGGAGTCCTTCCTCGATCACAGCTGGTGTCATGGAAGGCAAGCCCCTGAGAGGTTTTCTTCCTCTTGTATCGCATAGATTTGTGTAACAGAGGACAGCTACGCCAACAACTATAATTTAAAACAAGGGAGCCTGGGTTACAGAAGAAGTAAGTTTATAAACATTGTTTGTTTTGTTTGTTGCCATTGTCGGTTTCGCTGCTTCATTTATGCTTTTTTCCTGCCAAACGGATAACTACAATATCGTCGTCATTTCGGAGAGTTCAAGGCAAGGTTTTTCTCATGGAGCACAAACACATTTGAGGGCAACTTTTCGAATCTTTTAGCGGACAAAGTAAGAAGCAATAAAGCAAGAAAATCTTTCTCGTCTCGAGACGACTTTAACGTCTAGTATAAAAACGGTAAATAAGACAGACGCATTTAACGTCTGACGACTTTAGGGACCGATCGTTTATTACGTCCTGGGGGGGGGGGGGGGGGGTGGTTTTTGAGGGGGGGATAATTTTTTTAAACTAGCTCTTTTTGGGGGGTAAATTTTTACCTTGTACGAAAAGTGAGGGGGGTAAAATTTTAAGACATACAAAAGGTACCAACTAAATGTATTTAGCAATTATTCTTCTCATCAATCATAGAGTTGGTAAAATCGACTAGAAACTTCTCCGTATCGCTACTATTCTTCAGAGCGACAAAGATCTTGCATGTATTAAATAGGTTGAGAGAGGCAAACCGTGTATTCCATCAAGCAGTTTATCTCTGAAGGCTTGTTTATCTGGGAAAAAAATTGACTCAAAATCTATATATCCACATCCATACATCAAATGCTCCTGTACTGCTCTCAAACCCCGAACTGCTTTGAACTTCTGTGTAGTATCTTTCGACGACTGAGTAATAGACTACAGCAATAACAAAACATCGTTATTAACAAGACATTGAAGAGATGATCTAAGGTACGTTCCCTTACTTGAATTTCGCCTAACTTCTGATTGTTTCTCTTGCCAGTTCAGATTCAGAGAGCTAGCGATTTCCGCATGTAACCAAGCATTGTGCCCAGGAACTTCTCAACAATTCAACCACCAGGCCAACCATGGGGGGGGGGCGTTAAATTTTCAAACTGTCATTGCAGTAGGGGGTAAAACATTTGTTTGAAAGATTTGGGGGGGGGGGGGGTAAAATTTTCATACATTAGCTTTTTCAGAAAACCACTGGCCCCCCCCCCCCCCTAGGACGTAATAAACGATCAGTCCCTTAACGTCTTTAGTTAAGTGCGTCGTTTAGACGCTTTTAACAGACAACTTTAACGTCTCAGACGTTAAATGCGTCTAGTATAAAAACGGGACGCCCTTACTGGGACGCATTTAGCCCTGACTCGTCCACAGACGACTGGCACGAGCTAGAAATCGAGGCTTAGCGCTTAAACAACATGGCGGCCAAGAAGAACTTGAAGGAGTCTCGGAGCAGAAAGTGGAGTGAAGTTGAGCTTAGGTCTGCTTTTATGCGTCCCGTTTTTATACCAGACGGCTTTAACGTCTCAGGCGTTAAATGCGTCTAGACGACTTTAACGTCTCTAGCATATAAAAGGCCAATGTCAACCCTGTGAAATGTTTCCCCGTTACTTTTCTTATTTGTCTTCCGAATCCAAAATATTTACAAAGCCTAAACTAAATACACGTACATTTGTCAGTGAAGAGGGGCAGTTCTTGTTTTTCAACCGCATGTCTATTGCATGCTTGGGAGCTTCTGCGTTACTCTGTTAAAGGAAACCTCCACTCTCGAAACATATTAACGATTGATGAAAATACAATACACTTTGAAATTTCGTTGGAAAACATGGAAATAATTTTTCAGTGTCGGACAAAAAATGATTTGATTATCGCCTATTTTCGCTTTTAAATTTCCCGGGCGCCGCCATCTTGGATTTCATGACGTAATACGGTTGCTTAATTGTTTCAAACAAAATAACTTCTAATGAATAACAATAGTGGCAACCGTTACGCGTCAAAAAATTCAAAATGGCTGCGCCCAGGAAATTTAAAAGCGAAAATAGTCGATGATCATATCTAATTTTAACACACTTGAATGTCATTTCTACGTTTTAGACTAAAATTTAGAATTTGGACACTATTTCCAACCCTTAACCGTCAATTTGTTGTCAGAGTGGAGGTTCCCTTTTAGTAACACCCACACGCCTATCGGACAGCGCCACCCATTGCAACGTTTTGGTGAAGTCGGTGGAATTTCTGCTCGAAAAGATCCGCCTCAGAAATCCGGCTGAAAATTATGAAGGAAAACTAGCGTTTTCATCATCAAAAAGTCACCTCAAACTTTTGCAACGCGGAAAATCTAATCCTCTTTGTTTCCAGAGGGGAAATACGTCGTTTAAAGTACCAAAAAAGGCCAGTTAGCATTTTGGGAGATTCAAAGGCAGCTCGTCAATTCGGGGAATAAAATTCTGTTTCCTAAACTTTTCGGTAGTTTAAATTTTCAGCTAAAGAATCGGAACAGCTGAAACCGTGTTAACTTACTTTAAAAGGCCATAAAAATGATGTAGTAATGTACTAAACGCGGCACTAAAAATCTTAAAAACGACCACGTCACGCTTATACTAAAACGCCTCAAGTCAGTTTCCGTTATCTAACCAGCTTTATTATCGTAGTGCCATCCTGGCCTTTAAATGTAAATGTATGACAGGTCGTGCTCCCGAACATTGGAGCGCTAAGTTTATTACTACATTGGCTAATATTAGCAAATACATCACTAGGAAATCTCTACTTTTGAATATCCCCCTTTTTAAAACTTACTCTGACCAAAGAACCTTCTGCTATTGAATTATTAACATCTGGGGTTCCTTATAACCTGAATTAAAACTCGGTAGCACAGTGCCGGCTTTTAAGAAGATTTTAAAACGTGACCTCCAAAAAGAATTGTTAGATTCATAAAACTTAATTTTCATTACGACTGTTTTTATAAGCTTTAATTAATGGCAGTTGTAAACATTGTAAATATTGTATATATTTGTAATGTTTTTAATTATTGTTCCTGAAAAGTCCAATTGGAAGATTCAATAAAGCATGTATGTAAGTACATTTTAACTTCTTTTCTTTAAAAGAAGAGTGTCACCAAATTTAATGCCACTTTGAGTGCCAAAAAAACATTTTTGAATCTGTGGAATCATCAAAATAAAGGCTTACTTTTGTTAGCAAAATCCCTACTAGTGCACAGAAACTAATATTCATTAGGTTTGGCTGCGGAGCTAGAAATGGATTGCAACTTGAAAGGTGACAGAGCCCCTTTAATTTTCTTGTCAGATGCCCTTATCAAACCCACGTAAATAACATCACCTATAGTTAAATAATCAGACCATTAGGAGGAAGCAAAATGGAACACACTACTTTAAATTCTGCCAACTTTATTGTATAACAGTAACATGCGACACAGTTGACTTAGTTGCGAAGAAAATTTAAAAGACTAAAGTCGTTAGTTAAGGCACAGGTAGTCTGCCCAAATCTCTCAACCAATTCTACAGCGTAAATTGGCCTTTTCTACCAACAACGAATTTTTTTTATTTTCTGAAGCATTTTTTAGTTACTTGGGACATCGAGAAATCGTCCTGTATTAGTAGGTTATTGCTTCATTAGTGCGGTTATAAGCTTGTTAGCATCAGGTAGATTTCAGATGCTCCAAGTGCAGCCAAACAGTAATTTCTCGCCTCACGTTTGAAAAAATATTACTCAATGTGAAATTTTAAAAAACAGAACCAAACGATTTATCAATCTGCCTTTGGTTTTCGAAAAGTTAACCCATATTTCAAAAAATCTTAAGTTTACCTGTCAGTCAGTGAAAAATAATTCAATATAAGGTACTAAATTGCAATTATATATCAAGAAAAAACACACACTGCCAACTAAAAGTATAGTTGAAAACGAGCAGTAAAGCTCTAACAAGAACAAACACGAAATTAATTACTGCGCGACATGGATGCATGCGCACTCTTAACGAAAGCAGTCAGATTGAAGCGCTTTTTTGATAAACTGCTAGAATCAGTTGTCGCCTTAATTTCTACTTGATAAAATTAGGTATAAATTTCAAGCCAATTATCACTATAGCAATGCCAAAATATACCGTAATACCGTTATTTTATGCATTGATTTATTTTTTTAAAAGTGTTGGTGTTGAAAGTCTAAATTCTGTTTAAAAAACTTAACGGGAGAATAATCGTTTCTGTAATATAATATACTCAAATTGTGGATGATAGGAAAATTACCAGGAGAAAACTAAAGGCAAAGAACCAACAGAAGAACATTTTGCTTACTAATTCTTTTGAAAAACCTGTTTCCTATGATGGGTATACTACGAAAACGTCTCGTTAGAATTTGGCCTTTTTTTCTTCTAGGGCCGAAATACGTAGCATTTCGTTTGCCAATTCTTCATCCGAAGTCCGTCATTACGTTAAGTTACTTACTACAAAATTTTCCAATTCGATAAATTTAATTGTAGCTGAAAATGACAGCCTTTCAAGTCTTTTAGCCCTGTTACTCCCAAAGTAAATCTTTTGTGGTTACACCTTTCCGTTCACGGATAAAATGCCATTGCGTAACCCTTCAAGTTAAATTGCCTTGCACGATACTGTTTGTTCCTCAATAATTTTCATTTAGTTTTGATTTAGAATTATTTTTTCTTTAATTTTGATTTTAAGCTGGACATGTGAGAGAGAAAAAGGTTACAAAAATAATAAATTATTTTGTGTACCTCTGCGAGTGACCACGCTCTTTCCAGAAGACCTCAACAATGTAATGCAAACATCAAACGTCATTTAAAAGAATGGCCATTCTTGTACAATCAGCCCAAACGACACTTTTGTAAACAGTAAAGTGGGAAAATGTCGATACTTAAACAATTACGAATGAAAGTACTTTGCGACCCGTCGCGGAAATGTTTTTTAAACTCAAGGAGATGACAAGAGGCGTGTGGAGTACCCGGGTATATTTCAAATGGAAAAAAACCCATGAAGCGGCATGAATCATGAAAGATCAGAGGGATGGCGCACTTGCTTAATTTAATTCTAAGGTTTCGACACAGTTATGAATCAACGAGTCTAACATGAAATATATTAATTGAAAGGCTATCAGTGCAAAAATTTCCCATCTATTTATATTAGATACATGACCAGTTCATAGCTAGGACATTTGCACTTAGCTCTCTCAATTGTGAGATTATACTAGCCCCTCCCTCTCAATTTCCTTAACATAACGCAAAACAGAAAAATTCGTCTGCGCTCGCTCGCTCGCTTGCAGGCTAGTCATCCCTCTGCCTTGTGGAGTTAATGAGACTGGCAACGAATGTATGACCTCATGAACCCTAAAACAAGGATGTCATGAAATAATGACCTCATGTTCACACTATTGTTCATAACCACGTTAGAAGGGAGGGTAGTAGGGGGTATTGTTCCTAAAATGTTCATGGTCGCGGTGGGGTGTTCGGGGGGGGGGGGGGGGTTGGGAAGGGAAGGTGGGGTAAAGCGTAATGGGAATTTGACATGATTCATTGAAGAGACCTCGTTGGCACCTCCTTGAGTAGTAGGCCAATACTCTTTTTTCGCATCAATCGTTTTGGCAAGAATCCTTAAGTTGTTCAGGCTGATTCGTGTACGAAGAAGAGAAGCTCGAAGCGAAACGTTTTCATACTCGGGCTCTCCGAGAAATTAGGTGATCCGTGAAAGTACGTTCTACAAAGAAATAGTCACTCACAGAATCCTTTTAGGAGTAAAATGTTTTATTCTTAAGTTACTTTAGATAAGTTTATCTTAAACTGCAAAACAGCCGTTCGTGTTTTTCTGTTCAAATTCTCAAAAGGAGAAGCAAATCACCGAAAGTGCAAGCGCGAGGCGCAAAGCGCCGAAAGCGGGCATTGTTGCGCGCGAGCTTCGTAGCTTACTTCAAACCTTTCAACCGCAGTGCGTTTCGTGCAGACAAAACTAATAACTGTTTTGCAGTGTAAGCTCATCTTAACTACAATAGTTGGCGTTTTTTATTCCGATAGCTTGATCCTCTCCTCCGTCTCACTTGTTATGAACGGCAAGTTGATCCACAATAATCTGACGACTTGACTCCACTGACTTGTCCCTTGTACACTTTGTTCTTGACTTAGTTACCTAAAAAGAAAAAACCCAAGACAAGAAAAATTAAGTTAATTTGCGAGTTTGGCAATAAAAATTATGTTTGCAGCCTTTACTGACTCTCACGTAGTGTCACCTCTTCCCCTTTTCGCTTGTAGTTGAAGAAAGCTAACAAATAGGTCTCTAAAGCCTTCCTGTTCGGGGCTTCTCTTTTTGAAGTAAGTTTTATTTCTGTCTATTAATTTCGGTGGATTCTCTCCTTTCCCTACAATACAAACTTTTCTTAAACGATTGTATACGCTTCTTTCTGGTAATAATGCATCATGTAAGCCTGTTGGTCAATGATGTCTTTGTTCGCGACACTGGTCGTCTTGACAATCTATCCTTTAATTGTAAGGAGAAATTGGACGTTGAACATTCATAGAAATGTAATTGCTTACCTTTTGGAACACACATATAACAGAGGTTCTGTACTTCAATTCTGAATGCTTCGAATTCCAGTGATAACATGGATTGGATCATAAGCAAAATACAGTATGTGGCGCCAGCTACTTCTGATCTGTAAGGAAGTAAAATAAGTAAGAAAATCAGCGAAGGTTTTAGGAGATCCACTCTGCTAATCTTATTCTCATGTATCTGAATGAAAAGAGAACACATTGACTACAAAAGAGAACTGTTAAATAACAACTTGTATAAGAAACGCGGTTAGCAATAGAGCTATCCTTGGTGGTTGCAAGAACATTGATTGGTTATATTACTCATAAAAACGTCTCAATCAAAACGTGAAACACAATATCGCAGCGTACCTCCTGGAACCGACACATGCTTTTACACGCTGTGGATGCTGTGATGGCTTGTATCGTGAAGACACTGATACAACAGGCGATTGGTTCGTCTACAAGCAAGCATATAGAAACAAATCAGCTACTGTTCGCATGTAAAAACTGGAATTTTTCACCTGTTCGACAACTTTTCGTTGTGTTTTCATGACTGAGGCATATTTTTAAATTTACAATTTAAACTTGCAGTATTTTTACTCCCCCTTTAAGAGATACCAGATTATCACAAAGGTGGTTTCTTTTAAACTCGTTGGCACGCATTATCACACTTTGGTGGATAGGTTTGCGGCTTGTATATCTTACGAAAGCATAAAACAACTTACTAACCTAAGCGTGAAATACCGTACTGAGAGTGACAACCAGAGATGGCAAAGAGTCACCAGCAGGACATAAAGGTACAACGCTTGTTGAAGTTGGGAACAACATCTGGTTCAGAACCTGAAACGTTCGGGAAAGTAAAAAATTGTGAGTTTTCTGGTCCGTTTTTGTCAGTTTCCTATCTTGCCGCTCTGAGCGAGGGCCAATAACCCGCGTCATCAGGGCGTGAACTTAAGTTTCTAAATCGAATTACCCCAAGAGCTAGCAGAGAAACACTGAAAGTGTACTACAGGAAAGCACCCTAGCGTTTAATGGGCATGTGTATGTAAAAAAGTAAATACGTTCATCATTATAGTGGAATTATATTGGTTGCACTAAGCAAGCTAGTTTGGAGGCACTCCACCCAAATAACCGGCAACAAAACCGTGAGTAATCTAATTAAGTCTAAGATGGTTAAAAGTCACAAGAAGGCCTTTCATAAAGCATGATACCTGGATTAATAGCGTGACCAAGGAGTTGAACTAGGGGCTACTATATCGAGAAACAAGTTTGGCTAGCAGCCAGAGCAGGACTTAACTCGCGAACTCCAGATTTTGAGGCTGGCGCTCTAACCACTCGGCGGCTCCACCTCTACGGCGGTAATTTAAAATTAACTAACTGCCAAGTCAACTGTTTCAAGGTTTGGGAGAGGAAACGACATAAACAGGTAAGCAACTCAGTGTCATGTTTTGAATTACTGACCTTTACACGCCTATGAAGCCCTAGAGCAGCGAGCAAACTGACTACAGTGGAAAACAAGTGCAACAGCATAATAGACACTTTCATGTCACGCGGTCACATCGTGTCACGCAGCCACATTATGTCACGCAGCCACATCATGTCATTCTTGACCTGAAAAAAGTTCAAAATAGAAACTAAGAATGTTTTCAATCAACTGACGTAATGTCATATCATACTGCTGGCCAATCACGCATAGGCACAAAAATACAGTAAACCAATAGATCTCATTGCAAATGCACGCAACTGGCGCTACGCGCCTAAAAATCGCGCGAACAAGTCACTACAAAGTTTTGGGTTTATTCTAATTGGCTGTAAACAGAAGCGAACGCAAATAACTACTCTTCACTCTCAATTTAATGACTTAGTAGCTATCTACATTGCATTATATGTGAGGCAAATTCATACCGTGATAAACTCAGTCGCAGATGATGCACAAAATTACTTACCATGATGAGTAGACAGCTGAAAAAATAGCTACATGGCGTTCAGTGGACTGTGGGAACTGGGCACGGCTCCTAAGTGCTGTTGTCATCCTCTCAGGTGGATCCTGTGGATAGTAGTCTGCTAATATGGCGGCCATGCTCCTTCTGAATGCTTCTGAGTCAACACTGATGCGGGACGTTTTACACTGGCTGGTAGTGGTGTATAGGAACATAGGACTGGCTCAACATCATGAAACCGGGACGGCGGAATTCTTGGAAGCTGTTCCAGTTTTCTGATGATGATGCTCAGGTACACGACTCCTACAGCTTCCTGAAAAAATTTTGACTTAAAATATAAACAGTTTAGTATCTGCAAAAATGTAAAGAACTCAAACCGAATGAAAAACTGTACTGCTTGGACTGCTCCTTAGCTACTCGTTTTGACACTGACACGGGACGGGACGGGATATCCGTACACTGGCAGACAGTCATCAATAGGAACCTCAGTATCATAAGATGGTAACTTGCCCTCCTGAAGTCTTTCTTCAGCTTTTGGATGAGCGTACGACAGGACATGGCATCTAGAACAACCTGGTAAAATTGCAACTTAAAATATTCACAAATTAGTAGCCAGCTGGAGAAGGTAAAATTTAATTGAAATATAGTTGATATGCTGTGATATCCTCACCCGAAATTTTTTTGCTGGTGTTGGTCATTTTAAGAGGTTGAGTTTCAAGTTTGAGTCAAGTTCGAACTAGGTCTCGTTCATATCATAATAGAGCTTAAGGTTAAGTCTTGGTTTTATTGTTTAGAGTTAAACGTTTATTTTAGTTTGAAAACCTAGCCTAATTTTATAGCATCCCGAACGCTTACCTAAATTTAGTATATTTAAACCTACACATTGATTTTTAGTATTTAGAGTTTAGTGCCGTGCTGATTTAATGCAAGCCTAAGGTCCTTTGTTTAGCGACATGTACGAAGTACTATTTTTTATTTAAGTATATCTCATACACTGCACTAAAAGTGAAAATTTTTCCTCGCACTCAAACTCAAACTGAAGCTCAAACTCCCGCATGTAATCAATTGCCGTTAACCAGCTCCCAGCACCACTTATTTCTTGTTTTTTTTTTTATCTATTTTCGTGATTGACAAGGCTAAAGACCAATCTCAGAGGCCCTATATCCTATAGAGACGAAATTTATTCCAGGTTTCTGACGTGTGACAACGCATGACAATTATGAATAGACAGTAGAAAATTTCACAGGTACCACAATTAAAGCACGTTTGACGTGTTATTTTTCCTCACCTCTTCTAAACGTCCACTGCGGTATATCTGCATGCGGGGTAAAACTCAGCTGGGATTGTAGCGAAAACACCATGAAGCCACGAAACAGCATACAACTGTTCACAGGACTGGAAGGATTGTGTCTCAAAAACGAAGACGATGACACTGTCTGAAACCTCCTGTAAAATTCTAGTCAAAATTACAATTTGTAAAAAAGCAATTGTAATAGCGAAACTACTAGAAGCAGATTAAATTAATTCTCTGATTTACTCATACTGTTTTTGGTGTCGTACTAGAAAAACTAGATATTTAACTGACGGAGTAATAATAATAGTAATAATAATAATAATAATAATAATAATAATAATAATAATAATAATAATAATAATAATAATAATAATATAAGGGTTTACAGGTTTGAATCCTGTCCCAGTTTTCAGTCGAACTGCTAACCTGTACTAAGCACGCTCAACCTGTTTGCACAAGCTTGGTTTGAGTCTATCGAGGCCTAAACAATGTGCCCATCTTTTGATTCCTTCAAAAGCTTTAAATATGAACACAACACTGTGAGTAGAAAGGTAAATAAGAACCCCAAAGGCCAACTTAGTTTGAATCTCATTTGATTGAAGCCACGGTTTGTTTGGGCTATTTATCTTGTTAATCCGTCTTACCTGTACCCGCTAGAACACAAATAGAAGAAAAGTGAAGCAGTTACCAGCTATCACTTGGGTGTCAATCCAGTCTGATTGAGGCTTCACGGATCTTTCTCCAGCTGTATGTTGCTTTACCTGCTTTCAGTTCAATGTCAAACTTAACACAGCACAATTAGTAGAAAAAAGAACCACTACCATAGGTCAATTGGGTTTGAATCCCACTTGATCTGAAGCTACAGCAATTGTTTTGAGCTTCTGAACTTCCTTAAATGTCCAACATAAAATAACAGAATCAGTGGAGAAGCGACTCATTACCACTGTCTGAGCCCACTGACTGGGTTTGAATCCCATTGTTTAGGTACTGACCGGTTTTTCTAACCTGCTGACCTGCTTCAAATATCTCAGTTAAATAGCATTAACGCAATTTATCAGTACCACAGAAGCCACTTGGGTTTGAATCTCATTCATGAATGAAGCTACAGAAAAGCTCTTCTGATATCTTGCATGGAACACTGAACATTATCACAAAACATTGGGTTGGAATCTCATTAAGTCAGCTGTCTGTGTTCTTGAGATAACAGCTTCTTAGAGTTTCTACAAAGTACTAAACATTTCTTGAGAATATTAACTGGTTTGCAACGCTGAGCCGGCCATCAAGGGGCTTACAAACACTGGGTTGCACGAATCATTAAGACTCGTCATCCATTCCTTGTTATCCATTCCGGTGTAATGATCGAGTCTGAAAATCACAAGTTTCCTTATGCTAGCTATACTTACAGTTTTGTGTACCTGCTCCGAAGCCATCTGAGAAGCAGTTAGCCTTCAGTTGATAAAAAAAATGGAGTTCAAAAGTGGCTGTTGGCAAAGCGACGTCGCACGGAATAGGAACTGAAAGAGTACAGAGTATCATTTGTAAAAACGAGAGGAAAAAAATAAAATCTGGCTTACCTCTCGAGTTCGATGTCGTGGATCTTGAGCGTCACTCACATCGATGTGTGTTATGCACATCAAAATGAAAAAAACTGGTGAATTCTCCGTCTTAGGATTCAATAATCAGAAATACAGATGGTGGTACGCGTGGAAGACCTTCATCATTGGACATCTGTTACGCCTCAACTGTGTTCTCCGGACGGAGGAATGCGAGGATCTTTCTGATCGCTGTAAGTGGACTGGATGCGTCTTGATTTCACATTCGAAAAAAAATCACGCTGGATGGAGAAGAAAAGAGTAAAATTCTCTGGACGTCTTCCGAAGCTTCGGCAAGTGGATCATACGCATTCCAAAACAACGTCGCGCCGAATGGAGACGAAAAAAAAAGGAAAATTTTCTGGACGTCTTCCGAAGCTTCAGTAAGTAGATCATAACGTAGGGCAAGAACGTCTACACTGTAAGCTCCTGTCGGAGGAACTGGATGATCCATCTTATCGCCGTAAGTGGACTTGACGCATCTTAATTCATTTCGCATTCCAAAAAAAGTTACGCCGGATGGAGAAGAAAAAAGAAAATTCCAGACGTCTTCGGAAGCTTCACAAGTGGAGACGAATCCGAGGTACTCTGAAGTCTCCAAAATCCAGATGATTTGAATTTTCGACCTGAAACTAAAACGTTAGTTGCCTTAAAAACCACAAAAGGACACGGATAAAACACGCATCCAGTCTTTTGTTTGTTTTTCAGAGTTTTATTTTAAGAAATGAAGTGCCATTTTATGGCTTTTACATTCATGCGACTCTTGCTTAGAAAAGTCGCAAATCATGCAAAATGCGTCGAAGCTGTTGTCGCCGAAAAAGACGTTGACACTTTTGAAGAAAAAAGTCGTCGTTTGTTTCTCGAAACCGAATCAAATGCATCCATTGAATGTCGTAGCTGTTGTCGCCGGAAAAGACGTTGACTCTTTTGAAGAAAAAAATCGTCGTTTGTGTCCTGAAACCGAATCATCTAGTTATTATTGTTCCTGAAATAAAATATCTGTGTTAGTACTGTTTAGTTAAGCAGTCGCAGTTAAAGAATAAAGACACAAGACGCAGTTTTTTAATTTTATTTCCCTACGAGTGTACTAGTTACATAGTTTCCTGAAACCGAATCATTTGGTTAGTATTGTTCCTGAAATAAAATCTCTGCGTTAGTATTGTTTAGTTAAATAGCTGCAGTTAAAGAATAAAGACACGACGCAAAAAAAAAAGACACAAGACGCAGTTTTTTCGTTTTATTTCCCCACGAGGACTAGTTACATAGTTTCCTGAAACCGAATCATTTGGTTAGTATTGTTCCTGAAATGAAATAGCTGCGTTAGTACTGTTTAGTTAAGTAGCCGCAGTTAAAGAATAAAGACACAAGACGCAGTTTTTTAGTTTTATTTCCCTAAGTGTAATAGTTGCGTAGTTTCCTGAAACCGAATCATTTGGTTAGTATTGTTCCTGAAATGAAATAGCTGCGTTAGTACTGTTTAGTTAAGTAGCCGCAGTTAAAGAATAAAGACGCGACGCAAAATAAAGACACAAGACGCAGTTTTTTCGTTTTATTTCCCTACGAGGACTAGTTACATAGTTTCCTGAAACCGAATCATTTGGTTAGTATTGTTCCTGAAATACAATAGCTGCGTTAGTACTGTTTAGTTAAGTAACCGCAGTTAAAAAAATAAAGACACGACGCAAAATAAAGACACAAGACGCAGTTTTTTAGATTTATTTCCCTACATGTACTATAGTTACATAGTTTCCTGAAACCGAATCATTTGGTTAGTTTAGTTCCTGAAATAAAATAGCTGTGTAAGTACTGTTTAGTTAAGTAACCGCAGTTAAAAAAATAAAGACACGACGCAAAATAAAGACACAAGACGCAGTTTTTTAGATTTATTTCCCTACATGTACTATAGTTACATAGTTTCCTGAAACCGAATCATTTGGTTAGTTTAGTTCCTGAAATAAAATAGCTGTGTAAGTACTGTTTAGTTAAGTAACCGCAGTTAAAAAAATAAAGACACGACGCAAAATAAAGACACAAGACGCAGTTTTTTAGATTTATTTCCGCAAGTGTAATAGTTACATAGTTCCCTGAAACCGAATCATTTGGTTAGTATTGTTCCTGAAATAAAATAACTGCGTTAGTACTGTTTAGTTAAGTAGCGCAGTTAAAGAATAAAGACACAAGACACAGTTTTTTAGTTTTATTTCCCTAAGTGTAATAGTTACATAATTTCTTAAAGTAATGTTAATTAAGCCACAAGCCTAGGACCTAAATGAAATATACGACAGGGTGCGCTCCTGAATGAAAAATTTAGCGTCCAGGAAAACCAAAGAGTGCTCCTGTGTCCGTAAAACGTGACAGCCCGAGTAAATGGAACACTCCAGGGCCCCTGGACGGTACGCAAGGATCAGCCATGGCTTGGTATCGAGAAAGCTGATACCAAGCTCGTGCGTGCACCACAGGAACTGTGCTCGAAGCCGAAAGCCGAATTGACCGGAATAGTAACAAAAAGCCGGGAAAAAAATTCAAAGGCCGAATTAGAGCGAAAGTTCGAATCGAAATCCGGACTGACCTTTTATGGAAGATAATATCATTTCCTACCAATGCTTTCTACGACGATGTGTTTCGGAAGTACTATTTGGTAACACGGACTATTTTTTTTAGCAGTGATCGGGAACTGGTGTTATCTTCCAGTGTGATACAGCTTCGTGGCTGTATCACGTGGTTAACCCACGTACCTCACGCCATGGTGTAGCGGTTCCGTTGCAATCCCCTGTCGTAGTTGGAGCGAAGGCGGGCGATGTTAGGCTTGAATGGACGACAAGTCTTACCTGGGACGGGTGCCGGCCGGCCAATAGCACGTTTTCACGACAGCGTCATTCGAATACAACTACAGGGATCCAATTTATGAGGCTGAATTTTTTAAGTTGTCAAAGACCTTGTCCCTCTTAGTCTGCGCAAATGCGAAAGGAAACAGCCCTAAATTCTAGATAATGCAAATTCTAATCGACTCATTAAAGCAATTTTCGGGTTAAAGATGAAATTTCAGTGGTCGTATCCAAACTACGCCGCCACGAAAACGCACTATTTGATATCACTTACAATACAGCAGGTTTAACAGGCGTTGCTGGGAGTTTGCTTCGGTGAAGCCCCAAGCACACGATTGCAATCCTCTTAAAAATCCTAATTAGCGCCAATACTATGAGACTCTTCCTTTCCCTTGAATCTAATCTTACTCACAGATTCACAAGCACCAATCTTGAAGCTTGTCCTGCAACACAAGTTAAAACAGCTGTGATAAAGCCGTTATTATTACTACTATATGCTATCTGTAATATCTACACTCTTGTTTCTAATTCGAGAAACAAACCTTTTGCACAAGAAGGTAGTTGTACCACAGTTACAATAATCACTTCAGGATGGATGCTAATACGTCTTTTTCATTTCCAGCCAAACACTCATTGCCAGGCCAATTAAAGGAAAATTTAACGTAGTGCGTGGTAGTCAAATACGTTCATAGTGCAAAAGATTTGATATTAATTATTACCTTCTTCGGGTCGGGATCCTTTGTTCGTCGTCTTCTTCCATCGCCGTTTTGGCAACTACCTCGTCTACTTTCACTGACTGCCTTAGCTACCTAAGCTTACCCATGGTGTGAGATGATCTTTGGACTTCTTTCTTCGACCGGCCGGCACCAAAGCAGTGCCAATACAGTGCCAGCGTTGTACCAGTACAGAACCAGTGAAGTCTTTGAGGGACGTTTCGTACCATACCAGTCTCCATAGGTTGTGAAGACTACGTACGCCTACGATTTGTAGACGATCTAAACTCTCTCGCCCACAAGGTGCAATGCAGGCCTTTCTCATTTGCAGAGAAGACTCCTCCCACCAGGCAAGATCAACAAAGAAACAGATATACGTGAATTCGCTTATGACGAATTGGCTTTCGTATTAGTCTCATTGTCCACGCTGCCATAGCAAGAAAAACCTTCTAAATGCCTGTCACTTTATAACCCTGAAACTACTGGACTATCTAGATCTTTGTTAACTGTTGGACTGCCTATAGTGCGGCTCCAGATGCTGTGATGATTCTCCGTCGTAGAATATCTCGAAGGCTACGTATTTAAAGTAAGGTCTATGTATTGTCCCATTATGCCCCACTAACTATTATAACTCCATTCAGACCGGCGAAATGCAGTGGGTTGGGAGGGGAGGAGCGCTTCCAGTAGGTAAAAAAAAAACACTCAACAAGCAAAAAGCCGGTCTGAATAGTGCTATGAAGTCACGAGTTTCCTAAGAACTGATCTACGCTCGCAAATTTGGCGCTAGGCTACCACCTTTGTTCGTTATATCTTGCGTGCAGATCCGATATCGATAATTTTCTGGGCAATTACGGGGCGCGTCAGAAAGACAATAGCCGTCCAAAACTGCAAGCCTGGCTAACTATCTACCTGCCGTACCTGAAACTAGAGAAACCATTAAACTTGCAAGGAGTGGCCAAATAAGGTCTCCCTACAGAAGCTGAATGGCCTTGCGTCTCCAGTTTACTAAATTCTGCTATTTAATTAGTCTGGTTGAACCTTACGATGAAAAACCTCACTTTTTACAGCGCTTGGACTGTCAAGTGAAGCGTGATATATCAATTTCGCGCAACTAAGCGGGAGAACGCCACGGAGACGATGATGACGATAACGAGCAGTGTTTCCGAAAAAAAGTCGACGTTGAAGCCGATGAACTGGAGAAAAAATGTGCCGATCGAAAAAACATCGAACAAAAGACGAATAATTTGTAAAAAAAAATTACGACTGAATGAAATCCGATACCTAGCCGAATACCAACCCACAGGGAATTTTAAGGGGAGGCTCGCGAACCATACCCAGGGGACCTATTAACTAGTTAACTACAGTTAAATTAAGCCGAAAAATAAGTCCGCTGACTTCTGGCCGAACGTGTGTGTATAAAGTGTGCTTTGTAAGGTTCATCCAGAGCTCCTATTTACCCCCCATTCCCAACCCACAAAGAAAAGACTGACCAATGGGCTCCTGCCCATATTGAAGATGTGTTCTTTGCCTTGATTGGTTGAGGCGAAGCTGAGGGAAGGCTGAAGTAATTGGACGAGCGATTGGCCAATAGGGAACCATGGTTTGGAGGCTGGCAACTGGGTGTTGGGCTATGGTTCTGCAACTGGTAATTGGGTGTACTGTGGTACTGGACATAACCATTTGCGTGCGTGCCATGGGGTTGAAGCTGATCATAAGCGTGAAGACCGTTGGGTGTGCTGTGACATTGGATGCATTGGAGCCACGGATACTCAGGATATTTCACTGTAATGTTAAAGCGGCAAAGTCTTCCGCTGTGGTATCTACTCAGGAGTCCCAGAAAAACTAAAAATTAAGAGCAAAACAATTTCATTATATCGTTATCATCGTTCTGTTTTAGTTAAGCCGATAATGATCAAAGGACATTTTTGTCCACCAGGTGTATTAATTACGTTAAGCAAAGAAACTCATGCAAAGCTTTTTCCATGTTTAGTTATGCTGTAAACTTGTTTCCAAAAAATAAACTTTGAATTCAAAATATAGGCGAAATAGAGATGTTTTCAAGTTCACCTCTTACACCTGGATGATTGTATCTAACGACTCTTAGAATGCAACAAATGCGGACTAAACAACTGGAGTTTTCAAAAAGTAATCAATAGGTAATCGATGGGTAATCAGTTGATTAGTCATTGATTAGAGCGGTTTTCAATTGAGTGTCGAAAATAATTTCGCATTTGCTTTGGTTTTGCATTACTACGCCCTGTGATTGGTTAAAAAATTCGCCCCTCTTTCTCAACCAATGGGAATCCAAACCAAAACCAATCGTGTTTTCGCCGCACGCGTTTTCCCGCGCTTGGCGCCAGTTACATGTATTTGCTTCAAATTCTGATTGGCTCGTTGTGTTGTTTACACCTGTTGTGATTGGCCAGAGTAATTACTTTGGTTTTGGTTTGACGACACTCAACTGGAAACCGCTCTATTACCGATAAAATATTATGAGTAATCGATGAATAATCGATAGGCCACAAAATTTTCAGTCATTGTTTGCATTGTTACTTATAGATGACAACGATTAGTCATCAATATAGTCGTGGCTATACAAACCATACCAAATCGAAAACAACGGAAATAAAAGCAATTTCATATTTACATTAATAGATCGAAACAACGGCATTAGACGGGAAACTTTTACCCCGGCAGGAAACTTGTCTAAAATTTACACGCATATTTTCCAGACTCTGATAGCGGTGAAACAGACAGCTCGACCTTATGAACATTTCATTTTCGGTCATTTCACTGTCCATCAAATCAATAAGATACATGACGTCTTGTTTTTCTCATAGATGGCCTACACATTGTATAAATAGTTTAAGAATAAAGACGATTCTTGGATTTCGGCCTTTGAATTCAATTACTTTCCCCTTTTAACCTTCCATGTACAATTCCTCTTTTCCTATTATTATTCTCGCGAACCATTGATTCACGTAAAGATTTATAACAGGAAAGTCAGTTATAATAAGGAAAATGCCGGAAAATCGTAATAGACGTGGGGCGTATTAAAGTGATACATGTGTAATCAATGAGTTTTCCATGGATAATCAATAGGAAATCGATGAATAGTCATTAGCATCAATGAATAATCGATGACATCGATAGGCCACAAAATTTTTGTTCATTGATTACCCATCGATCATGGCCAATAATTACCCATCGATCGCTCATTGATTATCGATTAGTTACGTCTAGAAAATTAGAAGAAGACTTACCTTTAAATTTCTAAGGCTTTAAAATCAGCGTACTGTTGTTCAGGCGCAAGTGCCGACCTGACAACGTGCTTTGGACGGCAACTTAAACTCTGAATTTTCTTCTTTTGCTCTTGAAATTTCTGAAACGAATAAGAGAGCTTAATGTACAACGGTTCACATCAAACGTTGCAATGAAAACTGAAATAAACAAACAGGCCGCAGAAAATTAAAAATTCACAGAAGCAAATCTGATGAGAAGTCCTTTGACAAGCATGCATGTGTGAAAGAATAAGCCGAAACGACGCAAAATGTTTAAGCGTGAAAACTGCAACTAACCTGCTGTCGTCCTGTATATTAGTCTTCAAATGTGCGGCTGAATTCACGGTGCTTTACTGCTATTCTCGTCGATTTTCCGACGAAAGAAGGCGGACATGTTTCTGTTCACCGCAGCCTGAGTTGTGTGGCAAAAAGTCAAATTTGAATAAATTTGAACAAGTTTCAAAGACGAGTTTGACAAGCGCACCACATTATCCCACGTGCTCCATACTCCTCTCTGATTGGCTCATTGCGTTTATTACTAGTAGCAACGCACGACACATCGCAACACACTTCAATGGTTTTGCACGAACTGCACGTGAAGTGTTGCTCGTCATATAAAACTAGCGCTGTTTATGAAAAAATATGTTAATTTTAACGAAAAAACTGAGTCGAGTTTTCGCTTCTTGGACGAACAGTTCCCTGCAAATTCAAAAACTATTTGACTCACAGAAACGATTTCGGCACAAATTGCACGAACAAATAAAATGCCTCGTGCAACGTTTCCTGCAAACGATTTTTCCTGCGGTTTTTTTCGTTGCCACAAACAGTTGAAAGACTTTAACATAACAGCGCGATTAAAAAAAGGGCCAGACCCCTCTTACTCAAAGTACCGAAAACTGCCGCGCAGAATGTTTCTCAACGACAGTTTAATTTTTCTCAACTTTGAACGCTGTTTGAAATGGTATTAATATAATGCACATATTGGGCAAGTTTACACTAGCCATTACCACCAAACAAGAAAATAAACAAAAAGGGTTGAAAAAAACACTCTACGGGTCCGCTAAGTTAGCGGAACTTTCCAGAAGCTGGAGCAGTTGATGCCAAACTCCAGGTTGAACTGAGGTTGAACAAGGCTATGATAAACATTGATTAAAATATTAAATGAGATTCGGATGTCTTATGCGCTTATTTGCACCAACGGCGGAAGCAATCTTTTTAGAGATATTTTCAATATGACATTCCCAATTTAAAGTTTAGTCGATGTAGACCCCAAGAGATTTGGCTGATACTACCTGCTCCACAGTCATGTCATTTATAGTTAGAGAGGGTCTCTCTGAAATATTCGATAACTTCTGCCTATATGCAATTAGCATAAACTCCGTTTTTGTTAGGTTTAAGTAAGCTTGTTGGCTGATAACCAAGTGTACACTTTGCTTAGATCACAATTAAGACAATTATTTAAGTGGGTAACGTCAGTACTAGCAAACGTCAAGCTGGTATCGTCAGCGTACGTCCTAGTCTGTGAAAACTGCAAGCAATTCGGTAAGTCATTGGTTAGATATATAACAAAAAAAATTGAGACTAAATTGAGACGCAACAGTTATAAGTACGATTTTAAGCACGGCCTCCAAGAAAAGCAGCATTTATTGCTTTATTATTTTTTAACTTTTATAATCCTAGTTAGGCAGACAGATAGTTCAGTCGATAATGATAATTAAGTAGCTGATGGAAATACCGTGTATAAATAAAGTTATCCTATCCTATCCTATCCTAAACCGACCCCCTCCCCCGCTCCCTATTTCAAACTAAAGTATAGTCAGACCAGGGTCCAGTTGTTCAAAGCCCGATTAAGCTTATCCTGGGTTAAAGTGAATTTTGATTCAAATTTAATTGCTAATCAACAGTAATCAATAAAGATTCTTCAAAATGATTATTGTCCCTTAGTTTTGACTTACAGTAAAAACCCACATGTAAGAACCTAGTGATATAAGAACTTACAGGCTGAAATTTGGCATTTAAATACCCAAAAATATAAGAACCTGTGGAGCCTGGCAAAGAAAAATAGGTTCTTATACAAAAACAATCACTCCAATTTTGATGGTCAAAATTCTGTATGTTATTGTTTAGCAAACAAGGCAAGCATTTTTGTTGTCGAAAATACAAGTGCTAAACCATTTTGTATTAGTAGTACAATATTCCTGCCAATGGTTACACTACGACAACCTCTGAAAAATAAGAACCTATCAAGGACGGTGCCTACTATTGTTACTGCGCATACGTTCTGCGCATCGCGAGATACTCGGGTTTCCTATAGGTGGTGCCTACTAATACAGGAATATTTTTGCACGGTTTAAAACTATACGGAGAAAGCAGAACTTACCAAATGCTTTTCGTATCTCAAAAGAAAATTGAGGGTAACCACGCATTTTTAAGAGATAACTAAGCTTCAATTTAGGAAAAAATCCCATGCATTTCTTTATATTTTGGAGCTTTTTAGAGATATTGTTGCTTAATTATCTCTGAAAGATGCGTAGTTACCCCGAATTTTCTATTTGGATTCCAATAGGCCTTGCTAAGATCTGCTTTTCCCACATAGTCATAAACCGCGCAAAAATACTTCTGTATTAGTAGGCACCGTCCTTAAGAACCTAATCAGCCTGAATTGTGAAAAACTACCCTAAAATATAAGAACCTGTTCAGCCTGACCTCGAAAATTCTAGGTTATTATATGCGGGTTTCTACTGTAATCAACTTTCGAACACCCGGGCCCTGTTTTCTAGAATCCAAACCGTTTCTGTAAACTCCATGCATACCTGTTTTTCAATTCAATTAATTTATTTTGCCATTAACCGAACAAAAACAACATAAATACATTAAAGATGATAGACAATATTCCTACTGAACTATTTACAAGATCAAATGTGTTAAAGGCTAGGAAGCCTATATAGAGACCGGAAGCTTATTAACTATAGGCTTCCTGGAACTATAGGATAAACCATAGAAGTTAAGGGTACTGAATGAAAATTCCAATTAAATTTTTTTTAAAGAAGAAAAAAAAAGAAAGAAAGAAAAAAAGAAAAGGTGTGTAGCTCAACAAAGACTGAATTTACTAAGAAAGAAGGAATTTTTTATGTCTTTTGCCAAACTGATACTTTCACTGTTTTGAATTTCACGACTTAGCCAGTTGAAAAACGTAGGACCTTGAAACCGAATAAAGAATTTTCAAAGATTAGTTCGACAATAAGGTATATAGAAAAGGTTGGAATTTCTTGTATTATAAGAATGTATCTGGCTTGCAAGAGTAAACATATCACGAAAATAATGTGGAAGTAAGCTTCTTTTAAAAAGATACATAAATTTACCTATTTGGTATAAATAAATGTCAGAGAATTTTAAAATCTCCTGTTCTTTAAAAAGAACACCGGTATGAGCATCAAAAGAAACTTTAGATATTATTCTGATTATCTTCTTTTGCAGAACAATAATTTCCAGGTTACATTGGTTCAAATCTATACCCTATTTCGGACCAAAACGGCTCGACCACACCCTGTGAGGGGGGCGGGGGGGTCAAGATGAATTAAGGGAAGTTAAAGGCTAGAAAAGGGGAAACATGAGAGGATTTTCATTCAGCCAATCAGGTTGATGTAAAGATATCTGCCTGTGATACCACACAGCCCTTTTTACACATGCGCACCAAGTCAAATCTAGTAACTTTGATTGGTCCATTTCATGACAAATAATTAACAAACCTGGGGAAAATGGGAATATTGATTGTATGTGAAGATATACTCCCCAATGGCCTTTACTGAATATCAGTACCTGCCCATGTGACAAATTATTTTGTCGCAATGACTTGCGTATACTTGAATGAATAATCGGCAGTAATGGGTTCCTGTAATCAGTCAGTTTGAGAATATTGAAAGACAAAGACGATACTTTCAAATTCCAATTTTATTAGCACCAAAAAAAGAGAACGATACAATAATAACATTATTGATTAAGAAGTGTAGTCAAAGTCATCAAAAAATATTAATAATTGCCTTATTTTCTTCCCGGTTAGTAATTTGGCAATCAACTTGCCATCAGGACAGCTGGCAGATGAAAACAAACCATTTTGTACATTAACCCTTTAACCCCTAATATCAAATAGCAAATTCTCCTATCTTGTCCCCATACTTTTCTTATAAAAGTACTGGGGAGAAGTTATTAAACTATCAAGAAAATTGGGTGATCACACCCTAAATTCTCATGACCTCAGGAGTTGAAAAAGTATTGATATTACAAGGAGAAATTTGATACTGATCGCTGTTAGGGCTTAAAGGGTTAACAGATTGAGATCCAAACCTAAGCATCACAGTTATATTGGCTTACAAAAAGCCAAGTTCTAATTTCTCTTGTAAATTTTACAGTGCAAATTATATTTCTTAACTGGCAACAACTATCTGTGATTTCAAATGAATCACAAAGAACGCAAAAATAATTGCCTGCACTAAAAATTAAAAGCACAAGCTTAAAGCTCTTTCACTATGAAAGAACAATATGTGAAAAGTTTAAAGGTATATAATCATGTCCACCCTCAAACAAAATTGGCAACCCTGCTGGCTAAAAAATAAATGCGAGTTCCATGCAATGTTTCAAAAACAACAATTTTCAATATTTCATTTCTTGCCCTGAAACATGCACTTGACAAGTACAGGTTCTCAATTGAGCCGAGTTATAAAAATTATTCTTTGCATGTACAATTTTTAACACTTCTTGTGTCCAAAAATCTCTCTTCCTCCAAAAAACGGACAGCCTCACTTTGTTGTCCTTTCACATAAACCAATAATCTCTACTCAAAAGCCTGTTAAATGTAATTCAAATTTCCAATAAGCTTTGACCAAAGCAGTTTACCTTGTTTCACTCAAGATTATGAATTATTTTATACCACAGAACAATGAAATTAGCTTTACAATACTGTGTGGGAGACCTAGTCAGGCTGCTGGTGGGTTTAACTCACTGTCATGGGCTGAATTGTTCGATGCCAGATTAGCTCTAATCCTGGGATAACTCGGAACAAAACCTAAAAGTTGTCCTGGTAGTTAACCTGGATTAGCGCTAATCATGCTTCCAACAACCCAGCCCTAGGGTACAAGTCACATAAGCCCCCTTCACTGAAACAAGTCCAGACCAAAGCAACCTAAGACAACATCCCCTACACTCTTTAAAGAGTGTTTTAAGTTCTTTAACATCCCCTACAGATGGAACAAACCAAACAAGGTACTAGGAGACAAGGTCAATGGTTTAACATCCCTGACCAAGGACGCAATCATCTGAGCTGAGAAAAGGTTCTTTACGTACAGCCAGCATGATCTTACCAGTTACCTGATGGCATTAAATTCTCGATCCTCTATCCTTGATACTTAATCCTCAATTCTCGCGTCTCAAAACTGGAACGTTGAGACGTTCAAGACACAAGTATTGAGTTTCAAGGATCGAGTCATGACTGTCAAGTTACAGCGGTATTGTACATGTACCTTCCAAACCTCAAATACTTCTTTTCGTAAACCCAAAATAAAGTTTTTGTTTCCAAGTCTTTGTTATACTGTATTCTAAAGCAAAGGCTAATTAACACACACTGATTAATCAGGCAGATGTTGCCTCATTCAACAAAGAAAATGAGTGAAGGTACGAAAATCACCCTGATTTACAAAAATCTGTGGCACTACCACTGAGTTTTTTAATTGCAGGCAAATTTTTGCCCCATGCCTGCTACACAACCAGAAACTTGCAGCCAACAAATTGTACTTGTAAATTGTCCCATGGAATTCAACCTGCTTTAGTATTACACTGTAGTTGGGCTGGTGAGTCGGTATGAATTGTCTAGATCAGCCTAAAGTCATTATTTTGTAAATGCACCAAACTACATTGTACATGCATATAAGACAATCTTTGAAAGCTACAATGTACATGTAGTTTTGTAAGACTCTGCAGTTGAGGAACAGAAGTTCCTCCACTACTCCCATTAAAGTATAAGTAGGATGTACTAAGGCATGACCATCCCTTCATTTAGAGCGGTTTTCAATCAAGTGTCGTAAATTCCAAAACCAAAGTAATTACTCTGACCAATCACAACAGACGCAAACAGTGCAATGAACCAATCAAAATATAAAGCAAACACATGTAACCAGCACCAAGCACGTTACCTACAGCGTTTTTTTACTCACAGTTTAAAACTTTAAAGGGCACTTTTTAATCATTGGCAAACCAAAAACTAAAACAGCTGTAGGCAAAGTTTCTTTTAAAATTGCTATTCTAGTGCAAGGAAACTATTACTGTTTGCAGCCAGGATTGACTGGACCAATTTCTGCCACACCCTTGGCTCCAAAACATCCTTCCCAATGGAGGAGCACAGGCTTGCTACCCTGGGCCCAGTTGCTCAAAGCCTGATTAAGCTAATCCTGGATTAACATGAACTTTGATTGGAGTTTAATTTACTGCTAATCAATAAAGATTCTCCCAAAAGATTTTTGTTCCTCAGTTTTGACTATGACTTTTCTTAACCTTAAGCTTGACCATTTAAAATGAGTGACAGAAAAACCTTGATCAACTTTTTATCATAGATTAATGTTAATTGACTTTTGAACAACTAGGCCCTGAACAACAGCTGGTATTCAAGGCTAGGACAAGCCTAGCCAGGATGGAAATTATACTTAAAACTCAAGGTGATACTTTCACATTTTTAGAGGGAAGGAACTCTACCCCACTTGGTTCTACAGTACATTACTCCTACTTGGTACAAACTAATAGTTACATAATCCACTGTGCTTTCCCTGGAATCTATATGAAAATACTGTAAATTGTCATCTTTACCTATTTATAAGAAAATTCTTTTGATAGAAGACCCTGCTTCTAATCGCTATTTAATTAATAATTATTATGACAAGTAAAAACCTTGTTTCCATGCAATGCAAACACTGATTATGCTGCTGAAAAAAGAACATTTATTGCTGACATACT